>NW_003852567.1:3383170-3385197 GCF_000181295.1 Otolemur garnettii
TGGTGCCTTGGCACTCTACTCAGGGTGACAGCTTAAGACTGTCTCAAAAAGACTACCACCACCACCAACAAAAACACGTTGGGTGGGGGTAGTTAAGACCAAATGTTTGCTTTTCAACATATTAAATGTGAGGTGCTTGTGGAACAACCTAGTAAAGATGGGAAATAGGTAGCCGAACATGTAGGCCTGGAGCTTCATAAAGGGGCCTGAGATGCAACTAAAACCCCAAGGGGGGGTAAAAATAATTAGGAAGGGGGGTCTCTTTCTAGAGAAGACATTCACGGGGGGATCCTGAAAAAAAACCACTTCACAGTCATTAGGGTGCAAGTAAAATGGGAGAAGAGATAACAAAGGAGATTGAGAGGGAGTGTCAAGAGAAGTGAAGAAAAACCAGGAGCATGGCATCAGCGAAACCGAGGGAGAAGGAGCGGGTGTTGGAATGAGAACTGCCCAGTGTTCCAGAATTGAGCAGCACTGGCCATCATGGGCAGCCATAGCAAGAGCTAATGTGATCAGGTAAGGACGGAGGAATGTAAGTTTTATGGGGGAGTGGGACATGGTGAATTCTTTTTGAAAAGGTTAGAACAAAGAGGACAGAGAATCAGAGGGCAGCAGATAAAGCATACAAAATCTTGGAGGGATTCTTCTCAAATAGGTAATGGATTGTAGGTATGAGCACAGAGCAGAGACAGCGAATAGCTTATGGGACAGCGCTCCCGGGGCTGCTGGAAGGGGCGGGCCTCTCCACTGAGGAGGGGTTGGTTTTTGGCAAGAAGAGGCAACTTCCCTTGGGAAGGGAAGGCACAGTTGTTGGAGGGCTTGTGCTCTGAGAGGCAGGACACTGAGGCTGGACATCTGCTTCTGGTAACCACTGTTTCCATCCTGATGGTCATCTGCTGAAAGTGCTATAAAACTGAAGGAGGGCGATCTTGGATTCGGGGAAAGTGAAAAATCACTTGATAGTCCTAGTGGAGAAGGAAGTGAAGAAAGGGGCTGTTTTCTCTATGTGGCCACCACTTTACTCAGACAGGTGCATAGCCTAGCACCATTTAATAGCCTGTGGAGCAATTCCTATAAACCTCTTTTCTTTGCTAGACTATGAGCACCTTGAAGACAGAGATTTAGTCTTCTTCCTCTCTGCAATTTCAATGCTGTTACTCCTGTAGAGCAGAAATCAACAAATCATTAAAGATAGCATGAATGGATAAATGAGTGAGCAAAGCAAGAAGTGTTATAGAACAGAACTGATGTGAATCTGTCCGATGAATCATATCTCATGTTTCTACATTGCCTGCATTCTGAGAAATCACAAACCCCCTGGAGCATCTGCCACCAATGGGCACCGATCTTCCCAAAGACTGCAGTCAGTGGATCTGCAGTCAGTGAAGTACTTACGGGTAAAGATGTCTTTCTTCTGACAGATATATTCCAAAAACTTGGGGAAAAAAACAACATCCTAGGACATTTCCTGCCATTTTCCCCTGGCAGAGTTAAAACCTAGTTCTGAGAATAAATGAAACTTTTATTTAAAAGAACAGAGAACATTATCACCTACAATCTCATCTTATTTTTGCATGTTTCAATCTTTCGTAGTAAGCATGTTATTCAAAGAACCATGTATGATGCTTTTTTTCACTTAAAATTATATCTTATGAAAGCTGCAGTAGTCAAGGTAATGTAGTTTTAATGAAAGGATAGACACATAGATTAAAGGAACAAAAAAAATCCAAAAATAGATCCAGAACACAGTCACACAGTCAATTGATTTTTAACAAAGGTGTCAAGGCAATTTGATAGAAAAAAATTATAGTCTTTTCAACAGATGATCCTGAAAAAATTAAATAACCCGATGCAAAAAAAAAAAAGAACCTCAGCCATACCTTACACTATATGCAAAAAATACTTGAATGGATAATAGAGCAAAATTTAAAATCTAAAATTATACAATTAAGTAAATGAGATGAGGTTTATATTAACCAGTGTGATGTAAACATTCCTAATTCTATATGAAATCAGCACATTGTACC
>NW_003852567.1:3385636-3390039 GCF_000181295.1 Otolemur garnettii
ATGAAAAGACAACTCATAGACTGGGAGAAAATATTTTCAAAACACTAAATTCTTTAAGTGCTCTGGGTCCTAGTACTTTGTGATAAAAAAAGAAAAAAAAACTTGAATCCAGAATTCTTAAAGAATTTTCCTAATTCAATAATAAGAAAACAAATATCCCAGTTCAAAAAAATTGGCAAAAGATCTGAATAGACCCTTCACCGCAGGTGAGTTTTGAATAGCAAATAAGCATATAAAAAGATGCTCAAAGTCACTGTTATTAGGAAAATGTAATTTTTAATGTTAGGTTCAGTTTTTTTTATTATTTCAGATTAATATGAGGGTACATATGATTATTAAAACCACAATGACACGCAACTACCCATCAAATTAAAAAAAAAAGCAACCGGCAATACCAAACGCTGGTGAGCTGTAGAGCAATTGGAATGCACGTGTGTTGCTGGTGGGCGTGGAAAGTGGTCTGGCCACTTTGGAAAACAGTTCGACAGTTATAAACAAAGTGATGTATACACTTACCATTTGACCCAGCAATCCCAATTCTAGATATTTGCCCAAGAGAAATGAAAATGTATATATGTCCACACAATCCTGTTTACAGATGTTTATAGTAGCTTTATTCATAATAGTAAAAAAACAGGAAATGCTTATCAATTGGTTCAGGGAATAAACAAACTGCCATAGACACACAATGGGTTACTTGTGTGATATTACTTGGTAAATGGTCTGACAGGTCAGGTGCCTCTGTGACTTGCTGACAGCACAGGTGGGAGCACTGAGAGCAGGGTGGTGCTGACCCATGTGCTCAGGGAAAGGTGAGCAGCCCTATCACTTCACATTTCTCGTTCAGGTCCTCATCTGACTTGGGGCTCCTTCATTCATTCCTGCTGTCCCCTGGGGTTTGGCTCACGATCCCCTGTGACACGACCAGGTAGCCAAGGACGTTTCCACAGGAAGGGCATTGGCTGTGAGGCTCAGCTGCTTCGCTAACTCACATGCTGCGCTGCATCACCCAGAGCAGGAGGGAGAAATAGACTTGTGACTTGAGGGCAGGACCTTGTCTTATGCCTCTTATAGTGGCCTGTCAGTTGTAAGCACAGAGCCTAATATATAGTAGGTCCCCAATACCCATTTGCTTTGTGTAGTTATTTAATTTCTTTTCAAGATGTTAAATTTAGTTCCTTGTGTGTGGAGTATACATAGAATACAGACTAAAAATGCTGTAGCCAGAGCCTTGCTTAAATCACTGGAAGAGAAATAGTAACCCTGATGTACTCCATTTAAGGATATTGGTTATGTAATAAATTTCTGTTCATTCTTATATTTAGCAAATATTGATTGAACACCGACTATGTCCTAGATTCTATGTCAAATTATTTAGGTTAAAGGGATATATATCCAAGAACAAAAATAAGTCGTTAGTTAAAAATTTCAAAGATACGTATTGATCTTCTCATACTTTGCTTCTCAGTAAATTTATTTTTCCCTTTGCCTTTCCTACCCCCCCCCCAACAAGAAAGTAGATGTTATTATGTTCAGGTGTCCTGAACAGTGATCAGTAGCTGTCTTTTCTTGCCCAGTGTACTTAGAGGATTTGACTCATTTCCATAAGTAGTAAGGAGTAAAATATCAGAATTCAGAAGAATCACGGGAACATGTGTAGTTCTACATCTGTCCTCTCCCCTTTCTCCCCATGGTGACTATTGGCTTTCTTTTTTGTTGTTGCAGTTTGGCCCAGGGCCAGGTTCAAACCTGTCACCCTCAGTATATGGGGCCAGCACCCTACCCACTGAGCCACAGGCACCGTCTGACTATTAGCTTTTTAAAGTATCTGTTTTGTGGTCAGAGAAGAGTATTACCATGTTTACTCCTTCCTTCCTTCCTTCCTTCCTTCCTTCCTTCCTTCCTTCCTTCCTTCCTTCCTTCCTTCCTTCTCTTTCTTTCTGACAGTCTCACTATGTTGCCTCAGTAGAGTGCTATGATGTCACAGCTCACAACAACCTCAAACTCTTGGGCTTAAGCAATTCTCCTGCCTCGGCCTCCCAAGTAGCTGGGACTGTAGGCACCCACCACAATGCCCAGCTATTTTTTTGTTCCAGTTGTCATTATTGTTTAGCAGGCCCAGGCTGGGTTTGAACCTGTCAGCCTCAGCGTATGTGGCCAGCGCCCTACCCACTGAGCTATGAGCGCGGAACCTACTTCTTTCTTAATGGAAAAGATTATATTGTTTAACTCCCTCCCATTTTGTTACTTCCAGTTTTCATTAAACAATAACTATTTTCAGGATATTAAGTGTATACAGTAACACTTTCTCTATTAGTCTCTTATTACTTGTAATTTGCTTCTTTCCTCCTGCTCACTCTCTCCCTGCTTTTCTCTCTTCTTCTTTTCCTTCTCCCCTTCACCTGTCTCTTTTCATGCCTCTTTCTTTTGTATTTTGATGATTTGGGTTTTGTTCCACTATTGCATTATTGAGCATTGCCATAATAAATTACTGGTAGTAATAAATGGAAATAAAACATCTAACAATCTTAGGAGACTTGTATGTGGTCAATTGAATCATGTTCACTTTTCTTGATGCTGAGTGATGACTACAGATCATTTGGGATAGTGTTTATATTCAGTAAATTTTTTCACTTGAAAAAATAGTAGACAATGTAGCATTACAAAAACCAAAACTCTGTACATCCCCCTTATAAGTATCCCTCAAACTCTCTGGTGTCAGCAAGCACATGAACTCTAATTTAGGACAGCTATAATTATGGCAGTCATGCAGGGTGCAAGTTAGGAGATGGGGAATGAAGGGACTGTTCCAGGCTGAGCCTAAAGGTGCTCATTGCTGGGATTCAGGTAAGTCTGACTAAGGTGATCAGATTTTAACATTGGTAAAGCGGGACACCATTGGGGGGCGGAGCCTGGGGGGTGGGGCCTGACAACAATGCAAACTTTGATAAGCAGTTCTCGATAATCAATTCTCAACACTTATTTGTTATTATTAAAGTTTAACATTCTAAAATTAATAAAAATAATATAAAATGCATATCCTGGTGAAATAGCCACATGGCAGCTGAAAACCATATATTCCCTTCCTGTTCTCCCATGTTCCCTAGCTTGTTGTGCATTCTTTCCAAAAATCAGGGCTTTTTAAAAATGCTGCAGGACGCAGGACAAATTGTTAAAAATCGGGACTGTCCCACCAAAAGCGGGACATTTGGTCCCCTTACTCTAGAGAGGAGGGGGCTACTTGTTTGTTCCAGACAGTTTGGCTCCTTCTGAGCTAATTGTCCTTGCCTAGAAGCAAGGGAGGGAGCCAGTATCCTTCTGATACCATTCCACCTGGGTGACCTTGCCCAGGAGGGGAGTAGGGAGTTTACATTAACCTTTTCATTTCCAAATGAAGTTACATTAACCTCTTCATTCCCAAATGGAGTTACATTAACCTTTTCAGCAGCTGAAAACCATATATTCCCTTCCCATTCTCCCACTGTTCCCTAGCTTGTCATGCATTCTTTCCAAAAATCGGGACTTTTTTAAAATGCCGAGGGACGTGGGACAAATTGTTAAAAATCAGGACTGTCCCACCAAAAGTGGGATGTCTGGTCACCTTATGTCTGACACTTCTGTCTGCTGCCGGGTCAGAGGGAAGGTGGGTCTTCAAGGATCCCAAAATCAAGAATGTATAATCAGCAACAGAGCACACTTTCAGTTCAAAGAATCTGGCCTGGCCCTCTGGTACTACACAGAGCATTTCCTTAGGGAGTCAGATCCCCCAAACCCTACCAAGGTGACCATTATTCATTAGATAAAATAGATTTCCTCCTGCAGGGAGGGAGAAAGGATTCTCCTAGGAAAATAAGATGATCTCCTTATTGTAATGTACATGACATGCAGAATAGCTCTTCCTTTCTGAGAACAAAGCATGGCTACAAACACTGTTCTCAGCAATGTACAGAGGTTAAGTTCCAGTTGACCTCTGAATACGACACTGTGTAAATAGGTTTGGATATACGTTGGGTGCTTATTTGTTTACAGGAAATGAGTTCATAATTTCCATTAAATTCTCAAAGGTGTCTATGGCCCCTGATTGATCTCGTCAACACAGGTAACTTTATCTACATAATTATTCCCTCAGACATACATTTCCAACCCTTTTACTCTCTAGAAATAAAATTTCTGGATAATATAACCATTCCACACATACAGTTCTATTAATTTATTATGTTTTTATTAAAAACTAAACTTTCTGCCTTAATTAGAATGTAACAGCAAAATTTCAAAAATATTTGTAAAAAAATTGTATGCTTTCAATTGCAAATGCTTTCATGTGGCTACACGAAGGGCATGGTGAAGCAGACAGAGGCTGCTGTCAATGGCAAATGACCCTGCCTGTGACAGCAGACCATCTG
>NW_003852567.1:3390232-3395749 GCF_000181295.1 Otolemur garnettii
TTTTTTTTTTTTTTGAGACAGAGTCTCACTTTGTCACCCTCAGTGGAGTGCTGTGGCATTGTAGCTCACAGCAACCACAAACTCTTGGGTTCAAACTATCCTCTTGCCTCAGCCTCCCAAGTAGCTGGGACTACACGTGCCTAGCACAACACTTGGCTATTTTTAGAGGCAGGGTCTCGAACTTGTGAGCTCAAGGAATCTACCCACTTTAGCCTCCCAGAGTGCTAGGATTACAGGTATGAGCCACTGCACCTGGCCTACAAGGAATTTTCATTCCTGAAAATTCTGGTATATGAAAGCCATACTAAAGCAAGCAAACCACCACTCCCACCAGCAGAGTAATCCTCACTGTGTGGGATTGTCCCTTGTATTTCAGGATGTCCAGTATCCGTGGTCCCTGCCCACTTAGTATCAGTTCCCTCCCATCATTATGGCAACCAAAACATTCCCACAAATGTCCAAAATGTCCCCATGGAGGTGATATCGCCTCTGCTGAGAATCACTGACCTACTGAATCAAGTTCAGGTTCCTCAGCTTTGGACACAGGTCCTTCATGACCTGGTGTCTGCCTCCCTCTCCGTTCTCATCTCAAAGCATTCACTCAGCCTCCAGTCACGCAGACCACGAGATGTTCCCTGACTGGGTGGGCCTTTCCTTCTACACATGGCTCCCTAGGTGTGGGACTCCTCCAACACCTCCCCAAGGCTCCCCTATGTCCCTCAGCTTAGTCATCCAGGATGTGTTAGTACTCTCCCTTCGTTCTCTCTACTTTTCTTGCTTGCTTCTTTACAACCGTTAACAAAATATAGTTTTCTTGTCCATTTCTTCCCAGCCCTGCTCCCAGATGATGATCTTCTGAAGGATAGGAGACAAGTGTCCCGTATCTTACACTTAGGTGTGGTGCCCTGGGTGTTCAGTTAACAGATGCTGATGCTAATGCTGACAAGACCCTAGTTCCAGGCTCCATCCTCCCCCCAGGTCTTCTACACGTTGTTCCTTTCCTCTGGAATGTGCCCCTTTGTTGCCATTCCTGTTCCTCAGCCCAGCCACATCCTACTCTGCCTTCAGGTCTCAGGTTAAGTGTCACTTATCAGGGATGATTTCCTTCTTCCCCAGATGGCTCATCGATTACATAATGTTATTTGCCCTCAAAGTGCTGGTACTTCTTTTTCTCACCATTGCAGAGACAAGCACCCAGTCCTTGGCAAGGACAGGGACAGCTGCCGAGACTGAGAATCAGCTCCTCCTTCTTTTTATTGGCTCTTGTAAGCTAGAGATTCTTCCATCATCCCTAAATGATTAACAGTGACTTCTCCCCAATCTTATAGAGGCTCTTGAGCTTATCTTGATTTTGAAAAATAAAGAAAAATGACACTCTTGCTGGTTACATTACTTGGTCTGAGACTAATATATAATAGAGATTCTATATAGAAGTTTAATCAATAAAAGGCATACACAGGGGCAATTAGACTTTTTTATATGACCCAGAAAAGAATCCAGGTTACTCAAATAACCGAATACCTGCCTGTTACTGGTGGTGCATGCCTGTAATCCCAGCTACTTGGGAGATGGAGGCCAGAGGATTACTTGCTCTCAAGCCCAGGATTTTGAGTCCCACCGAGGCAACATAGTGAGACCCCATCTCTGTCTCCTAAAGAAACAAAAACCAAAAAAACCCAAAGAGCCCTACTGACCAATACTTGCGTATGATCCTGTGTAAGTCTCAGTGCTCTATAAAAGCATGAACATGTAGAAGGGAAATAACTGCTTACAAATAAATAAATCAAGGGGTGAGCATTTTATTATTTAAAAAAGATAAGTTAAAATTATATTTTACTTTACTAAATGAAAAAAGGAAATTCTGCTACTCTACCCTCAATATTTTTCTACCCATGAGGCTGATTTGCCTAACTAGAGGGCAAGCCATCTCCAGTACTCAAACTTGGAGCCCACTTCTCTTGAGTATCTCATGTTGATCTTTTGAATGATTCTAGGAGTTTAGGCTTTCTTTGAGTTATTCTCTCTTCTACCCTTTTAAAAATTACACTTTCGGCCCAGCACCTGTAGCTCAAGCACCTGTAGCTCAAGTGACTAAGGTACCAGCCACATACACCAGAGCTGGCGGGTTCAAATCCAGCCCAGGCCTGCCAAATGACAATGATAACTACAAACAAAAAATAGCCATGCATTGTGGTGAGTGCCTGTAGTCCCAGCTACTTGGGAGGCTGGGGCAAGAGAATCGCTTAAGCCCAGGAATTGGAGGTTACTATGAGCTGTGATGCCAAGGCACTCTACCCAGGCAATAGCTTGAGGCTCTGTCTCAAAAATTAAAAATTAAAATTAAAATTAAAATACAAATACAAATAGCACTTTCAGTGGTTTGCCATTTAGTAATAAGTCCCACATATTCCCAGAGTTCTGCAATTCTAATTGCTTTTTTTTTTTTTGAGACAGAGTGTCACTATGTCACCCTTGGTAGAGTGCTATGGTGTCACAGCTCAAAGCAACCTCAGACTCTTGGGCTTATGTGATTCTCTTGCCTCAGCCTCCCAAGTAGCTGGGACTATAGGTGCCCACCAGTACACCTGGCTATTTTTGTTATTGTTGTAGTTGTCATTGTCATTTTGGTCCAGGCCAGGTTCAAACCCCCCAGTCCCCGTGTATGTAGCTGGCTCTCTAGCTGCTGAGCTACAGGTACCAAGCTGAAATTTAATTTCTTAAATGATTAAAAAAAGTATTAATTCTAAAAACTCTTTAGTAGACTACAGTCAATTGCTATTAATAATTCTGTCTTATTTTTAGAAAAACGAATGACTCTTTAAGACAATGAAGCATGCCTCACTAAAAATAAACCTGGTTTTTATCTTCTTATATACACCATGCTCAGTATGTAATTTTTTTTTAGACAGAGTCTCATTATATCACCCTTGGTAGAGTGCTGTGGCATCACAGCTCACAGCAACCTCAAACTCTTGGGCTTAAGGGATTCTCTTGCCTCAGCCTCCCAAGTAGCTGGGACTATAGCCTGCTATAATGCCTGGCTATTTTTTTGTTGCAGTTGTCATTGTTGTTTTCGCTGGCCCAGGACAGGTTCCAATCCACCAGCCCCTGTGTATATGGCTGGTACCCTAGCTGCTGAGCTACAGGCACCGAGCCTTTTTCTGAGTTTTCATTCTCAATAATATTCATTTTTTTCTTACCGCTGTTGCTGTTATAAATAATAAATGTTTCTTATGTATGAACAAAGTGACAGTGATGAAGCATAAAATTAGGCACTAATTCTTGCTTGTCAATTTAAAATAGAAATTGCACACAAATATTATATATCCAACATAATTAATTTTTTTAAATTAAAGTAAAAAATCAAATACAAATTGCTTATATTATACATATATCAACTAGCCATCCCCAAATACCTAATCATAGGATACACGCAAATAATCACCAGCAATGTGTGCACATGCCGGAGAAGATGACTAAATCCTGAGTAATCTGGAAGGGCTCCAATTTACTGATTAGGCAGCTTATGTGGTTTTTCGCACAGATTTGAGATGAGTTAAATAAGTTAGTTTTAAAAATCAATTATGTCCCCTACATAGAAATGAAACCTGAGTTTTAAATATATATTCAGTCTATATGTAAATATTTGTAAACCAAAAGTGATTTAGAGAATAAATTCTATTTATGGATTAATGAATGCCACCCTAGTTGGTAATATGTACATTTTTAAAATAGAATTTTATAATAAAGAAAATGATAAAGAAATAAGATTGCTTAAAATAACAAAGGATCTCTGAAAGAATTCTCTATGAATTCCCACTATAAATTCTCATTTGCATGGCATATATAATATATACGTGTATAAAACAAAAAAATTAGATACCAAACTGCTTGCCTGGAGAGCATTTTCATAATTAACTATTGCTAACACCTGATTTAAAAATTGTGCTCTTCTAGTGTGTCTTTTGATTTTAACACGTATAACTACTTTTTAAGGACATAAGGAAAAGGAGAGGCTGCCCTTACTATAATTATTTTTTCGAGACAGAGTTACCCTGTCGCCCTGGGTAGAGTGCCATGGCATCATCATTGCTCACAGCAACCTCAAACTCCTCTGCTCAAGCGATCCTCATACCTCAGCCTCCTGAGTAGCTGGGACTTTAGGTGTCCCCCACGAAACTGGTTATTTTTAGAGACAGGGTCTTGCTCTTGCTCATGCTGGTCTTGAATTCTTGAGCTCAAGCAATTCACCCTCCTCCGTCTCCCAGAGTGTTAGGATTACAGGCATGAGGCATTGCATCCAGCCTTAATATAATTGTTAAGCACAATATAGTGAGAAAGAAATTGAGAAAAAGTGGGAATAATATTTCTACAAGTACAAGTAATCAGAGAAAAGGCTTAGGACCCAAAGTGGCTGAACCACGGATTCCAGTTTTCAGTAGACAAGTATGAGTTACAAAGCCACATCTCCTGTCCGTCTTCTTTGTATTGGGTCACTCCAATACATGCTATTACTCATACATTCTTTTACTCACACAGTTTCTACAGCCTGCTGGCCACAAAAACAGAGTGGGCAGCATGTAGGTGTCACTCTGAAGTGGCTGTGTGAAGGGGCGCGTGACCTCCCTGGTCCACTGAAACACCTTTCAGAAGGCCCATTTCCAGCTCTCAGTGTCTTGAAGACGTGCCCTGGAGTCATGTTAAGACTTCTGGTTCCCTCACATCTCCCTGGTTCTTGATGTCCAGAGGGGTGTAGAGCTGATAACTGGCAAGTTTGGGACATAGTGCGTCTTTGTGAGGGTCTTTGAATCAATAAATACTCCCTTTAGCTTGTTTGGTAAGGTCTATTGATGTCTTTTCTGCATCAATTGCTTTCCAAGAAGCTTGAGCTTTTCTAGTTCAGACAGAGTCTTTGTGGTCAATCTCTTCATCACCCCCTGGGGCAACCCTGCTTGCTGGCTGGTAAGAACCCTTTGATAGGCATCTTATGGTTTTGATTCCTTATTACTACTCTTAATCAAGTAGTTTTAATCATAGCTTATGTATTCATGTCCAGTGAGCCTTCCAGCTTAATTTCCTAATTTTAGACTAGGATATTTATTATTTATTTTATTGATATTTTTTAAAAAACCCAACATATTAATGTTAAGAAAATAACATAGGGTGGAGTGAAGGTTAGCACCTGTAGTGAAACCCATGGTGGGCAGGGTCTCCTCAGGATAGGGTCCTGTCCTTCCGCAGCCCAGCCCAGGCCCCGAGGCAGGGAGGTGGGGTGGGGGAAGGTGTATGTGTATGAATGTGACTTGCCGCTTGATCTCAGAAATGTGGAAGCAAAGGTCGGTTACCACATCCTCATTATTTTCAGGGTCCACTCTCTCTAGATTGAGAGCAGATAAAGCAGGAGCCAATTAATCAGAGAGTTTCTGAAATTCTAGAAGTTGCATCCCCCTAATATTTAAAGGTGAGTGGATTATTGCCACAAGGTACCCCAAATCACAATTAAGACCAGATTGGAAG
>NW_003852567.1:3396853-3398054 GCF_000181295.1 Otolemur garnettii
GTTTTCAGGAAAAAAATAAGATATTTCTATTTTTATAAAGAAAACAGCTTGGTTGATAATTCCTTAAAACACTGGGCTGGCTGTGGTGGCTCACACCTGTAATCCTAGCACTCTGGGAGGTCAAGGTGAGTGGATTGCTTGAGCTTGGGAGTTCGAGACCAGCCTGAGCAAGAGCAAGATTCTGTCTCTACTAAAAGTAGAAAAATTAGCCAGGTGTTGTGATGGACACTTGTGGTCTCCCAGCTACTCGGGAGGCTGAGGCAAGAGGATCACTTGAGCCCAGAGTTTGAGGTTTCTGTGAGCTATGATGCCACTGCACTCTACCCAGGGTGACAGAGTGAGACTCTGTCTCAAACGAAACAAACAAACCCCCACCCCAAAATCAAAAAACAAAACACTGGGTACGTCCCTTACTTGTCTCTGTCTGCCTCCTGATGGCGTAAGCCTCTCACCTACTTTTCAATGCTTCTCCATTCACCTAGGATTTCTTTCCCCTCACATTCTGAATATTCCATTTCTCTTTTAAACAGGCAACATCCTGGTGCTAATATAGTTTAAGAGAAAGCTCCATCTAATAATGGAACGAATAATTGATTAAAATAGGAAAGAATGCATACACCGCTGGTTTGACAATAAAAGAGGTTTCCTCTAAGTAAGATTTCTTGTTATCACCAACACTCAGTTGTTACCATGGCTACATGTCAGTTTGAAGGCCAATCACAATAAGAAGAGATGGTTCAATTCTGTAAATAACTAGAAATGGTTAAAGCAAGATTTAGAGAGGAACTTGAAATGCTCAGAGGCCCTGGTTATTACAATGACTTGGCCATACTGGGTCTCTCCTAACTGTGCTCAGTGTCATAGGAAACACAGGGGAACACACACATGGGTCATAGAGATGAGGGACAGGAGAACTGGCATCCTAAGGGAAACCAAATCAAGGAGCTAGAGGTAGGACAGTGAAGACATTCGTTAACAATATGGTACATATTCCAAACTTAGGTAAAAACAAATGTGTTTGCATTATGTTGTTAATTCCGGGCTGCCAAAGAGGTATAAAATTCTAACTATAGATTGTATGTATACACATACATGGTTATATCTCCAGGTGCCAACAGATATTTATAACTTGAAAGGCAGATTCAAGGACATTGAATCTTGAACATGTACGAATTCTAGCCACTACCAAAGACCTATTCCT
>NW_003852567.1:3398245-3399745 GCF_000181295.1 Otolemur garnettii
GCCTCCCTTCTAATAGATACATACAATGTCATTGGGGGGTGTGTGTGTATTTTATTTAACCAGTCCTATGCTGATGAGCATTTTCCCTATTTTATATACTTTGCAGAAAACATCTTCACACATAGATCATTGTGCCCTTATTGGATTCTTAGGCGGAATGCCTACAAGTTAAAAGTCTGGATCAAATTACCTTTCAGAAAGGTTGCACAAACTCTGCATCCAAAAAGTGCACCAAAGTTGAAGATTTGTACGTATAAATTAGATATTCCTTTGTTAAGTGGATTGTCGGGTCACATGTTTTAGGGGTGTTGTTATCGATCTCTGTATAACAAATTACAACAAGTAAAACAACCATTTTATCATGTCTCATGATTTCATGGTTTAGGAATTTGGACAGGACTCAGGTAGGTGGTTCTTCTCTCTGAGTGGGGTCTCGTAATGCTGTGGAATTGGAATCTGGTGTGGTCTAGAGCAGTGGTCCTCGACCTTTTTGGTCCCAGGGACTGGTTTCATGGAAGACAATTTTTCCACAGACTGGGTGGGGGAGATGGTTTTGGGATGATTCAAGTACATTACATCTCGACTTCAGATCATCAGACGTTAGATTCTCACAAGGAGCGTGCAACCTAGATGCGTCGCCTGTGTAGTTCACAGCAGGGTTTGGGACTCTGTGAGAATCTAATGGCACTGTTTACCTCCCAGGAGGTGGAGTGCATGCAGTGACACGAGCATCTTCTCTTGCCTGCTGTTCACCTTCTGCTGTGCGTCCATGGGACCACAGGTCTGAGGATCCAAGATGCCTTTACTCACCTGCTTGGCATCTTGGCGAGGACAGCTGCAAGGGCCCCGGCAGCTGGGCCAGTCCTTGTAGTCTCAGAGTCTCTCAGTAGGGACATTCTAGCAACATAGTCCAACTTCCTAGAGGTGGCTCAGGACTAACATGAAAACTGCCAGTCCTCTTACAGGGCAAACTTAGAAAAGGCGTAGTGTTACTTCCACCATTCTAAAGTGGTCAGAGCAACCACAGGTCATCTCAGGGTCAAGTGGAGGGCAAATAGACCTACCTCTCAATGGGAAGGAGGCAAAGAATTTGTTCCCATCTTTAGTAACAAATGTTGATATTAATATATTAATTTTTTTTAAAACCTTCAAATTTCTGGCTGGATGTGGTAGCGCATGCCTGTAATTCCAGCATTTTGGGAGGCCAAGTTGGAAAGATAGCTTGAGGCCAGGAGTTAGAGACCAGCCTGAGCAACATAGTGAGCCTTGGTCTCTACAAAAAATTAAAAAATCAGCCAGCTATGGTGGCACATGCCTACTCTCAGCTATTCAGGAGGCTGAGGTGGGAAGATCTCTTGAGTCCAGGAGTTTGAGTTTGCAGTGAGCTATGATCACACCACTGCACTCGAGCTCAAGTAACAGAGCCTGACCCTGTCTCAAAAATAAATAAATACAATAAAATAAAAGTTCACATTTCTTGGGGGAAATCCTACTTTATCA
>NW_003852567.1:3399970-3415756 GCF_000181295.1 Otolemur garnettii
GATTTGGAAAGAATATTTGTTACTGCTGTTCAGATTAGATAATTTCATCCTAAGTCAGTTATGGTCATTTAGTGCTTTTTTCACATTTAAGACTAAAGTATCTTGTTGCTGTGTTTATGACCTTGGAATGGACATTGCAATCTTAGGAAAGGAAAACAAAATGATTAGGAAGCACAGGAAGGCAGTACTTTCTAGAAAGGTTTAAGGCAGGCACAAGAAGCAAATGTTTGATGTCATCCTTATTTCTATCATAAATTTCAAGAACATAAAACATCTTTAAAATTTTAAAAATAAAAGAAGAATTTTTATAAGATATTGAGATGAACAAGCAGACAAGGAAGAAGCAGCAGCCAAGTTAAAGCTCTTCAGAGCATCCTCACTCCTGCAGACAAGAGAGCACAAGAAATATTTGTTAATCAACAGAAGAATACATGAAAGATAAGGAGTATCACTGCTCACAGGGGGTTAGTGGTTTAGTCTCATGGAAACTGCAGGAGTCTGAGCCCCATTCAGAACCCCAGACCACCTTTGTAGATCCTGAGGTGGACACCTGGTGATACCCATCCCATTCCTTCTGTGGATTAAAGGAGCTGCTGTGCTGATGGCAGAAGCAAGAACAATATTCATTTAAGATACATTCCCAGAGGCCCAAATGTGGTGATCAGAACACCAAAGGCACCTTTGAGGGAGAATTACCAGAAGAGACGCCAGTTATGCTATGAGAGTGGATACAAGAGAAATAAAAAATCATGAATCTATAAACCTATTAATTAGGAGAATAATTTGAAGTCATGAGATCTTAAATGTTCTATTTAATTTAACCAATCTACTACCTAGAAACAAAAAAGTCTTTCAGTGAAATTTTCCTTGATAACCTCTAAGATGGGGGCTCTTTGCAAACAGAGAACAGGCACATTTATCTTTGATGTCTCAGCTACTTACACTGTCCCTGGACCTACTGATTTGGCCGCTGTGCTAGCCAGTTGGGAAGATACGTGCTGCTTCTATTGATCTTTTTTAAATGTGCAATTTAATAATTCTCAGTAAGTTTGCAGAATTTTTTATTCATTTTAATAATTATTCTCTTATTTAGCTTTCTACCATTTTTACCATAGTTCAAAATGCCAACATACCTCAACACTTACATCTAATTTATGTTCTTTATAAAAAAAAATCTTAGGTTAATGTCAGAATACAAAAAACCAGGTCACAGTATTGAACTTGTTAGCTAGAGTTCCTCTTGCAGTTGTGTCCCACACCTAAAAGGTGTGCCATACGCACCCACATTGTGCCCATTCAGGGGGAGCACACCAAGCCTCTCTTTCCTCCTCTCCCTACAACTTGAATAGGATTGAGTTTTTCTCCTATGTGGGCATCAATTAGATCATCTGCTGGCTTCATATTAAAATTGAGTACACTGGATATTTGCTTTTCCATTTTGTGATATACTTTACTAGGTAGAACATGTTTCAACTCCATCCAGGCTAATACAAAAGATGTAAAGTCATCATCTGTTTGTGGCTGAATGATATTCCACTGTATACATATACCACAGTTTGTTAATCCATTCCTGAGTTGATAGGCAATTAGGTTGTTTCCACATATTGGTGACTGTAAATTGAGCTACAATAGTGCAAATGTCTTTATGATAAAATGATTTTTTTCTAGTTGATAGGCAATTAGGTTGTTTCCACATATTGGTGACTGTAAATTGAGCTACAATAGTGCAAATGTCTTTATGATAAAATGATTTTTTTTTCTTCTGGGTAGATGCCTAGTAGTGAGATTCTGGGGTCAAAAGGGAGGTCTAATTTGAGTTCTTTGAGGATTCTCCATGCTTCTTTCCAAAGATGCTGTATGAGTTTGCAGTCTCAGATTTACAGAATTTTACAACCATTACCACAATCAAATTTTAGAATACTTCCTTCACCCCCAAAAGAAACCTCATGTCCATTTGCAGTCATTCTCCATTCCCACCCCCATCTCCAGACAACCACTAATCTACTTTTATCTCTATTAATGTGCCTATGATAGTTATTTTATATGAATGGAACCATACAGTATGTGGCTTTTTGTGTTATTTTCTTTTTCTTTCTTTTTTTTTTTTTGAGACAGAGTCTTACTTTACTGCCCTCGGTAGAGTGCCATGGCGTCATAGCTCACAGCAACCTCCAGCTCTTGGACTCAAGTGATTCTTTTGCCTCAGCCTCCCAAGTAACTGGGACTACAGGTGCCCACCACAATGCCCAGCTATTTTTAGAGACAGGGTCTGACTCTAACTCAGGCTGGTCTAGAACCTGTGAGCTCAGGCAATCCACCAGCCTTGCCTGCCAAAGTGCTAGGATTGCAGGTGTGAGCCACTGTGCCTGGCTTTTTGTATTGTTCTTGAGATGCATTCATGTTGAAGCTACATCAGTATTTCATTCCTTTTATATTGCTGGCATAACATTACATTATGTGGATATATACATTCTGTTTATCCATTCACCAGTTAATAGTCATTTGGGTTATTCCTGTTTTTGGATATCATGGATAATGTTCCTATGAACATTCACTTACCAATATTGATGTGAAAATAAGTTTTCATTTGTCTTGGGTAGATAATTAAGAGTTGAATTATTGGGTGATATGGTGACTCTATTTAGCATTTTAAGAAACTGCCAAGTGTTTTATAAAGTGGCTACACCATTTTAGATTCTCATCAGCAGAGTGTAAGAGCTATGATTTCTCTATATTCTTGCCAATACTTGTTATTGTATGTCTTTTTATCCACTGATTTTGTACACTGGCTTTGTAAATAGTTCTAAGACTATATAGAACACCATACTATTTTTGTAGATCCTCAGGTGGTAGCTGCTGTCCAGAGTCACATTTCAAGAAGTAGATTAATTATCCTTTGTAGAAGCTTAGAACCTATGTACTAGGATGGGCGTGTGTCAGACACTACTAATTGTACTCTCTTTCTTACAGAGAAAAAGAACTTTTAGATAGACACAGCCAAAGAATCCTTTTTCCAGCTTCCCTTGCAGCTAGATGTAGCTATATGATTAAGTTCAGGTGAATGGGATGTGAGCTAAAAACTGAGCCAGGATTCCACCTCTCTTTACTTTCTTCGTGACTGCAAAGTGGAAGTGATAATAAAAGCTTTAGTAGTCATCTTACACCAAAGACAGATGCCATGTGCTGATGTGGGTAGTGTACCAAGAGAGAGGAGGCCTGGGACTTCATTCCAGCCCTTGATTGCTTACCTGGACTTTAATATGAGAGATAAGCATTTTATTTAATCCAGGGTTATTTTGAGCCTCTCTGTTATAACAGCCAAAATGTGAAATTACTAACATCTGGGATGGCTCTGTAGGAATGTGGCTAGAATATAAGAATCTCCACTGATGAATATGATCACACAAGGAAAGGCAGGGCAATGTAGCCCCCAAAACACTGGACTTAAAGTAAGGGTACCGGAGTTTTAGTACCAACTTTACTTCTATTCAGCTTTCTAAGTTCAGGCAAGCTTTTTGATATTTCTATGTCCTCATCTATAAAGCAAGGCAGTTTTGTACAGTTAAAAAATAAATTTGGGTCTCGGTGCCCATAGCACAGTGGTTATGATACCAGCCACATACACCAAAGCTAGCGGGTTTCAGCCTGGCCCCGGCCTGCTAAACAACAATGACAACTGCAACAGAAAATAGCTAGGCATTGTGGTGGATGCCTGTAGTCCCAGCTACTTGGGAGGCTGAGGCAAGGGAATTGCTTAAGCCCAAGAGTTTGAGGTTGATGTGAGCTATGACTTCACAGCACTCTACTGTGACATAGTGAGACTCTGTCTCCAAAATAAATAAATAAATTTGGCTCACCCCTGTAATACTAGCACTCTGGAAGGCTGAGGCTGGAGGATTCCTTCAGCTTAGGAGTTTGAGACCACCCTAAGCAAGAGTGAGACCCTGTCTTTACTAAAAAAATAGAAAAATTAGCCAGGTATTGGGGAAGGCATCTGTAGTCCCAGTTATTCAGGAGGCTGAGGCAAAAGGATAGCTTGAATCCAGGAGTTTGAGGTTGCTGTGAACTAAGCCGATGCCACAGCACTCTAGCCTGAACAACAGAGGGAGACTGTCTAAAAACAAACAAACAAACAGTTTGAAACTTGAAAATAAAAGCATCTAGTTTCAAAAGTACTTCATTATATTCATATTCAAAGCAAAAAGACTAGCACCTGGAAGTGGGGAAAGAGAGATAAGGAGAGAAGAGATTTGTTAAATGGTACAAAATTAGATCTGGCTAGGAGGAATACCCAGCATTCTGTAGCACTGTAGGACAACTACAGTTAACACTAATATATAGTTTTAAATAGCTGGAAGGAGAATATTCAACGTTCTCAACAGAAAGAAATGACAAATATTTGAAATGACCGTCAAACTAATTACCCCGACCTGTTCATTACACATTATGTGTATCAGAACATCACTGTGCACCCCATAAATATGTACAATTATTTTGTCAATTAAAAAATTTTAATTAGAACATTAAAAGTTAAAAAATATATAAACACGAACCTTTGGTACCACTTAGATAAAATAATGAGACGATAATCATCGTCATAGCTGCTTCTTTGAGAACTTTTACACAAGGCTAATAATTCCCCATATACAATATTAGCTTTTTAAATCCTTCCAGTGGGTGCCATTATTATCTCCATTTTACAAATAAAGAACTCGAGGTTTACTGAAGAACCATGCCTTGCCATGCCAATAGTTAGTGGTAGAGCCAGGATTTAAATGCTGAGCCCAGCACAGGCATTTAACCACTGCTGCCCTGCCTCCCTTACTATACCTAAGCAATCACTGTGAAACATGCCAGAAAATCAGCAATGGCCAGTGGCCATATGGCTTCTTCAGCCATTGTGAGCAGGAGGGATTATTATACTTTAAAATGAGTAAACAACTCTTCCTAAATTACCTTCTAGGTTAAGGTGACATGTGGAGCAATCATCGTGAATCATCCCGGGAACAAAGGGAGAATTAAGCTAATGGTGAAGCACACCTGCCAAATGCTGATGAGAAGACAAGCAGCCCTCAAGAACCTGTGACCCAGACACTGCACAGTGTGACCGCAGGACTCCAAGCACCGAGCTCGGCAGGCAGCTGTGCTGGGGCGGGGAGGGAGCGGCAGGCTCCAGGACGTGTTTCCTTCCCATTGCACTTCTCGGGGGCACACGGGAGAAGCTAAGCCTGATGGACTCCGAATCCCGTTGGATTTTTTTTTTTTCCTGGCAACAAAATTAAAATAGCATCTAGGGATTTATCCACCCTTTTGCTGATCTCGATGTGAACTCTGCCGCTAAATCCCTGTACACAGCACTGACTCTGTCTCCCAGGGTGTTGCTTAAAATGTGGCTGAGCGCAAATGGGAAACATCAAGTCTGGTTGAAGTCAGCACACAGAATTAATCTCTAAGAGTCATGAAAGAATTAGTCTCACTTTGTAAGATAAATAAATGCAAAGTACGGTAAAGTTAGAGATGATCAGCTTAGCCGCTGTTCGGAGGAGACATTTTGGGGAAAAGATATTGTGTACTTGGGACACATTTTAATGCCGTTCTGATATCTGTGTGTTTATGAGGATGCTTGGGGTTTTTTTAAGTGTATTTAATATATGAGATTTTTAACCTGAAGCTATTTGCCTTGTGTCTTGGCCTTTTGTTTTGTTTTTAGGTCTTAGAAGCATATGATTTAAGTAAGTATAAAATTAGAAACCATCTCATTCCTTAAAGGCAATGTGGAATAAAGCTTTCTGTTTTTCACCCCACCCTGAAATTTATTTTTACCCTGATGCTGAACTTCAGGCTTTGGGTTTTTCTGAGTGCAGTCTACCTGTTTAGAATCAGCCGTGCTTCTTAAAAGCTGATCTGATAATATTGGGTAAAGGAAGTCAGATCAAAGAACATTTCTCTCCCAGTACTTAATTAAGTGGACAAAAAATTCCATTTTATTTTATTTTATTATTTATTTTGATTTTGGGGGGGACAGAGTCTCACTCTGTTGCCCCAGGGCAGAGTACCACAGTGTCAAAGCTCACAGCAACCTCAAACTCCTGGGCTCAAGAGATCCTCCTGCCTCAGCCTCCTGAGTAGCTGGGACTACATGCATCTGCCACCATGCCTGGCTAACTTTTCTTTTTTCTTTTTCTTTTCTTTCTTTATTTTTTTTGAGACAAAGTCTCAAGCTGTCACCCTGGGCATCATAGCTCTTGAGTTCAAGCAATCCTTTTGCCTCAGTTTTTCAAATTTTAGTAGAGATGGGGTCTCAAACTCCTGAGTTCAAGCAATCCACCTGCCTCAGCCTCCCAGAGTGCTAGGATGACAGGTGTGAGGCACCACAACTGGCCAACAATTCCATTTTGACCTAAGTAAAGGTGAGTCAACAAAATTCTGATACTTTTCCTGGATTCACCTTAATGTGAAGAAAAGTGACCAAGGGCTGGGTAGGTGTGGAAGGTCTGATGCATAGTGGCTGTGCTCTGCACCAAGGCAGGGGCTTGCTGGGGTGAAGGAGGGGACCGGGTGCTCGGTCCACTCCAAGGTGTCAGGAGAACCGACCAGAGCCTGGCCCATGCTGGGAAGACTGGCCCTGGTAAAGGACATTTGCTGGATCTCAGAAGAGAGAATGCTGCTAGACCCCCAGCTGGGGGAAAGACAAAAAGTATGTAAATACTGAACCACAGAACCAGATACATCCTAAATGCTCAAAAATTGTGTTCTCTCCTCCATCCCATTCCTTGTTTATAGCCCTATATATTGTTTGTTGCTTTGTTTTATTTTGCACAGCTCAGGCTCACTTATATTCTTACATCTCTGTAGTTTTCCAGGTTGAGTAATTTATGGCTTAAAGCTAAATATTTGCCAGCAAACTATTCTTGGAAATATATAGCAGCATAGGAAAGGTCATAGGCTTTGGCATTAGAACGAGGCTTCAGTTCTGAGCCACGGCTCTCGGTTTGTGATTTTGGTGGGTTATATATTTAATCTCTCTGAGCTGAGTTTCTTTCTTTAATGAATGGTATTAATAATCCTAAATGAGCTGTATCTGCATATATATATATAAAGTGTCTGGCACAAAGTACATGGTCCTATTATTTTACTTTTGGAGATTGTTATATTTATATAAAACATCAAGTGATTCTTTTTTTTTTTTTTTTTGAGACAGAGTTTCACTATGTCGCCCTCGCCCTCGGTAGAGTGCCGTGGCGTCACAGTTCCCAACAACCTCTAACTCCTGGGCTTAAGTGATTCTCTTGCCTCCGCCTCCTAAGTAGCTGGGACTACAGGCACCTGCCACAACACCCGGCTATTTTTTGGTTGGAGTTGTCATTGCTGTTTAGCAGGCCCGGGGCACGCTCAGACCCACGCCCTACTCACTGAGATACGGGCACTGAGCCCATCGAGCAATTCTTTATTATTTGTAACCCAATTGCTTCTTTGAGAGAATAGGTCTTGCTAACTGTAGGGCACCTTCCTTAGGAAGCAGGGTTTTAAGGTGCACCGTGGTGTCTTTGGGTCTGTGAATTTGTGAGTTGGATTTGGGGAAGGAGTTAAATTGCTTGCATAAGAAAGGCAAGAAAAAAAATGAAAACAGAGGTACGTCTGCAACAGTCAAGAATCTGGAGAGAGAAGTAAGCAATAGAGTCCGAGAGGATTCAGGGATGGAAATCCCTGGGGATGACACAGCCAGGAGGGGATTCTGAAGGTACAGATAGAGAATGTGAATTTTCACCTCGTTTTCTTCAGGTTGTGTGATGTAACTCTCTTCCTGCCCACTCCCTCTCCTCCAGGACACACATAGTCTTCAGGGAAATCAGCACTGCTCACCAAAGCTGTCTGTGTGGCCAGATCAGGCAGCGGGACTAGGCGAGGAGTGAGTTCTGTACCATCTGCAATGCTGAGTGCTGTGAGCAGACACAGGGATCAGAGGACCAAACTTTATGCAGGAAGTCTTAAGGTCTGGGTAGATATGACATCTCTCAGCTTGCAGAATTTCAGCTGTTCTTTCCATGGTAGCAGAAAACCAGAAGTAAGAGCTCAGAAGATAGCAGTAGGACTAGCATGTATCTCCTAGTGTCTTAATGTTATCCTGCTCTCATCCCTATCAGACATGAACTACGTCTGTTTTGCTCCTTGGTTCTAGGTTTCCAACCTGGAGTATTAAAGTCCACTCTTTGAATCTCCTTCCTACCATTACTATGGCTCAATCCTCCCGAGAGAGGTGCTGTTCTATGAGGTGATGGTCCCCAGACATCCAACTGTGTAACTCATAGTCCTTTGGGGGAGCTTCCCCTTCAAGTTGCTTCTGGAATCTTAGTTACTCCATCTCCCTTAGGGGCAATGTTCTCACACCAGGGCCACCGGCTCTGTGGGCTGCTAAGAGGTGTACTAGGCTTTACAGCGGCACACAGCACTGCTTGGCACTCCCTGTTTTCTTTCATGGTTCTACTATCTATTTGGTCTTACAGGCTACAATCCAACATTGGTGTTTCCACTGCCTGTGATTTAGCATCTAAGAACATCAGGGGCAAAATGGACCTCATTGTGACTTTCTTATAGCCTAACTTGATAATTAGACTGACCCCAACTAATTAGAACCGATGATTCTGCTGGTTCTCTTGGCAACATATTCAAAAATGAGACTTATTTGTTCCTGTGTGCATCTTTTTTAACCTGGCTGTCTAGGGGCCTGGGTTCCTCTTGTACCGTCTCTCTCTCTCCTTCACACTCAGACCACTGCCAAGTCTCGCTGATGCTATTTCTGAAATAGCTCACACATACGTCCTCTGACACTGCCTTAGAAGAGCTGTTCCCTCCCAGTGGCCAGATTGTTGTAGTGGCCTCTCGCTGGTCCTCTTTGCTGTCAAGCTCTTCCTTTCTAGGCTGACCTCTGCATTTTGGAGCAGGTTTCTACGCATACCCTATTACCCTAAGACTCGTGGACTGCTCCCAGGAAAGTCTATATTTCTAGGTCAACAAACCTCTCTAGCATCTCTGTGCTGGCCTGAGCAGCCACAAGCCTGCCCTGCACCCTCTAGCTTCACGGAGCATCTCACCTTTCCCAGAATGTGCCAGCTTGCCTTCTTCCCCTCCTGCTGGTCAAATGCTCTTTCCTTTTTTTTCCACCTAGACAATGACTTAGTTTCCCTCCAGACTTTGCTAGTCTAATATGCCTTAATTAGGCATATCAAGGAATCAGTGAATTGAGGTTCCAGGCCTTGCCTTTCATCTCCATGTGCCTTTTCCCTAGGCAGGCTCATCTATAACATGGCTTCGATTATTATTGACACGTGTATGGACCACACGTTCACATCCCACACACAGACTTTTCCTCCAGGTTCTAGTCTCATGGATCCAACTACCTACTTGATGTTCCTTTTAAAACTATGTTTAAGAGCTCCTTCAATCTTCACAAAATTATGATGCACTTTTATCATTCTCGTTTTGAAAACCAGAAAACGGATGCTCAGAGAAGGGAAATGTACTGTGCAAGTTCACACAACCTATTGATATTTCATGGAATCTGAACGCAGGACTCCCTGCCCTCATACCTTATGATTGAATCTGTCACATCAGCACCACTATCTCTTGAATATTTGTATCAGAAAAATGAGATCACTTGATTGCCATATCATAGTAAAAGTGTTATCGTTAAGAAAGGGAAACAATTTAATGGAATAGGAATAAGCCACCACTCTGAATAATTCCAAACCTTCTAGAATAATAACAAAATCTTAGGGCTGGAAGAGATTTTTTTTTTTTTTTTTTGAGACAGCATCTCACTATGTTGCCCTTGGTAGAGTGCTGTGCCGTCACAGTCCATAGCAACCTCCAGCTCTTGGGCTTAAACAATTCTCTTGCCTTAGCCTCCCAAGTAGCTGGGACTACAGGAGCCCACCACAATGCCCAACTATTTTTATTTCTTTTGGTGTAGTTGTCATTGTTTGGCAGACCCCGGCTGGGTTTGAACCTGCCAGCCCAGGTATATGTGGCTGGTGCCCTAGCTGCTGAGATACAGGTGCCAAGCCCTTTATTTTTTTCTTTGTTGTTGTTGTTGCAGTTGTCACTGTTTTAGCAGGACCCGGGCCAGGTTTGAACCTGTCAGCCTTGGTGTATGTGGCTGGTACCCTGCCCACTGAGCTCTGGGTCCTGCCCACGGCTGGAAGAGATTTTGAAGGTCATTGAGCCTATCCATCTTTCTTTTCTACTTGATCCTAGGCACATTTGAAGTGATGTATTTGTGTTCTTTGTTCTCTTTTCTTCTTTTGGAGACAGAGTCTCATTATGTCGCCCTGAGAAGAGTGCCTTGGAGTCACAGCTCACAGCAACCTCAAACTCTTGGGCTTAAGTGATTCTTTTGTCTCAGCCTCCTGAGTAGCTGGGACTACAGGTGCCTGCCACAACAACGAGCTATTTTTTGGTTGGAGTTGTCATTGTTGTTTAGCAGGCCCAGGCTGGGCTCAAACACATCAGCCTTGGTGTATGTGGCTGGCGCCCTACTCACTGAGCTACGGGAGCTGAGCCTGTTTTTTGTTTTCTTTAAAGAAAGTGGTTTTTTAAAAATTTTCATTTAACTGAACTAATATTGCTTTTTCTGAGCAATGAGAAAAAGATCACGAAAGAAGACTGTCAGATATACCTGGAGCCAGAAGTTGAAATACCATTATTGGGACTCATGTTGTTGCTTGTATCAGTAGATTGTTCCTTTTTATTTGCTGAGCAGTATTCCATTAAATGGATATATTTCCCTTTGTTAATTCATTCACTATCTGATTTTTTTTTTTGACTTGTGCTTTATTGCCCATTAAGTCCCCCTCCCTTTTTGGTAAACTTATTTGGGTTGAAGCTGTCTCATACACTTGACCTTGTCTTTTGGATGTCTCAAGTCATCTCAGATTATGCAGCTTGTTATTAAAACTCTGTTATAAAGCAACATACATTTATCATTAGCAATATCCTTCTTTGTTCCAGGTAATATTCATTGTTCTGAAATGTATTTTGACAATATTGGTGTTTTCATCCTTTTCCTTTTATCTGTGTCTTTATGATTAGGGTATATTTCAGTGTCTCTAGGACTTCAATTTCACATGTCCGTATTGTCTCCCAGATAACTGATGCTCTGTTTCTCTCAGTCTTTTTTCACTCTGTGCTATTCAGTTAGGGTAGTGTCTATTGCCATATCTCAAGTTCACTTATCTTTTATTATACAGCATTGATGCTGTTGTATTTTTCATCTCACAGATTGTATTCTTCTTTTTCTAGAAGTTCTATGGATCCTTTTTATGCTGCTCATTCCTCTCCTGATCATTCTTATGTTTTCTTCTTATTTCTTGAAAATATGGAACGTATTCATAATAGTTTCAAAAACATCCTTATCTGGACATTCTGTCATCTCTGTCATTTTTGTCATGATTTCTATTTGTTGGCTTCCCTAGTTATGTATCTTACTTTCTTCAGGTTTTGCTTTGCTTTGTTTTGTTCGCATGCTTGGCATTGTTTGGTGGACTGATTTCTTGGACTTTTTACCCTGGCCCCAGCAGGTTTTTCCAGGTGCACAGAGCATTACTGAGAGCAGGCTTCAGAGTTGTCTATGCAGCTCCCTCCTCTCTCAGGGCAATTCTAGCTGCCTTGGCCTCCTAAAACATCAGGCTCCATCTCCTCAGCTCAGTCAGACTGCAGTGCTCTCCCTGGGTTTTCTCTTTCTGTTCCGCAACCTAGAAACTTCCTCTAGCAGAAAACTAGGGCAATTGAAGAGCTCACCTCATTTGTGTCCCTCTGTCAGGAACCATACACCCACATTGTCCACAGTCTTACGACTATTATTTTATACAGTTTGTCTCATTTTCTTACCATTAAGATCGAAAGGTAAATTCAGTCCCTGGTACTCCATTGCAGCCAACGGTAGAATTACAAACACATTAGTTCAGCCAAATTTAATCTGGACTCCTCACTCCTTTGACCTGGGGTTTTGGTAGATAAGAAAATATATGGATGCTGTCAGTTTGCAAAATATGGGATGGAGGGTGTTTTCAATGTAATGTCCAGGACGACTCAGATGGCCGCAGTAGTGGTGGGAGACTGTCTTATCCTGGCTGTAGTATTCTGATTTCTCATCTACGATTGTGGGTGTGTCTGAGAACAAGTTTAGTAACTATGAATGGAGTGTGGGGACTCCATTTAAATATAAGAAAAGTCTCAAGGGACAGTAGAAGTGGAAGCTCTAGTGATGACTTCCTTTGCTTATGGCAATAAACCAAGGTTGCTACTGTCAAATGTGCTGGAAGGATGATAATCCACGGGTCTGCTCTGAATAGGAGTGGGGTTGGGGAAGGGAAGCGAGGACAGCTTCGGGACCCACTATCCATGCCTTGACTGTCCTTATCTTTAATCAGATGAGCTTCCAGTTCAGTTTGAGAGCCAAAACCTGATACAGAAGGGGCCAGTATTAATGGTTGCATGGTTAGGAAAAAGACATTAGTGTCCTTTGTTTTATCTTGTCAGCAATTCTGGAGATGCCCTATAATGACAGCTGCTAGGTTTTAGCTAATAAATACTGGATTTGTGGCATTTTATTATAATCCTCCCATTTAGTTTCAGAGACTATTTTAATTGGGAGGTTTGGACTTATTTTGAGTTGTCAGGAATCCATACAACAGCAGAAATAACCTTAGGGATTTTGAAATTTATGTCTGAAAATAGAGCAGGAAAAAAGGGGAAGGGGTAGAATCTGTGTTGATTTAACAATCCACTTGGAGTAAGGGAAATTTACAGCTCAGGCTGCTTTCCGAACTCCCGCAGCATCACTGCTGATTCTGCACTTCGGGAGACAGGCTGTCATTTCAGCACTGGTTGTTCATTTTAAATGATTTGTTCAGAACGAAATATTCTCTGTTAAGAAAACTTTGGGCTAAATTTTTTTACCAAAATATTTCCATGTCGTGCTAAAAGATGAAATTTGCCACATCAATGGTATTTTAGAAAAACCAAGTACAATTGGTAATGAAGTGCCCTAAATACTTGAAAAGGTCTGCGAGTTGCAATTCATCAGGAAGCTGCACCTCTCCGCCTTTGTAACGTTTTGAAACAGGGCCATCTAGTGGAGTCCTCTAGCTGGAAACCCACGAGGGCACATCTGAGACCTTACTTTGGGGTCTTTAAGATATCTTTTTTAATACCTCTTAACTCAAAATAATTGTCCCTGGTATAAATAATCTTCTCAGAAATAAATATCTTTCCACTCCAATTCCTGCATGTATTAATTTGGTAATAATCGTGATCTGTGTATACACATCCAGGTCAGTTTCTAAATGTTCTAAGTTTTTTACTTTTTTCTCTTCCTGTGAAAAACAGCCCTTTCTAGCCTGCCTCCTGTCACACTGCCACCCCCTCAGCCTTGAAATCTCATAGAAGAATTAAGAAATGTATTTATGCAAGATAGTATAGGATACAGGATCCAGAAGTTATAAACAGATGTAACTGGACTGTATAGGACCCATCAAACACATTGCTGGCATTGTGTGAGGTAGCGAAGGATGCTTCCACGGTTGGCAAGAACAGGCCTCTAAGGAAGGGAATACGTAGGCCTTTCCCTAGCCAAAAGGAATGAAGGTTTGCTCACCAGACTCGTTTGGCTCTGTTCCTGGCAACATAGCTGGATTACATTTTCCAGCAGCCCTGCAGTTAGGTGAGGCCCTGTGATTGAGATCTGGCAAATGGAATGTGGATAGAATTATATACTCCTTGTAGCCTTGTGTCATCCGCCATGTTTTCTTTTCTCATCTCTTCCCCAGCCCCAAACTGGTGTGTGTCATTAGCCAGCCAGACCCAGGCTGCCTCTATCAGCCTGGTTCCTTAATGTCTGAGTGGAGCTTGGTCCGGCACCCTAATCCCTACATGTAATGTGGACATGAAACACACTTTTATCATTTTAAGCCGATGCTATTTTGGGGTTATCTGTTAATTACCCTATCAATACAGGAGAGAAGAAGCTGGAAGAAAGGAAAGAGGACAATGTGAAAGGCATTGATTTTCTTTAGAGACATTTGTGACCAGTCCAACTCTTTTCTGTAGATTTAAGAGCAAGCATATGTTTAACAAATACTGAAAACATCTAGAAGAAAAACTGGAAGTCCAATCACAAAATGCTTTCTGGCGCCGTGTGCGCTTGTGGAGTTGGAGAGGCAGGTTGTGGATGGAGATGCCTCTGCAGCTTAGCCATGATGGGTGCGGAGCAAAGTGTTTGCCACGTGGGAAACTTGGGAATGGGGTCTCGTCAGCTTTAGCCCCCAGGCATTTAGTAATGTTATCATAAATCGTTTCATGCTAATTAAACTTAATTATCTCTATTCCAAGATGACTGCAAGATGTGGCCCGTGCCTGTTTTTATATAATAGATGTTCCACATGTATTTGAGCTCTGAAAAGTGGGATATTAGTAAAAATTTTTATCTGAGCCATTTGTGAAAGCAATACCTGGCACAAGTCTAACACTCAAGGAAACCTTTAGGCGGACAAAAGATGCAAAAAAATCACTGGGCCACGAAGGTCAACATTTGCAGAAGAGGCAGGACTTTGGTAAAACTGTCTATGAGCTGACAGGAAGAAGACAAAGACAGGAGTGAGGACAGTGACACCGCTGAGGGACAGAAAAACAATTGGTCTAATAGTGGAGGACTAAGGTGGAGGAAGAGATGCAAAATTAAGCAGTGTAGGCAAAATGAAGGCAGGTTACCAGAGAGCCTTGAAAATCGCCACTGGGGTTTTGATTTAAAGCTACAGGCCAGACCTCCCAGTTCAAATACTGGTATGCCTCATTTTCTTGTGTTTCATGGAACTTGCATTATGCTTTATAGAATTTGCACAATTTACAAATTAGTGATTTGTGGCAACCCATTGATCAGCAAGTCTATGGGTGCCATTTTTCTAACAGCAAATGCTCATTTTGTGTCTCTGCTTCACATTTTGGGATTCCTGCAATATTTCAAGCTTTTTCATTATTATTATATGTCACATGGTGATCTGTGATCAATGATCTTTGATGTTACTATTCTATATACCCAACTATATCTAAGACCAGTAGAAAAAATCCGGGCAGGTGGGATTTTTTTTTTCATTCTTGATCCATTAAAATGAATAAAATGGTCTCTTCCCCCCTCCCCTTAAAAAATCCATTTTATTTATTTTTTGAATTAGAGACAGACATTGGTATGTTGCCCAGGCTGGAATGCAGTGGCTGTTCACAGGTGCAATCATAGCCTTGAATTCCTGGGCTCAAGCAATCCTCCTCCCTTAGCCTCCTAAGTAGCCATTATGCCTGGCTCTCTATTCCCCCTTGTTAAGGGCCTACTATTGGGAGTACTTGATCTGATAAGGAGCAGTTTGGGAAGAAATAAAATAGAACTCTAATTTTTCTAAACAGCTTGGAGTCAACAAAAACATGGCCTCAAAAGGTTGTTCTGAGCATTAAATGAGATATATACATGAAAGTATAAACTGGAAAGTTCTATACCAATGATAGGTACCATAATTGATTTAAGGTTTTATACACAAATGCCTGAATATTACTTTCATTAAATAAATAATAAATACTTGTATAATCAATGATGGAAGTGTTTCTCCCCTGAAGAGACAGATAAATAATTAAAGTAAAAAGTCAATGGATTGAGCAATGCTAATAAGTATTGACATAATGATGGCTAAAATAAATATTTTATCCAGTTTTGTGTCTCAATTCTTTTTTTTTTTTTTTTTT
>NW_003852567.1:3416588-3489209 GCF_000181295.1 Otolemur garnettii
TGAGGCAAGAGAATTGCTTAAGCCCAAGAGTTGGAGGTTGCTGTGAGCTGTGATGCCACAGCACTCTACTGAGGGTGACAGGTTGAGACTTTGTCTCAAAAAAAAAGAATTTTAAGTCACATCTATCAGTATAAAGTGAAGGCAAATTATCTTAATTACTATATAAATTTGTGTTACTGTCCGTGCAGATAACTATAACACTCTCCAAAAGTCATCTTTCACCTAAAAAAACCCAACTAAAACTAAAGAGGAAAAAGACAAAATTAGTTACCCACATGGGAAAAAGTGAAATGAAACTGGGCGTGGTGGTGCACACATATAGTCCCAGCTATTTGAGAGGCTGAGGTGGAGGATGACTTGGATGTGGAACTTCCATCTCAGTTTCTGCTTGCTGACTCAGTCTGGTGGTGAAGTCCTGCACTCAGATCAGCCTTCTCTGCACACCTGAAATCCAGGGGTTACATCTCTTGCCTTCCCCAATTATAATGTATACTCTGCTAGGGGATGAGTAAAGCCCCCTATTGGCTTTTAAAAACATAGCTGGAAGTATAGATCCTTGTAATTATAGATCAAAAATTGAAGTGGTAAGTTTACTGATGGAAGATGCCTTTTTATTTGATCTTCTTGCCCCTTATCTTCCCTGCCCACTATGCCTCAGCTGCTTCTGTGGTCTGGTTTACTGAGGCCTTACATAAAAACCAATTTACTTGTATTTATAATTTTCGAGCAAGCTAGAGTGCCCTCTTGTGGAGATGTCCAGCAGTTACCGAGGTATGGCAGACCACCTGAATTTGTGAATGTATAAGGCCACATTTCCTAATTATGCTAAGCTGAACACACACTCTCACTGCTTTAATTTTTTTCAACTCAGCCTTTTGGGTGTTGAAGCCAAAGGTAAATGGGAAAGTGTGGAAATATGGCAGGTGGTAGCCAGCAGTATAAGAATAGAAACAATATTGGTTTTACTTCTTTTTTTTTCTTTTCAAATGCAGAGGTGGTAGGAGGAGTGTATTCATTTCCCCTAGGAATTTAGAATGATGGTCCCAAATTGAAGAAATACTAGATGTGTTTGACTCCACTCACAAGTGAACCATTTATTTGGATTATCAAATGCCTCGTTGAGGTCCTAAACATAGTCCCTCCTGGAATGGGTAGACACCTTGGGACTTACTCTTACTTGAGTATCAATTGTTCACATCTCAGTTGAGGTTCTAGCCTAAGTAAGCTGCAAAATTTTAGTCCAAAATGTAGCTGTTATGAAGTAGGATTAGAATTAATGATAGCTTAAGGCACAGTTTACATACTGCTTCAAGGCATAAACTTTTAAAATATTTTTGTTTTTAATAATTTTAAATACACACAAAATAATAAATGAGAGAGGAATAAAACGATCCCCCATTTACCTAACAGATTGCTTCAACAGTTACCAACTCACCACTCGTCTTACTTTCTTCATACCTTCTTCCTCTCTTCTCAGTTATTTATAAGTAAATTCCAGGCTTTATACCCATTCTTCCATAAATATTCCATAAGTTACCTCCAAAAAATAAGAATGTTCCTTTAAAAATATAACCATAATATCATCATATAAAAAATTAACGGTGATTCCTAAATATTACGTGGAGCCAGTGTTCAAATTTATTTCTTTGTGTCTTATAGTTTATGGGTTCTTCTTTTTCTTTTTTCTTGATATATTTCTAAGAAACAGAGTTACTTGTCTACAGTTTCTACAATCTGGATTTATCTGAATGTATCATTTTGGTGTTATATAAGTTCCTCTGACCCTGTGTTTCCTTTAAATGAGTAGTTTGAACTAGAAACTTAATTAGATTCAGGATCAATTTTTGTTTGGCAAGACTGCCTCACAGGCAATGAGGCAGCCTTCCACCAGGAGGCGCAGTTGCTCTCTTTTTTGAGATGTCTGCCGCTGATTCATTAATAACAGATGCAAAACGGTATTCTAACTCTGCTCTCCCTTTTTCTTTTAACAGCTTTTTATGCTTCTTTGAAGAAATTTCCTCTCATCAATTTTATCTCATTTTGTTACTTTAAGATGCAATTTGTATAGACTAAAAAAGATTGATTTTTTAAAAAAATCACTTTTCCCTACTCAGGAAGCTGAGGCAAGAGAATCGCCTAAGCCCAGGACTTGGAGGTTTCTGTGAGCTGTGACACCACTGCACTCTACTGAGGGTGATAAAGTGAGACTCTGTCTCTGAAAAAAAAAATTGCTTTTCCAAGTGTGTTGGTTTGGGGGCAGCACCTATGGCTCAAAGGAGTAGGGTATTGGCCCCATATCTGGAGGTGGCAGGTTCAAACCCAGCCCTGGCCAAAATCTGAAAAAAAACCCCCATCAACTGTGTTGGTTTCTCTGAAGAACAGAGAGAAAATAGAGAGAAAATCCTTGTGCTATCGCCTCACAACACTCTCTGACACCAGATGTGTGTGAGGTTTTCCCCTACACATCAAACAAGTCTTATGATACCAGAATTTTGCTCTTCAGTAGGTTCTTGGTCTTGGTGATTCGAAGAATGAATCCGGGGGCCACAGATCAGTGGTAAGACAGGATTTATTTACAGAAAAGAATACAGGAGTGCCAGAGCTCCTGGCAGAGAGAAAACTGGAGTCAGGAGAGAAAAGTGTTCTCTCTCCTTCTCTGTCTGTTTGTCTCTAGGCTCTTTGTCTAGGGGTATATATATATAGTCCCCTGGGGCCCTCCATAGTTACATTTGTTGGAGCTAGGTAGTTACAGTTAGCGTGTCTGTGACGACTGTCTGGGACATGTCTGGAACAACATGTTACATTTCTGTCTGTCTGGAACAACATGTTACATTTAGCTTAGCTGTCTGGGACATCTGTCTGGGTTGTGAATTAATGGCTACAATCCCTTTTAGTCCCAGGCTTAGGAAATGGGGACCTCCTGCCCACCCTCCCGCCTGCTGGTTCTGCTGCTTGCTGCCACCACACCAACATTGCCAAGACGGAGGCAGCCAGTCTGTGCCGCCCAGCTCCAGGAGTTGGCTGGGATACCACTTGTCCTATATCAGCAGGTTCAAACCCAGCCCTGGCCAAACTCTGAAAAAAAACAAACAAACAAAAAAACAACTTTGTTGGTTTCTCTGAAGAATAGAGAGAAAACCAAATCCAGTTTCTCGTGCTATCGCCTCACAACACTCTCTGAAACCAGATGTGTGTGAGGTTTTCCCATACACATCAAGCAAGCAATCAGTTCTTCAGGGAACATCAACTGGGTGTCCTCTAATTTAACTTAATTCTGATACTGTCTACCTGAAGAGTGTCAGATCCCACAGGTCCAGCACTCAACCCCACAAGACTGCCTCCCCCACTTCAGATGCCAATCGCAAGTAATAGCTTTTCACCTATATGTCTGCCAATTGGTTATAAATTGGGGTTCCCACAACTCTCTCTTCAGGTTCTATTTTTGCTTGAATGGCTCACAGAACTCAGAAAACATATCTGACAGTTGATTGTTACAATAGAGGCTATTACAAAGGCTACAGAGAACAGCCAGATGGAAGAGATGCGTGGGGCAAGATAAGTGAGAAGCAGCACGGAGCCTCCATGCCCTCTCTGCCACCCTCCAGGAACTTCCAGGTGTTGAGCTGTAGGGAAGCCTCTAAACCCAGTCTTTTCAGATTTTTATGGAAGCTTCATTACATAGCATGATTGATTTAATCCTAGGTTATTGGTGATCAACAACCTTCAGCACTTCCCCTGTCCTTGAAAGTTTCAGGGAGGCTGAAAGTTCCAACCCTCTTGTCTTTTTGATACAAGACACATGATACCCCAGCCAGCTTGGTGAAGGTGGGGGCAGACTGGCTGCCTCCGTCTTGGTGGTGGTGGTGCAGTGGCAGCGAGCAGAGGAACCAGCAGGCTGGGGGGTAGGCAGGGGGGCTCTACAGGAGGCTCCAGAAGCTGGAGGGGCCAGACAACTGCTGGGGAGACACCAGCACTTTCGGTTTCCCTCCCCTTGCACTTGTAGCTGAACAGGGAACCCCCATGTCCTAGGCCTGGGAATGACACATCCCAGACAGGACTCAGACATGTCCTAGACATGTCCCAGACACACTGTCGCAGACATGCTAAATGTAACTTCAGAGGGCCCCAGGCGACTACATATACCCCTAGACAAAGAGCCCTGAGACAGACAGTCAGACAGAGAGAGAGAGAGAACTTTTCTTTCCCTGGCTGGGTTTTCCGGAAGCTTTGGTGTTTTTGTATTCTTTTCTTTTCTGTAAATAAATCCTGTCTTACCACTGATCTGTGGTCCTCGGATTCATTCTTCAAATCACCAAGACCAAGGACCTACTAAAGACGAAATTCGGGGATCATTTTCAATGACCAATCCTCACCCTGAAACTGCCTAGGGGCTGCCAGCCACCAGTCAACTCATCAGCCTAAGAATGCCAGGAAATTGGGAAGAGAACCAAATACCTATTTCACAATATTGCATTTCCCTACATCATCCAAAAGTGACAAATGAGTTTCAAAAAAACTTTATGAATTCACATTTATGAAAATATTTGATATTATTCAATCCACTTTTTGATGCTTAAATTGTACCATCTTTGACCACTGGGGAGCCTATTCAAGTTGGTTTCTGAATCCTTTTGATATGACCCTACCAGCGTATAAAACTTACCTGCTTTCTGGTCTGACAAGATGTTTTAGGCTTCTTTTATCAACACATTTCTTAACCAGGACCTGGGATTAGCCATTTTATCAAGGCAGAGCTTCTCAAAGTTTGGCCTGGGGACCCCTGAGAGTTCTTGTGATCTTTTTATAGGGTCCATGAGGTCAAAATTATTTTCATAATAATAGTCATTCCTCAGTATAGGGGGAGTGTTCCAGTGTTACTGGCAGAGGCCCTTGGGCTCTCTGTGCAATAGAGATTAGCCATAGGCCAAGCAAGAGTCACAGACAAGGCTTTATTTGGGCTTCAAACACAAGGGCAAGGCAGCACTAAGGAAAAGTCCTCAAGCTGGCTCCCCAAGAGAAGTTCAGGGAGAGTTTTAAAGAGGCTTAGAACAGGAAAAGGGTGACACGTAGGCATGTAGAGATAGAGGTTTTCTTGTGCCTGCGTAGTTCTATGACATATTTCATCATACGTGGTATATCTCATTAGCATGTTAAGCTCCACCCCTGAGTGTAATTTTTAGCATTAAAATGAGATTATAATGAGGGAAAAATCAAGTTGTGGGGGTCCTTTTGGCTTGAGGTGGTTATATCCGAATAGGTATTTCTTTGCAGCCAGGTTCCTTATCAGCTAGTGTGAGCATCTTACTTCAGTGGTAAGTTTTTCTTGGAAAAACGTTACTTGACTCCTCCATATACAGACACAAGCTGAATTCTAGTGGCTAACAGGTCATTTGTTTGGTTTTTTCTTCTACAGTTTATTAGACTGGATCATGCTGTCTCATGTTGCCTCCTTTGGTCAAAAGTGAGGCCTGACTTCCATCTCAGATAACAAAATTTATGGATGCTGAAGTCCCTTGTTAAAAGAAAAACTTTAAGGGCAGTGCCTGTGGCTCAGTGGGTAGGGTACCAGCCCCATATACTGAGGGTGGCGGGTTCAAACCTGGCCCTGGCCAAACTGCAACAAAAAAATAGCCAGGAGTTGTGACAGGGGCCTGTAGTCCCAGCTACTTGAGAGGCTGAGGCAAGAGAATCGCTTAAGCCCAGGGGTTGGAGGTTCCTGAGAGCTGTGTGACACCACGGCACTATACGGAGGGCGATAAAGTGAGACTCAAAAAAAAAAAAAACTTCAGGCAAATTAAATTTAATATAACTTAATTGGGCAGCTCTCAGATTCATTGCAGATTCAGAGATTTTGGTGCAGCAGCACAGTGAAAGAGAATTTATGAATAGAAAAAAGGAAAGTGATTTAAAAAGAATAGAAATGAAGTACAAAAACTGGCTGGGTTGACTATGGCTCAGTGTTTGCCTTATTTGAACATGATTTGAACAGTGGGCCTCTTGTGGGTGGCTGAAGTATGGCTACCACCAGGAGTGGCTGAGACTTAGCTATTGTTACAGAAACATAACGCCCGGTTAGGTTTTCAGTTGTGTGTATCTACTTAGACTTCATTTCATACCTAAAGAATAAAGTATTCAAATAGGGAAGCTATCTTAGGCCGGATTTCAGTTTGATGTAATGCCTTTATATAAACTGTGGTAGTATTTTGGCATATAACCTATACTTTAAAACAGTTAAATCATCTCTAGATTACTTATCATAGGTTATGCAACATAGGTACTATGTAAACTTTTGTTATGTTGTATTGTTTTAAACCTGTACCTTTTTATTGTTGAAATGTTTTTTTTCCCCCTGAAAATTTTCAATCTGTGGTTGGCTGAATACGAGATTGTGGAACCCACAGATATGGCTGACCATTTGCCCTTTTGTAACTCCTATTTTCTTGCAAATGTACACGGAGATTTCCAGAAGCTATTAGATGTGTTGTATTATGATTAATTGCAGAAACAGTTGACAAGTCAGACATTAAAGACATTTACAAAAATGTAAAATAGCACTCTTCTCACTAAGTAATTTTTGTTAATAGATACATGCTTTTAAATGTTTTAATTTCTAATGCAGTAAACATCAGTAGGTACAACCCATATACCTAGGGGTTTTTTAGTTTAAGAGGTCTTAGAAACAAAATATTTGAAAACTGCTGCTTCTAAGAGTCCTAGTTCCTTTAGATGGAAAATATTTTCGAGATCATAAGCTAGGAACTAGAGGTGCTCTTTGTTACTGGTATGACTATTTTTTAGGTCACTGTCGATATGATTCCAGAATTTTGCTCTTCAGTAGGTTCTTGGTCTCCGTGATTCGAAGAATGAATCCGTGGACCACAGATCTGTGGTAAGACAGAATTTATTCACAGAAAAGAATACAGAAGTGCCAGAGCTCCTGGCAGAGAGAAAACTGGAGACAGGAGAGAAAAGTGCTCTCTCTCCTTCTCTGTCTGTCTGTAGGCTCTTTGTCTAGATGTATAGTCGCATGGGGCGCTTGGTAGTTACATTTAGGGTGTCTGTGACCTCTGTCTGTCTGGAACAACATGTTACATTTAGCGTGTCTGGGACATCTGTCTGGGTTGCAAATTAATGGCTACAATCCCTGTTAGTCCCAGACCTAGGAAATGGGGACCCCCTGCCCACCCTCCAGCCTGCTGGTTCTGCTGCTTGCTGCCACCACACCAACATTGCTGCCCCCCAGCTCCACGAACTGGCTGGAATGTCACTTGTCCTATATCAAATAGGCAGAACTCTTGGAGAAAGAGTCTCACTTCGTCATTCTTGGTAGAGTGCTATGGTATCACAGCTCACAGCAACCTCAAACTCTTGGACTTAAACCTATTACTTGCGATTGGCATCTGAAGTGGGGGGGGGGCAGTCTTGTGGGGCTGAGTGCACTAAGTCACAGAAGAGCAGACCAAACCACGACAGAGTCCTTTGAACTAAACGCCATATTCAAGCTGAACTTAGAAATTTGGCTAATTTCCAAAAAATAGGAGATTCTAGTCACCCTGGGTCACTGAAATAAGGAAATCTCTCCTGCTTTAACCCGATAAGGACCAATCTGCTTTTTATTGTTTCTGCTTTCTTCAGCCAATGTCCTCTGCTCAGCTCATCGGAAAACTTTCTACTTTATGAAATTGAGGTAGTTGCTTCAATTCTAGAATCAGAAACAAAGCCAATTAAGATCTTTAAATTAAATTTGTTGTAATTTTGTCTTTTTATAGTTGTACTATCTTCGACCAGTGCTTTATTGAGGAATTTGGGAGTAATCCCCAGTACTTTGCTATTATGAGTCATACTGCAGGGGATATTCGTGCATGCCCTTTCATATTTTTACCACATATCTTTTGGATAGAGTCCTAGAAGTGCGATTGCCGAGTTAAAAGGTGAATGAATGTATATAATTATGCCAGGTATTAAACCACGCTTTTTACTTCCGCTTTACAGATGGATAGACTGAAGACAGCTGCTGCAGTCACTTTACCGGTAAGGAACACAGCTGGGATTTGAAATTGGCTGTAACTACAATATCTTCACAGACTCTCCCTAGGTCACAGGAAGAGGAATTCCTCGGCGGGAGAAGCAAACAAAGAATTTTGCATCTGGACATCATAGTAACTGAAATACATATGCTCATCCTTCCTGCTCCCAGTATACAAGTTCTTCTTCCTTTTCAAAAACTGCACCTCTCTGAACTCGCAGACAACCTCTCATCTGCCCTTTCCCCCGTATTACTTAACAAAAGGCACTAGTACTCACGCCTGCTCCCGCTCCAGCTCCTTATCCCGGGGCAGAAAGCCCGGCCGGGCTTACGTGGCCGGTGGAGGGTTTTGCGCATGCCCAGACTCTGCTGGAGGCGAGGAGAATTTGGAGCCGCCGCCGAGGCGGGACCCGGGTCTGACGCCATAACCGCGCGCCGCTGCCGGCGTCCTCGAAAGGTCGCTTTGGAGAACCGGAGCGCGCATACCCGAATTCGCAGGCGCGCCGTGTCCTTTTGCCTTGGTACCCGCGACATGTTGGGGTACACGCCAGATGAGAAACTGCGACTGCAGCAGCTGCGACAGCTGAGAAGGCGATGGCTGAAGGACCAGGAGCTGAGCCCTCGGGAGCCAGTGCTGCCTCCTCAGAAGATGTGGCCTATCGAAGCATTCTGGAACAAGTTTTTGCAGAAGCCCACCCCCTGGAGGAACATGGTGAGTGATCGACTTACCCAGTCCCCCCCTCACACACACCTCCAACAACGTCCGACGGTCCGTCCACTGGACGTCAGCTCATTGCAGACACCAAGGACATACTCTGCTCTGTGCCATGGAACGATGGCCTGTCGCCAAGAGTCCTCGACTGGGTGTCAGGAGTTCTGAGAATGAATGGCTTTGGCAGAATCATGCCTTTTTGCTGTCAAGTGTGATGACAAGGAGGCGAATCTTAGGTTTTACAGGCCGCTGCAAGATTGGTTCTCTTTCGACTGCAGAAATTTCCCTTCAGAATAATAGCCAAGGACTAACCAGAGTTAAAATTCTTTAATTTTAACGTTTGAGGATACTTGTCTAACTTTTAAGGTTGAGGTCCTAGAGACCAGATAACACTGCTCCTAACTAGTGGTATAGCCCCTCGTGATCATCCTAAGAGACTCCTAGGACCCTGCTGGTTTGCTTAGTGAATCGTATTCAAGAAGTACCTTTCCAAACCACCATTGTGTACTTTTATTTATCTTTATTTGGATTGCAACCACCACCATGGATTTTTAACACAGTGTTTTGTTGCAGAGGAAATGGCCTGAAAAAAAATGGCAAAAATATTTTCTGTCTCTCTAACTTTTTTAGAACTTAAACCTCATCCCTACCTCAGGCCAGTATTCAGGAAGGGCAGGGAATGCCTCCTGTTTTTTGTGCCACAGAAGAGATAGCTCAAGGAAATCATCTGGGCGTAGGTCACCAGGTCCTTTTAGCTGAAGATGGGATTAATCTGGGTGGAGATCACAAGGCTGTTGCTGAGGCCATGAGATGGGTTTGGCTCACTATGGGGTTATGGGATCAGAACCTTTTTCTTTTCTTTTTTTTATTGAACGGTAACTGTGTACATTGGTGCACTTTGGGGGTACAGTGTGGTGTTTTCACACAATCCATGACATTTCCATCAAATTGGTTAACATAGCCTTCATGTAACTTTCTTAGTTATTATGTCAAAACATTCATATTCTACTCATAGAAAGATTCACTTGTACCCTTGCAAGATGAACCACAGAAGTGAACCCTCGAATCCCTCTCCCTCCACCCTCTCCCCCCTCCCTCCCCCTCCCCATATCCTTAGGTTATTAGGTTATAGCTTTCATATAAAAAGGTTTAAATTAATTTCATAATAGGTGTGTGTACATTGGATACTGGGATCAGAACCTTTAACAGCTCTTTGCTTCTGCTCAGAAGCAGGAGTTTGGATTTTGAGACCATTGTCTGCCATTTTCCTGTTTGCTGGCAAAGTAATAAATAAACCTCTTTCCTTCCCAAACTGCTTGTCCCTGTTTTTCTGATGCCTCTTCCAGGGACAAGTGCAGAGCTTTTGATAACAATTTCATTAAAAAAGTCCAGTTTCTTCCTGTACTTTGAAGAAAATCATTCAAGGACTGTCGTTATTTGCAGGATCTCTGCAATTTTCTTGAGATATGTTAATTAAATCATACCATATATAGATGAATGCCATGAGTTACCTACAACATTGGCTAGTAATAATACTAATAGGTAACACTTGAGTGCTTGCTATGTGCCTGGTGCTTTGCCAAGAATTTTACATGTGTTACTTCATTTTCTTACTCCTATGAACTAGAAACTATTCCTAATTCTCATTTTAAATGTGGTCTACAAAAATTCAACAATTCCTTGTCACAGGACTAGGAATTGAAGGAGTTCATGTTGAAATCCACATGTATATATTTCTTTCTGTGCAGCAAAGTCTGGTGCATCAGAATTGCACGTTTTTTCCTGAGAAAATGGTGTAAGATAACTTGTGGTAGTAAAATTTACCTCTTTAGTTCATTCCTCTAACCTTTTGTATCCTTGCTATTATTTGTTTTTGACTGGTTGAAAGTTGACATCCCATTCATTACCCAGTGATGTAGGAAGTAAATATCGGTAATCATTGGCTGAAATTAATCTTACCTTGAGTTAATTTTTTCTTTTATAATCACATGTGTTGTAATGCTTTTTTTTTTTTTTTTTTAAATATAAAGGCATATGCCACCACACCCAGCTAATTTTCCTGTTCTCTTGTAGCAGTAGGGTCTTGCTATGTTGAACAGGCTGGTCTTGAACTTCTGGCCTCAAGGAATCCTCCCACCACAGCCTCTCAAAATGCTAGATTATGGGCATAAGACGCCACATCCAGTCTAACACCTCTCTTTTGAAAGTTAGACCAGAGAAATGACCAGTAGATAGAATATTATTCAATTCTCTAATGCACTGTTTCTCAATCTTTTTTTTTCTTATCTCATGGCACACTTGAACCTATAGTTAAACTTCTGAGGCACACTTAAATTGAAAAAGTTCCCTCTTTTGCAAGCCAGCCCTTTTGAGCACAGAAGATTTACTGAACTTGTTTTTTGAGGGCTACAGCACTCCCTTGTTTACCAAGCAAATACATTTAGCGTATTTAAAAAATTATTTTTTATTTTAGCTCAAGGAGTATTTTGTTATTCTTTGGAAGACACCTACAATTTAATTCCCAAGTGCTCAGTTATCTGCAACATCTTAACTGACCCTTTAGCAGCTGTGCCCACCTGAGTACAAACGGAAGATTGGGACTTGCCTAGGCAATGTTGTGACATTTTGGCAGAAGCCCTAAAAAGGCCCTTGAGTTTTGTTTTTCTAACATTACATTAAGCAATACCATTTCAACTTAAATACTTTTCAGCATATATTTCTTTGGGATGAAGATTCAGGGTTCTAAATTTACTCAGTCTCTCAAGAACTTTCAGTCAAGTAAAGAGGGTCAACTAAATCCCATGGCATTTCATGAAATCGCCTCAAAACTATGGAAAGCCTTAATTAGACTATGGTTATTTGACTTAATCACAGACTGTGGGGGAGGGGGGAGAAGAAAAAAATCACTTGGTGTCATACTTCAAAGATGTCACGTTCAAAATTGCTTTAAGTAGGAAGCAACGTACATTTCTCTGCCTTTTGTGGAATAATTCTGTGTTGTAATGCTTAAAGTCTTGATTATTGCCCCCTACCCAGTAGATAGGTATATTTCAATCAAATTAGCTGCCATAGGAATGTTCCATTAGTTCATTTCTCTTTTAAAATAGTGTGTCATGTGGTCCTGCGCGGTGGCTCACCCCTGTAATCCTAGCACTGGGTAGGCCAAGGTGAGTGGATTGCCTGAGCTCACAGGTTCGAGACCAGCTTGAGCCAGAGGGAGACCTCCTCTCTAAAGAAAAACAGCCAGTTGTTCTGGTGGTCACCTGTAGTCCTAGCTACTTGGGAGGCTAAGGCAAAAGAATCTCTTGAGCCCAAGAGTTTGAGGTTGCTGTGAGCTATGACGCCAGGGCACTCTCCAAAGGTGATAAACTGAGACTATGTCTCAAAAAAAAAAAAAAAATAGTGTGTCAGAGGCATCTCTGAGTGAGTTTGTAATATCCTGTCTTAATATGTAAAATATTCTTTTCCCAGCACTGATGGACTCAAGGTTGTCTGCCTTATACCTAGAATGATGCAAGTGGTATTGATTGTGGGTATCTGAAATTGGTAAATCAGAGAGATGACTTTAGCAGAAAAATTCTGTGGTTTAGCCAGATTACTCTGACTATTTCTGCTATGTTTTAACAAAGTTATAAGAGTATTTTTTTAGAAGTACTATTTTTTTAATGGTATCTATAAATGCTATACTATGTTCTTACAGAATGTTGCTCATCTTAAATGTGGTTTGGTCTGGACTCTGTAACTATCTTCCAAGAGACCGTACATTTAGCAAAAATAATTTGAGTGGATGAGGTTTGCTACAGTTTGTAAGGATATATGTACCATTGATATGTAAAATAATCATGGTTTTTATAACATTGATGCATTTTCTCCCGCCACAAACATAAATAATGGGATACATCTGTATTTATTTTGTGTGTTTATTTCCCCAGGTTTATAAGGTATACCGAAAAAGTGTCTTTGTTTTTACCTATGTACTTATACCTACCTGGATTGTTCATTATTATGTGAAGTATCATGTGTCGGTAAGTATGTTTTAAGTTATGTGCTTTTCAGAATTTCGTTTTAATTTGTCCAAAATGATTTTCTATGTGGATATGCCTTACCTTACTTTACTTGTGGAAATAATCTGCCACTCGTAAACTCATTTTGCCATACTTTGAATTCTTTTAGGTAAGAGGTTTAATAGAGGTTAAGTAATTAAGAGTGGTGTTTCAAAAAGTTCATCATTATATTAGTTTACAACTTGAAATGCATTGCCTCATAGAGATCGTCAGAATGTACCTGACCTTACGTTACTGGTGTAAACTTGGGGTCCTGAGAAGGAAGGGAGAAAAGAATTTCTGCTTTTTTAAAACACATAAATTTGGTATAAGATAAAGCTTGATTGTGTGTGAAAACACTACACTGTACCCCCAAAGTGCATCAATGTACACAGTTACCATTCAGTAAAAAAAAAAAAGATAAAGCTTGAAATAGACAAAGGTTATCTTTGTCATTATCCCATTTCTCTTTCTCTCATTTTATCTGATTTTTCACAACTTCTTTTCTTTAGAATCTAAGATATCTAAAAGCTTGAACTTTTCCACTAAAAGATCTTGCAAGGGCTAATTGAACTGAGCCAGTTGTCATTTTTAAAGGCTAGGAATAGCACAGTTTGGTGCCCAGGCAATGAATCCCAGGCAGGATGAAGAAGGCATGCATTTTGGGGTATGATATGGCAGGGGGAGCAATGGTGGTTGAACAGCATGGAATGTTGGGAAGTGAAAGAGTGAGAAAGGCATTCTTATGCCAAGTAAGGGGTGTTAGAGTCTGAGTGAGTTTCAGGGAAGGAGGATGAGCATGTTTGTTTGAGGAGTAGCAGCAGCAGCACCCTGTTACACGATATTGGAACCTGAGCAGAGAGAGGAGGATATCTAGGGGAAAGTGATGTGGGGCAACAACATAGGTGGTGACTTAGAACCTGAATGAGGTGGGGATGGTATTCATACTGGGGTATGGTTGTGGTGACAGGAGATGGGCTGTATATAGAGAGATTGATCAAGTACAGGCATACCTCAGCGCAGCTTCAGTTCCAGACTCCTGTAATAAAGTAAGTCATGTGAATTTTTTAGTTTACCAATACATGTAAAAATTACATTTACACTAAGCTGTAATCTATTAAGTGTGCAATAGCATTATGTGTGAAAAATATACTGTGCATGCCTTAATTTAAAAACAATTTATTGCTAAAAAATGCTAATGATTATCTGAGCCTCCAGGAAGTTGTAATCTTTTTGCTTGTGTAAGGTCTTACTTCAGTGTTAATGTTTGCGGACTGATCTTAGTGGTCGTTGTTGTAGAGGTTGGTGTGATTGTAGCAGTTTCTTAAAATAAGACAACAAAGAAGTTTGCAATATCGATGGACTCTTCCGTTTACAAAGGATTTCTCTGTAGCATGCAATGCTGTATGATAGCATTTTACCCATAGGAGAACTTCTTTCAAAATTGCAACCAGTCCTTTCAAATCATGTAATCGTCTTTGCTTTGTTCTCATCTCAATCATCTTCACAGCCTCTTCACCGGAAGTAGATTCAATTTCAAGAAACCACTTCCTCCAAACCACTTCCTCTGCTCTTCCATAAGAAGCAACTCCTCATCCATTCATGCTTTATGTTAGGGAGACTGACTACTTTTCTTAAATCTCATGAATCATCCTCTTCTGTCCAACTTTTCTTTAATTTAAAAAAATATTTATTTTTAGAGATGGAGGTTTTGCTGTGTTACCCAGGCTGGAGTACAGTGACTATTTCACAGGTGCAATAGGATACTATATTCTCAAATTCCTGGGTTCGAGACATCTTTCTGCTTCTGTCTTCCAAGTAGCTGGACTACACAGCACAGATCAACACCCCCTGTTTACTTCTACCTTTTCTTCTGCAGCTTCCTTACCTGTGTCAGCCTTCACAGAATTAAACAGACTTAGAGCCTTGCTATGGATTAGCCTTTGGCTTAAGGGAATGGTGAGGCTTATTTGATCTTCTGTGCAGACTTTATATCAGCAACAAGGCTGTTCTGTTCTCTTATCATTCTTGTGTTCACTGGTGTAACACTTTTGATTTCCTTCAAGAACATTTTCTTTGCATCCACAATTGACTGTTTGATGTGAGAGGTTTAGCTTTCAGCCGATCTTGGTTTCAACATGCCTTCCTCACCAAGCTTAATCATTTCTAGCTTTTATTTTTAATTTCAAAATATTAAGGGTCATTTCTAGCTTTTGATTTAAAGAGAGAAATGTATGGCTCTTCCTTTTTACTTGAACACTTAGAGGCTGTAGTAGGGTTATTAATTGTCCTTATTTCAATATTGTTGTCTTTCTGGGAATAGGAAGGCCCCAAGGAGAGGGAGAGAGAGGAGGAATAGCTAGTTGATGGAACAGTAAGAACATTTATTGATTAAGTTTGCCATCTTGGGTACAGTTAATGGTGCTCCAGAAAATTTAGAATGGTAACATTAAAGATCACTGGTCACCGGTGATGATAACAGATAATAATGAAAACATTTGAAATATTGCAAGAATTACCAAAACATCATTACATAGACACAAAGTGAGCATGTGCTGTTAGAAACATGGTGCTGACGGACTTGCTCATCTCAGGGTTGTTGCAAACCTTCCTTTTGTAAAAAATCACAATATGTGTGAAGCCTGATAAAATAAGGTATGCCTGTTAAGTATATGACAATAATGAGACCCAGGATTCTCCCTATAAGAAAAGGGAATTATGTGAAAAGGAAGTAACCTTGTGAGGGTAGAATGGAATTGGAGATATTGGTATGAACTCATGGTTTTTAGTATGTGTTGATAGATATAGAAATAAATATAGATGTAAGTGTGGTTTAGTGTGTGTATATGTTTGCATATACATATTCTCTTTAATATTTTTTTATAATTGGGGATTCATTTAGGGTACAAGAAAACAAGGTTACATTGATTGCCTTTGTTAGGTAAAGTCACTTTTAGAATTGTGTCCTGCCCCTTGTGTCACACACCAAGACTCTCCCGCTCCTTCCCTCCTTTCTTCTTCCTTTCCCCCACCCCCTCCCTCCTTCCCTCTGTCTGTTCTTCCTTTCCCCCACCCTGTGCCCTCCTTCCTCTAGGCTTTCCCCTTCCCCTACCCCTCCCACCACATACTAGGTCATTAATTGTCCTGATATCAACATTGAGTACTTAGGATTCTTGTTTCTCCATTAATGCTTTCCACTTCCATCAGGTTAATACAAAGGATGTAAAGTCTCTATTTTTTTAATGGCTGAGTATTTTGCCATGGTATACATACACCACAGCTTGTTAATCCATTCCTGGGTTGGTGGGCATTTAGGCTGTTTCCACATTTTGGCGATTGTAAATTGAACTGTGGTAAACAGTCTAGTGCAAGTATCCTTATGGTAAAAGGATTTTTTTCCTTCTGGGTAGATGCCCAGTAATGGGAGGTCTAGCTTGAGTTCTTTGAAGGTTCTCCATACTTCCTTCCAAAAAGATTGTATTAGTTTGCAGTCCTACTAGCAGTGTCAAAGTGTTCCTTTCTCTCCACATCCACACCTGCATCTGCAGTTTTGAGATTTTGTGACGTGGGCCATTCTTGCTGGGGTTAGATATCTCAGAGTGGTTTTGATTTGCATTTCTCTAATAATTAGGGATGATGCTTGTTAGTGCTGACATATTGTTAGCGCTAACATATGCTTGTTAGCAATTCGTCTTCTTTAGAGAAGGTTCTATTCATCTCTCTTGCCTATTGATATATGTGACTGTTGGCTTTTTTTCATGTGGATTAAATTTGAGTTTTCTTTAGATCCTAGTTATCAAGCTTTTTTCTGATTCAAAATATGCAGATATCCTTTCCCATTGTGTAGGTTGTCTATTTGCTTTGGTTGTTGTCTCCTTAGCTGTACAGAAGCTTTTCAGTTTAATTAAGTCCCATTTGTTTATTTTTGTTGTTGTTTCGTCTGTTTGCTTTGGTTGTTGTCTCCTTAGCTGTATAGAAGCTTTTCAGTTTAAGTAAGTCCTATTTGTTTATTTTTGTTGTTGTTGCAATTGCCAGGGCAGTCTTCTTCATAAAGTCTTTCCCTAGGCTGATATCTTCCAGTGTTTTTCTGTGCTTTCTTTGAGGATTTTCATCATTTCATGCCTTAAATTTAGGTCTTTTATCCATCTTGAATCAATTTTTGTGAGTAGAGAAAGGTGTGGGTCCAGTTTCAGTCTTTGACATGTGGATATCCAGTTCTCCCAGCACCATTTATTGAATAGGGAGTCTTTCCCCCAGTGTATGTTCTTGTTTGCTTTATTGAAGATTAGGGGGCTGTAAGATGTTAGTTTCATTTCCTGGTTTTCTATTCCTTTCCAAATGTCTGTGTCTCTATTTTTGTGCCACTACCATGCAGTTTGACCACTATGGCTTTGTAGTACATCTGGTATGCAGATGCCCCAGCTTTGTTGTTATTACTAAGAACTGCCTTAGCTATACGGAGTTTTTTCTGGTTCCATACAAAATGATGAATTATTTTATCCAAGTCTTGAAAGTACCACATTGGTATTTTAATAGGGATGGCATTGAATCTGTAGATTGCTTTGGGAAGTATAGACATTTTAACAATGTTGATTCTTCCCAGCCATGAGGATGGTATGTTCTTCCATTTGTTAATATCCTGTGCTATTTGTTTTCTTAGTGTTTCATAATTTTCTTTATAGAGATCTTTCACCTCTTTTGTTAGGTGTATTCCTAGGTATTTCATTTTCTTTGAAGCTATGGTGAAGAGAATTGTGTCCTTAATTAGCCTCCTCATCCTGGCTGTTATTGGCATATACAAAAGCTACTGACTTGTGGACATTGATTTTATATCCTGAGATATTACTGTATTTATTTATTTGGCAGTTTTGGGGGCTCAGTGTGAACCCACCACCTCTGCCATATGGAGCCAGCACCCTACTCCTTTGAGCCACAGGTGCCACCCCATTACTGTATTTTTTTGATGACTTCCAGGAGTCTTGTGGTTGAGTCTTTGGGGTTCTCTAAGTATAAGATCATATCGTTAACAAAGAGAGAGAGTTTGACCTCCTCTGCTTTTATTTTTGGATGCCCTTTATTTCCTTGTCTATCCTAATTATTTTGGCTAGAACTTCCAGCACTATGTTTAATATTTAATAGTAATTGTGGCAGAGGACAACCTTGTCTGGTTCCAGTTCTAAGTGGAAAAGCTTTCAGTTTTACTCCAGTAAAATATTAGCTGTGGGTTTGTCATAGATAGCTTCGATCAGTTTAAGAAATGTGCCACCTATGCCTATACTCTTCAGTGTTGTAGTTAGAAAAGGATGCTGGATTTTATCAAATGCTTTTTCTGCATTTATTAAGAGGATCATATGGTTTTTGTTTTTGCTTTTGTTGATACAATGAGTAACATTTATGGACTTGCGTATGTTAAACCAGACTTGCATCCCTGGGGATGAAGCCTACTTGATCATGATGTGTGACTTTTTTGATGATAAGCTGTAGTTTATTGGCTAGGAATTTGTTGAGAATTTTTGCATCTATATTCATTAGTGAAATTGGTCTGAGCTCTCCTTTTTAGTTGGGTCTTTTCCTGGTTTTGGTATCAGGGTAATGTTTGCTTTGTAAAACGTGTTGGGGAAGATTCCTTCCTCAATTTTTTGGAATAATTTCTGCAGTATGGGAGTAAGCTCTTTGAAGTTTTGATAGAATTCTGGTCCAGGACATTTTTTTGTTGTTGGGAGTTTTTTATTGTTTCTTTGATCTCAGTGCTTGAAATTGGTCTGTTCAGGAGATCTGTTTCTTCCTGGCTAAGTTTAGGGAGAGGGTGTGATTCCAAATATTGATATTTCCTTGAGATTGTCAAATTTCTGGACATAGAGTATCTTGTAGTATTCAGAGATAATCTCTTGTACCTCTGTGGCATCTGTTGTTATTTCCCCTTTATCATTTCTGATTGAGGTTACTAGAGATTTTACTTTTCTATTTCTAATTAGTTTGGCCAAAGGTTTATCTATTTTATTTATTTTTTAAAAATTCAATTACTTATTTCATTAATTTTCTGAATGATTCTTTTTTTTTCAGTTTCATTAATCTCTGATTTAATTTTGGATATTTCTTTTTTTCTGCTGGGTTTAGGTGAGTTTGTTGATGTGCTCTCTTTCTGTTCTTCAGATGTAGGCTTTTGAAGCAATAAATTTTCCTCTCAGGACTGCTTTTGCTGTATCCCATAGGCTTTGGTAGCTTGTGTCTTCCTTGTTGTTGTGCTCAAGGATGTTAAGGATTTCCTCTTTTATTTCTTCCTGCACCCAAGTGTCTTTCAGCATAAGGTTGTTTAATTTCCTTGCCTTTGTGTGGGGTTGAATGTTTTTGTTGGCGTTGAGTTCCACCTTTAGTGCCTTGTGGTCTGAGAAGATACATGGTAAAATGTCAATTCTTTTGATTCTGTTGAGGTTTGTTTTGTGTCCTAGGATCAATTTTGGGGAATGTTCTATGTGCCGATGAGAAGAATGTATATTCTTTATCTTTGGGATGGAGTGTTCTATATGCATCTATCTAGCATAGTTGTTCTAGGGTCTCATTTAAGTCCCTTATATCTTTGTTGAGAGGATCTGTTAAGAGGCTCTGTCCAGCTCAGTAAGAAGTGTTAACATACCCTGTTATTATGGTGTTATAGGATATCATATTGCTCAGACTAATTAAGGTCTGTTTCAAGAATCTGGGAGCATTTAAGTTGGGTGCATAAATATTTAGAATTGAAATGTGTTTTTGTATTTTTACATTGACCAATATGAAGTGTCCATCTTTGTCTTTTTTGACTTTAGTTGCTTTAAATCGACTTGTATCTGAAAATAAGATTGCAACTCCTCTTTTCTTCTGAATTGTGTTTGCCTGAAAAATTGTCTTCTAACCCTTAAATGAATTTTTATTTGTCTTTTGAAGCTAGGTGTGTTACTTGCAGATACAAGTGGATGGTTTGTGGGTTTTTTTGTTTTTTAAAATTTTTTATTTACTACAGGGAGCCACCACAACCCCCAGCTATTTTTGGTGCAGTTGTCGTTATAGCAGGCCCAGACTGGGCTCGAACCCACCAGCTTCAGTGTATGTGACTGGCGTCCTAATCACTGAGCTAAGGGTGCTGAGCCCATTGCTTGTGTTTTTAAATACAATCAGCCAGTCTATGCCTCTTCAGTGGGGAATTCAAACTGTTGACATATATTGAGATAACTGATAAGTGTGGTAGCGCTCTGTTCATCTTACTTTGTGAAAGCCCATTGCTTAGTTTCGTCTTTTGCATCATTGTGGAATTTAGGTTCTGTCTTTTATTTTCTGGGTGCTTACTTTGCTGTTGGTCCATTGTGATCTTCAGTGTGTAGAACAGGTTAAAGTATTTCGTGTAGTGCTGGTCTTATTGTGGAGAATTTCCTCAGTGTTTGTATATCAGTAAATGATTTGATTTCTCCATCACTTTTAAAGCTTAGCTTAGCAGGATATAGAATTCTGGGCTGGAAATTATTCTGTTTAAATAGATTAAAGGTAGATGACCATTGTCTTATTGCTTGAAAAATTTCATTAGAGAAGTCTGCAGTTACCTAATGGATTTGCCCCTGTAGGTCAACTGGCACTTACTCCTGGCAGCTTGCAGAATCTTTTCTTTTCTCTTGACTTTGGACAGGTTCATCACAATGTGTCTTGGAGAAGCTAGGTTAGAGTTGAGGTAACCTGGGGTCCGATATCCCTGTGAGAGGAGTGTGTCAGAATCTTTGGTGATATTTGGGAAATTTTCATTTATAATGTTCTCTAGTATGGCTTCCATTCCCTTGGGGCATTCTTCTTCCTCTTCTGGGATACCTATAACTCGTATGTTTGAACACTTCATAAAGTCCCATAATTCTGTCAGTGAATGTTCTGCTTTCTCTCTTTTTTTCTGCCTCTTTAACTATGAGTTATCTCAAGAGCTTTGTTGTCCTCTACCTCTGAGATTCTTTCTTCTACATGGTCTAATCTGTTGTTGATACTTTCTATTGTATCCTTAAGTTCCCTGATTGACTCCTTCAATTCCTTCAGCTCTGCTGTATCCTTTCTATATTCTTTATGTCATTCATCTCTTGTTTGATTCTGTTTTTGGATTTCCTTTGGGTTATTTTCCATTTTCTCAACAATTTCATTCATTGTTTTCATCATGTGTATTCTAAATTCCCTTTCTGTCATATCTAACATTTCTTTATAGGTGGAATCCTCTGCAGTAGCTACCTCATGGTCTCTTAGAGGGGGTTGCTCTGGACTGTTTTTTCATGTTGCCAGGATTTTTCTGCTGATTCTTCCTCATGAGTGTTTTATCTGTTTCCTTGCCCTAATTTTCCTTTCACTTTGTCTTGCTCTTTAAGTTACCATGCCTCTGACCTAAAGTTTTGGTGAGTCCTTTTGGTATAGGAGTAAAAGGATGAGAAGATTGAAGAGCAAGAAGGGGGAAAAAAAGAGAAAGGAGAGGGAGTGAGTAAAAGGGAATATTGACAAGAAGAAGAGGGGCACAGAAAGAGGGAAACAGGATCAATATAGGTGTATAGTAGGGTACTTTGATTCACACCTTAAAAACCCCCAACCTCTGGGGGTGCTGGGTTAGGTGGTTCTCTTGAGGTCAGCAGGTCTTTGCCAGCCTGAGCAGACACAGTATTCCACCTCCACCAAATAGAGAGGAAAGAGTAAAATACTATAAATCCAACCAAAACAAAGAGAAAACTTTACAGGATAAAATTGGAGGAAAAACCAAATAACAGGGGCTGAAACACTAGCAAAAATAATATTCTTATTAAAGAAGGCAACAATGGAAAATTATATTTAAACTAGAAAAATGAAGAAAGAAAAAAGATAGAAAAATCTAGGAGGGGACGGCGCCTGTGGCTCAAGGAGTAGGGCACCAGCCCCATACACCAGAGGTGGCGGGTTCAAACCCAGCCCCAGTCAAAAAAAAAAAAAAAACTGCTAAAAGAAAAAAAAAAAAGAAAAATCTAGGAGGAAAATGTTGAAATAAAAAAATCAAAACCACAAACACAGCAGTATATCTATCTTGCTGAATATTGTCTGGGCAACAGGTGATCTTCTGGGGTATGAGATGCTAATCACAATGCTGATATAGCTGTATGAGATGGAGACTGGAGGCCTCTACTGACTTTTGCCTTCAAAGCCCCCTTAAAAGACATTTTAAACTGTTAACCTTGGCTAAGCAGAAGCTTTCCCAGGAAAGCACTTGTCGCTGGTATCTCTCCTGAAGTGGCTGCCCCCTTCTCCAGTGCATTTTTCTAAGGTGTGGCCAGAAGGAAAACAGGTTTGAGAGCCCTGGATGTTCTTTAGCTTTCTGGTTGCTGACATCTTTGTTCTCTTCACTAAGCAGATTATGTCCCTTAATCAATAAGCATGGAGTGCCTCATATGTATATGTCCTCTTCCTCTATGCTATAGAAAGAGGAACCAAATTCCTATCTCCAGGGGTTTATAGTACAGTTGGAAAATGGCTCTGATTTGGGTAAGAATATAGAAAAAAGTTACTGCAGTTAGAAGCAAAGATATGGAGCCAGTAATCAGCATGTTTGTCTGTAACTACTGTGTTTCCCTGAAAATAAGACCTACCCCAAAAATAAGCCTTAGCAGGATTTCTATTCATTTGTTAAATATAAGCCCTATCCTGATAATAAGACTTAGTGATGGGGCATGGCTATGCAGCATATCTGCATAGCCACATCATGCATTTCAGCGCCGTAGAAAAGACACCTGAAAATAAGCCCTAGTGTGTCTTCTTGAGAAAAAAATCAATATAAGACAGTGTCTTATTTTCAGGGAAATACGGTAATACTGAGAAGAGGTTGAACTATAGGTGGTAGTCAATGGGAAGCTTTCCATTTTTAAATGGAGTGACTTGATGAATATGATACTATGCATATTGAAGAAAATATAGAAAAGCATTGAATGTAGATTGTTGCCATTTAGATGTTAGCTGAGAATCTAGTTAGAGATAGCAGGAATAAAGAAGAAAAATGAAGCCAGAGATGCTTTTAAAGGAAGAAACACTTGAAATTGGCAGTTTATTAGGGGATGAAACCAAAGTTCAGAGTCATTTATGACTGTAAAGTTTTTAGCCTTGGAAATTATGAATAGGGTATTTGGAAAGGAGGGCTTTCTGGTGATAGGGAAAGCAGGTGTGGCCATAGCAGTTTTTGGAAATGTCCAAGTAGATGTGGTGTGTTCTATGTGTTAGAAACACAAGATTAGTGGGGCTAGTAGGAATTAGAGTTGGGTTAACATGCTTTCACTTTATAAACGAACATAAATTCTTTCTGCGATTTGGAATGTGATCTATTTTATTTTCAGAAGAAACTCTAACATCATAATAACACAGGATTATTTTTATTTCAGACAAAACCATATGCCATTGTTGAAACGAAGCGCAAAATATTCCCAGTAAGTCTTAAACCTTCTCTGATTTTCTTTTGTTCATTATTTTTCTCTGTCCTTTCCCTCCCTTCAAGTGCTCATTCGATTAAAATGTTCCTTTCTTTTTGCTATCAGTTTACGTGCCTGTTTTGTGTATTCTCATTTATTTAAAAAAGGAAGAAATAGGACAGTACAATTGCAGTAGTAGCAGTTACAGTTGAAAATAGAAAGCAGGCACATTTATTTTTAACCTGTCTGAAAAACTTTTGTGAGTTGGAGGTACTAGCAGTTTTCACTGGTGTTTTGTTTCATGTTGGGTAGAGGACTTAGGGAATGAACTTAAGCAGATATACCCAAGCATGGTGACAGCAATTGAGTTTCTGTTACTATTTCCAAACTCTCATTTCCTATGGCTTTGTATCTCATTTTCAAGGTTTGATCTTATATTCCATCTATAAAGTTAAGATCCATTAGTGTTTGTTTTAAATTTTATATTATGAATATGTAAGCCATAGTACTAATTTAAAATGAGTTCCTTGGCTTGGTGCCTGTGGCTCAAGCAGCTAAGGCACCAGCCACATACACCTAAGGTGGCGGGTTCGAATTCCCAGCCCGGGCCCACCAAACAACAATGGCTGCAACCAAAAAATGGCCAGGCGTTGTGGCGGGCGCCTGTGGTCCCAGCTACTTGGGAGGCTGAGGCAGGAGACTCGCTTGAGCCCAGGAGTTGGAGGTTGCTGTGAGCTGTGATGCCATGGCACTCTACCCAGGGGGATAGCTTGAGGCTCCGTCTCAAAAAAAAAATGAGTTCCTTTAGCATTAAGATTACTCAGTAACCAGTTGGTATTTTTATTGGCTGTGGGGTTATTGTTGAGTATACAAAAACATGTTCTTATCTATTTCTAGTTACAGATAATTATCATACTTCTAAATTCATAATTTTAAGAACAAAAATTAGTGTTGATTCTTTATTTTAATCAAATGACATAGTCACAATAATTGTTATCTAATGCAACAAGAGAATTTTTAGGGAGAAGCACCAACATTGGCTATCCCAGTTGTAACCCTGCTTTATGAAATACAAGGGAACTTTTCTGTTTCATTGTATATAATTGATGTGTATCTGGGCCTATGTAGTAGTCTCAAAACAGGAAATTATCTTACTGGTTTTACCAGTCACGTAATTTATATTTATTTAGTGTCCCATTTATATGCTTATTTTTAAAAAAATTTATTTTGCCATTACTGTTCAAAGGAAAAGGAGGGCTCTATTCAGAAGACCACATTAGTGATTCCATAGCATTTCTTGTATTTGCCATTATGATTCCTTCCTGTTTCTGTGCCATTGACACCTTTGGGAATCTTCTCTTCTAAGGAACTGATGTTTGTTCATTTCTACATATGTTTTAGAATAGGATAGGTAGTTAAGAAACTTTCAAATTTCAGTGGCTCACCAAAGCAGAGGTTCATTCTTACTGACAGACTAGTGTGGATCAAGTGATCCTCCTCAATCTTACAGCTGTGCTTCTGGAAGATGAGGCTTCTATGATCATAGTAAGGGAAGAGAAGGCTGGATATCAGAATGATTTTAAGGTCTAAGCTTGGAAGTAGCTTACATCACTTCAGTTCAGTTGTCTTGGGCAGAACTCATTGTCCCCAGTATTAATGTGCTCCTTGTTGTTTCCCATACTCCCATGCATGGATTCTAGAATAGTCCATCCTTCTAGTTACAAAATAGCTTTTTGTTTCCTTCCCACATGTGTAATATGCTTAGTCCCTTTCCTAGGGAGAAATCCCAAAGTCCTCTTCCATCACTGCAACCAATCCCAAATCCAAGATCACTACATGATGCATAATAGTATGTCAGGTTTAGATGTGACAAACCTTTAGATCTTTTTGATTAATGAACTAAGGCAAGTTACCTGTATCTCCTGCACCCCCACCCATACCTATTGCTCAATGGTAGACTAGCACAGCAGTCACTGGTTTTTGGCAATTATGAAATCCCAGTAGTTACTCCTAACTCCTGTATATGGGAAGTTACTTGAATGGAAGAAACATCTTTGTCCATTGTTCTTCCTAGTACCTGGCTCTGGCCACAGAGTTCTTTTTCATTATTAACCTAGATTACATCTAAATGGGCGTTGGGAAGCATGCCCTCCTTAGGAGTTGTACAGCCTTCAAAATGTGTCTCCTGCTCACAGGTTGAGTGTGAGAGGTTGTTTTAATTTAAGATATTCACAGGGGTTGGTAGTCTATATGTTTGGTTCTTTGTGCATCCATTTCCCTCAACATTTGGTAGCCATGGAAAGAAAAATACCTGGTAAGCGTTTAGTCTGTTTGCTTCAAGTCAGTCCCTAGTGCCAGTATTTATTCTTTCTGTATGTTGTTATCAACTCTTCATTTCTTTGCCCTCATTTGCCTAATCGATTCAGTGGCAGCTATGTGGAGGTCATCTGTATCAGACTAGTTCAAAGGCTACCTTCATTTTAACCTAATTTTTGCCACAGGGCTGAGCTCCTCTCTTTTTATCGGGCTTTTGTTGCTTAGAATCTCTGTTAACTCTGTTTAGGGATTCAGAAGCAATGTGATTTTCCAGTACTGCAAGGTCTCCAGTTACTAGATTCTCTCCATTGTATTTCTCCTCAGCTGTTTTTTGCCTGAGCTTAGAAGTGCATTCCCACGGCAGCCAATAGTACCCAAATTATAACTGTATTTTCAGCTGCTTTTCCCTGAACCTTCAGTTCATTAGGCAGTTTGCTTCTGAGTTACTTAGGAGACATTTTGTTAAATAATTTGCCGCTGCCTTTTATTTCCATCTTTTAGCCTCCAGTGCCTGGATCTTTGCCACCAGACTGCTAAGCCAGTGCTCTGTAGTTCTTTTTTTTTTTTTTTTTTTCCTAACTCTGTAGTTCTTTTTACAGCAGCATTAGTACCACTTCAAGGCACTAATTTCTGTAACAAATTGTCCTTCAAATGTATGGAGGCTTAAAAATAATACAAATTTACTCCTTCATCAGGTAATCCTGAGCAGTACCAACTCAGGGAATGGCAGATGAGGGGGTGAGGCTAATTCTCTATGTAGTCATTTGGGAACTGTCAGGCTGACAGAATCTATTATCCTGTACAGATGGGTGAAACTGAAGCCAAGTAATCTGTGTAAAAGTACACAGCTTGTCAGTGCAGGTTCCAAAATTCTGACCACCTCAATAACTGGGAAAATGGTATGAAGGCTATGTTAACCAGTTTGATGAAAATATTTCAAATTGTATATGAAAACACCGCACTGTACCCCATGATTGCATTAATGTACACAGCTATCTATCATTTAATAAAAAAAGAAAAAAAAAATTCTGATCACCTGCTTCTGCCCAACCTTTTTTTTTTTTTTTTGCAGTTTTTGGCTGGTCTGGGTTTGAACCCACCGCCTTCAGCATATGAGGCTGGTGCCCTACTCCTTTGAGCCACAGGCGCTGCCCTAAGCTCAACCTTTTGACTACCACATACTATTCCTAGGTTTGAAGATACCTGGACGAGCTGCACAGCCAAAGTTTTTATATATAAGCCAAATAGAAAACTGATGATTGCTTAACACATTCATTTGCTAGGAGTACGTCCTTGTCTTATATTGAACAGTAGATTTTCCCTGGCACTTATTTCTTGGAGCCATGTAAAATAAAGATTATCCCTTTAACACTTGGCAAACAGAACTTTCATGTCCTTTCTTGTTATTTTGTTTGAGTGAAATTTCCCGTTCTTTGATTTGCGACCTAAGATTTTAGCTACTTCTAAAGTGAATGCCAGACCTCAGCTAGATTTTTTTCCATGAGAGGTCTGACCAACATGCAACAGAAAGGAAATATCTCCTCTCCAAACTTTAGATTTTTCTACTATGTGTCTTTGTTTTTCTAGGGTGATACAATTATGGAGACAGGAGAAGTAATTCCACCGATGAAAGAATTCCCTGATCAACATCATTGAACACTACTTAAAAATTTCAAAAGCTTATGAGCTCAAGTGTATTACCATATTACCAAATTTACTGAATGTATTTTCTGGAAAATAACTTTAATAAAGTTTACTCTGAGAATGTGTTGTCAAATTTCTTCCCAAACATTATACAATTTGAAACTTTTGAATAATTTAACAATAGTAAAAATGGACACGTTAAACAGATGATAGATGATATGAGAGATCACAACTTTTTCTATTTTTGGCTTTGAAAACAGGATGTAGAAAAGTATATAGTCACATGATAGTATTTTTTTTTCTGATAGAGTACTTTAATTTGGCGTGAGAGTATTCAACAGTGTGAAATGGTGCAACAAATAGAAGAACAGAAGTTCCACATACTTTTGATTTCAAGGCTGAGGCATTTTTGAAGAAATTTGGAAACTCGGTTGAAAAGCTTATGATTCCATCCATGCTCTGATACCCAAAGACTGTCAGATCTAGGTTGCTTTTAATTTTGTCATATGAGAATATAAAAGACTAAAATCTCTAAGGATTTGAAAACTTCATTTTAGTGCTTATTATAAAGGACTGTTCAGAAATAAAACTGCGAATTTTGTTATTTTATTTTTAAATTTACATAGATGTCAGATAAGCATGAGGAAAAGAACTGTAATATTTAAAGACAATTAAATCCAGAGGAGTTACAAATGTTCATTCATCCCAAAGATTCTGTCTGGGTATTCCTTCCTTAGCTGTCGTCTCGCAGCTACTGTTGATGCATAGATGACGTATCCCCATGAGAGAAAAACGATCGCGAGCAGCAACTGAAAAAAAAAATCACATACAAAACGCTAAAAGGGACGTAAAAGCAAAAACAACCATAGAGTGCCAGGTAATGCCCCCCGCCCCTGTCAGGTTACTGGGGACCACTCCTACCTGGTAGTTACAGTGACAAATTGGAATAAATGGAGTTGCAGAGGCGGGTACACCCAGCAACTATTACGTAGGAAGCGGAAGAGCTTATCCTCCAGGAAGGGGTGGAGTCGAGGTGAGAGGGTGAAACGCTTAAATGAAGAATGGGTTTTGGAATTTGGGGGCGCTGAAGAAATAGGGCCTTTTAGCCTGCGGGCCCAGGCAGTCGACACCGTGGAGCCCGGGCAGACCTGGAACCTACCGCTGAATAAATCCAGTCCAGGGTGCGGCGACTCACTGGCTTCATGGTAAGGAGGCGGCGGCGGGTCGGAGGAACGGGCGGGAATTGCGGGCCCTAGAGTGACCTCTCAGGCGGTGCCTACCGGACAGCTGCGGCCATCTTTCAGCCGGGCGCGCATGCCGGCCCCCTAGCTTCTAGGAGCGTGTTGTGCAGTCTGGCTGGCGTCTTCCGCCCGGAGTTGGGGGTGGATCACGTGGTCGGTCTCTGCTTGGAGTTGGAGGATGGGATCACATGATCGGGGGCCTATCCCGCCTTTTAGGGAAGGAATGAAACGAGAAAATACGTTAAAAAAAATTTTTTTAAAAAAAATTTTTACTGTACCACTTAGGGAGGTAGGCATGCCTCCTCCATTGGTTTTCTTTCTAGTTGCAGTGCGTTATTAATGCAGAATTATGTGCTGTCGTGTGCATTTAAAAGTTAACTTGAAAAATAATTCATGTTTAAAATATACCAGCGTCTGCGGCTTGAAGAATTACCATTCACTATCCCCCGTATTTGTTCCCATATAATATAGCTAGACGTTTGTGTGTTCATCTTTGGCATAAATAAGAATGCCACCCACTATAGTAACAGTAACATGATTTTGAGAATCCCTGTCAATTAAGTCATTCTCCAAAAAACTTATACGGTCTTTGAGAACGCAGTAGCTGGTTGATGTAAATGATGCCTCCAAGAAGAAATACGTGGCACTCGTTACCCGCCATAATGTACCAATCAACAAGTGTTTGTTGGGTATTTAGTCTGGGCTTAGAGAGGCAGCAAATACGAAATATTAAGCCGAAGTACGGCATTTGGTACGCGAGGGCACCAAGGTCAGTTCTAGAATGTTTAGTGCACTCACAGTTGAGGCCCGAGTAGTAGAGTCTGGCAACGGGCCCCTTTAGTCTGACTTTCTCTTTGTATACATCTTACATATCACTTGAAGAGTTTAATCTAGATTCTGGGAGAGGGAAGGAGAAAAACAGAAAAATCATATCCGTTTGGGTAAGTGCAGACCCTGTACTGGTAGATCATCTTATTTCTCCCCAGAATGGAGTAGATCTCTCAAGACTCTCTGTAGGATAGATACTGAGTGGGCTCTGGTTTTGAATCCCTTTTGAATCCTAATGTTACTTCTAGATGTAGAGGTGACATAACTTTATACGCTATAGAGATAATTTTAGTAACTTTTACAGCTTGGTGAGGTTTAAATGCGATCGAGTTTTCCGGCTAAGTTAGGAGCGAATCTTAAACTAGTGTGTTCATAACCCCCGGCGATTAATAAAAAGGGACCGGGCTGGCGTTGCCTTCCGACCGTTTGAAGAGCAGTGGGGGAAGGGCTGCGTCTCAGTGGGCCCCGCCCCCAGTGCAGGCTATCTCCTGCGCATGCGTCACAAAGGCGGCTGTTGTGTTTTGACGCACCGGGAGCTGAAGGTGGGTGGGTTTCGCTTTGCTCCGCCTCTAAACTGCCATTGGTGACGCGCGCTTTACATCACAGGGGTCCAAGCAGCCGCTGGGGTCTTCGCTGTCTCGCGAGGAGGGTGAAACGCCCCGGCCTGCTCCTGCTGCTGAAGGTAGGCGGCGAAGTCGCCGGGTACGCCTCCGCGGATCCTGCCGCCACCGACCCAGCTTTTTGGGCCGTCGGGAGCTTGCTACGAATGCCCCAGCCGGGTCTGCGCCGGCATCTTCCGAGGTAAGTGAGATTCGGAACAATGGGGCGCGGGGGTCGGAAGGGCTGCGCGGGTTGGCCCTCATGCCTGGAGCGAGGCCCGGGGGTGGGGGCTGCGGTCTCTGCCCCAAGTGTGGCGCGGGCCTGGGCGGGTAGGGCTCTGTCCTGGCGGGCGGCTCCTGCGGCGCACCTGTGGATTTGGTGTTGGTGGGCGGGTGAGGGTTACCTTTCCAAGAAGCGCTCCCAAGGGGTGAGAGCCTAGTCGAATACTAGAAAGAGTTTGGTCTGTGGGGAAAAATCAAAACGCTGGGACTTGATTGGTGGCGTCGCCACTGGCAGGGCTTGTGACCTTGGCTAGGTTTCCTAAGCCTCTGAACCTTTCTGTAAAATGGGACTATTTTAGTTCGTTGTGGTTATGTAATGCACATGGCGATTATCTTAGATACTGGCCAGCGGCAGTTCTCAACCAAAGAAAGCGACTATTACTGTGATTCCTAAGAGTTGTCTGCTCAGGTTACATACGCTGGGCTGCTGAGCTTGCCTGCCTGTGACTTCTTCGTATATGCAGTTAACACAGCTTTCCACGTGGGCTGTTGATTTGTAGACTGCAAAGGGGGTTCAGTGCTGAGATGAGGCAGGTAGTGATTTGAAATGAAAAGGAAATAGACTTTTTGATATTCGTTTTTCAAAAGCAATTAAGAAGCAGCTACCTAAATTCTTTTTTGTTGTTTTTCCTTTGTTTTTTTGAGACAGTGTCTTTTACTTTGTCATCCTCGGTAGAGTGCTGTGGCGTCACAGCTCACAGCAACCTAAAACTCTTCGGCTCAAATGATCTTTTGCCTCAGCCTCCCAAGTAACAGGGATGATAGGCGCTCCCTACAACGCCCAGATATTTTTAGAGACGGGGTCTCGCTCTTGCTCAGGCTGGTCTCCAACCTGAGCTCAGTGTACCCGCCTCGGCCTCCCAAGTGCTAGGATTGAGGGTGTGAGCAGGATTGCTCACGCCTGCAATCCTGTCTTGCCCGTGAGATTTTTTTGTTTATTGCTTTTTAGTCCATGATCATACTTATCTGGAATGAATTGCTTCAGAGGCAAACAGTTTCCAAGCAGTTCTTTCTCTTGTTCGAATTAGAATTAAATTTGTTGATCCTATCACTTTTGTGTTTTCAGTTAAAAGAGGTACAGTGATTTCTTTGAGGTAACAAGAGATAGGGGCCAGATTATTTTTAATATTCAGGGTGTCGGGCAGCGCCTATAGAGCTGACTGAGTAGGGTGCCGGCCCCATATACCGAGGGTGGCCGGTTCAAACCCGGTCCTGGCCAAACTGCAACAACAACAAAAAAACAGCCGGGCATTGTGGCACGCGCCTGTAGTCCCAGCTACTCGAGAGGCTGAGGCAAGAGAGTCACCTAAGCCCAAGAGCTGCTGGAGGTTGTGAGCTGTGATGCCACAGCACCCTACCAAGGGTAACAAAGTGAGACTCTTGTCTCTTAAATGTATATGTATAAAAGGTGTCTTTCTAGTTCATCCACTTGTGTCTTTGTAGCCACTTGGCTTAAATATATTGAGTATAATAATTAGGTATGATGATTATTTGGTAGTTATACACTATTCCTTGGTCCCTTATTATCAGTTATGTGGGATGAAATGACCAAAATTAACTTTATTTTCACTATAACATGAAACAGTGTTGAGTTCTTAGAGTACACTAATAACAGTGCAAAGGGTTTACATGGAGTACATCCTTTACACAACTACTTTTTCAGATGTGTACAGTTCATTTACTTCATTTTAAAATTGAGAAAAATTTTAGATTATGAGAAAACTTCTTCCAGATCACACAACAAGTAAATGGTAGTGATTCTTGACCTTGGATGTACATAGGATTAACATCACTCCCCCAGTGTAATCAGATGATTAAATTTTATGTGCAGTGAATGGCGTGGAAGATGACTTTTATAGGAAGTCTGACTTTACTTTTTTTTGAAACCCAACTTTATAAAAAATGTAATTCTACAGAGCAGTCCTACTTTGTTTACATCATTGTAGTTTTTCAGATGTTCAGTTTATACACTTTTTTTGATTCCTTTCCTAGATAATGTGTGCTACTTAATGATTTGAAATTCCCCTAAAATTATGACATGAAGGATTCTATTCTTAAACAGGCAGATTGACTTAATCAGTTTATTCTGAAGATTCCATAAACTTGAAGATTTGGAGACATTTAGAAGTGGGAAGGTTAATCAGAACTGATTTTGATTAATCTTCTATATGGAAGAATTACAGTCCCCATTTTTTTTTTTTTTTTTTTTTTGAGACAGAGCCTCAAGCTGTTGCCCTGGGTAGAGTGCTTTGGCATCACAGCTCACAGCAACCTCTAACTCCTGGGCTTAAGCAATTCTCTTGCCTCAGCCTCCCCAGTAACTGGGACTACAGGTGCCCGCCACAACACCCAGCTATTTTTTGGTTGCAGTTGTCATTATTTGGCAGGTCCAGGCTGGATTCGAACCTGCCAGCTCTGGTGTATGTGGCTGGCGCCTTAGCTGCTTGGCTACAGGCACCAAGCCTATAGTACCAGTTCTTAGAATGTTTGGGTAGGGAAACCTTTACAGACTTCTGGAACCTGAAACACTGTGTTTACATCAGTCCACCTTTGTTACCCGAACCCAGAACCTCCTGCAAATCTGCCAATCTTAATCTTTTAACCATCCCAGTTTTTGTCTTGATTTGTATTTTTTCTTTTTTGCAGCTCCTCCAGGACATGAATCTTGATTTGTATTTTTAAACACCTTTGTTGAGATACAGTTTACATTCCATTCGTAAAGTTCTACTGTTTAAAATATTCAGTAATTTTTTAGTTTACAGAGTTGTGCAGTCATCACTGTAATCTAATTGTAGAACATTGTTATCATCTCAGAAATCTCATTATAGTCCTTGCCAACCACCAGTCTACTTTCTTTCCACCTCTGTAAATTTGCCTATTCTGGATATTTTATGTAAATAAACTGCGTCTTTGTGACTTATTTTTCCTCCAGTTTATTCTTTTGAGATTTTGATGTTCCATGTGAATGTTCATATATAAGTTTTTGTATGAATGTGTTTTCATTTCTCTTGGGTAGATCTCTAAGTATGGAATTGCTGTGTCATATGTTATTCTACTTCATTTGTATTTTGAGACACATTTAGTATTCAGTGATGATTTTAAAGAGGTAATCCCTCTTTTAAATAGATATGCTTTGTGGTTTGATGTTTCTGATGAATATTATTCTTTGTAGCTAAAGATTCCTATGTAGAAATAATGAGAGAATCTGATTTATTTGTTCTTTTTTACTTGTTATGGAGGACATTAGCAGTTTTTCTTTAGCCTTCTGCTGTGAAAGTGGTTAACAGGCTTATAAAACTAGATGGAGAGAACTAAGGTTTCATATTTTTAAAAATAATGCTTCATTGATATTTTATTTTATTTGAACTTTATACTACCTAGTAATTTCCTTTAATAATTATTCTGGGTTGTAATTTTTTATACATTTCCAAACATTGAAAATGTTTGTGTAAGCTCAAATTCTACACTAAAATTTTACATTCCAAAGAAATAAATGAAGATAAAAAATATTAATTTGTAATCAGCAGTCTTTTTTTACAAGTCTAATAATCTCTTTGTTATATAGAGAAGAAAACTAAAGTCTAGAGTTATGTGGATTTCTTTGGTTTACAGAGCTAGTTTAGGTAAAACCTGGTTTTCAGACTAGGTCTCCTTATAACCTCTCCAGTTCCTTCCCTGCTCTTCTCTATCCCTTCATTCTAACACATGCACACTGTCTTTGATCATAAAGGTTTTTATTTTTGTTTTTTCCCCCTGAATGGGATGGATGTGGGGGGAAAAAAAGATACCTTAGAAGTAAAGAGAATGCTGGGAGAGTTATATGGTACTAAGGTTCAGTGTTTAAGTATCTTAACAAAAAAGCAGTTAGTATTATGAATTTATGATTCTGTTTCTCCAATCCTGTTAAATAGTTCAGGATAGTGGTGATTTTTGCATTTCAAGTGCAGAACATAGAAGATGAAAAGTATTTAGACTCCTGAAGAAGCATTTATTTAGCCTTAATTCTCTGTTGGAAAGCCAAAATGCCCTAATGAGCAAGTTCAATTTGAAACCTATTATGGAATACTTAAGCTTTTCACCATAGGTTTTTGTTGTGGATTTTGTTTCTTGGTTTTTCTTACAGTTTGTTAAGGCCAATGAGTCTAATTAGAAAATTACAGTTCTATTATTTGAATAACTTAACATCAGTTGACTAGTGATAGAACTTCCTATGATAGAGGAGGTGGAGGAAGATAACTAATAGGAAACATGAAGGAAAAAACTAATATTTAATGTATACAAAGTGGTAAGTATGGAATGCAGCTAAAAAAGGGGTTTATAGATTAGGCCAAAATATATATAATGTACTGGATATATAATGCATACTGGATTTCAGCTGTGGTAAATTCATTTTGTAAGTTGTGAGCCAATGTAAAGTGATAAATTTAAAACTAATCTTTTAACACCCAAGTGATTCTTATGGAAAAAGGTACTAGGGAAGGGGACCAAAACCATGACTTCATGATACTTAGTGGCTTGATTTTTGAAGATTTCTTAGGAATGCTGAAAGGAATAAGTGATTAGCTGGATACAATAGTGTAGTAATAACAATAATGATGTAGTGCAGTAATAGTAGCAGCTAACATTTACTCAGCAGTTACAATGAGTCACCTTTTATACTTGAGTGCTTTACATTTAAATTTTTTATTTAATTTTCACTAAAAGATTTTTTTAGTAAAAACCTTTTGCTGTAGAGAATTGGTTTAACAGTTCTCTGGGGTGTAAATTCTGTCTCACCACTATTTTAGAAAAGTACATATACAAAATATTATCACATGAATTATATAAAGTAATATTATTAGGGCCATATATATTTAAAAGTTATAAAACTATACATAAAAATAACAAGTTAGGAATGTGGCATTTTTTTTATCTTTAGAGTGTTAGAATCTATCTTCTGTAATAGAGGAAGATAAGGATCATTTTTAAAAGTCTGTAATAACCATGAGAAAAGTAGAGTTTTTAAATGTGGGTGGTGGATACATGGGTACATTGAATGTTCTCTTTGTATTTGTTCATATATGTCATACATTGGAGTATCACATAATGTTGAGAGCTTACAATGTACTAGGGACTTTTTCTAAGGGCTTTTTACATCTTCACAAACCTTGTGTGGCAAGTTCTATTATCATCGACCTACAGGTGAAATTATAGCACTGAGATAATAACTGGTCCACAGCTACAGTGTGGAACTACAATTTGATCCCAGGAAGTGTGACTTTAGAGCTTATGCTTTTAGCACTACATTACTATGCCTCACTGCCCTTTGATGTTACAAAAGTAATGAATCGCTCAAGTATTTTCACCAAAGTATGTTTCAGGTCTTTATTTGCATTTTTGTTCAGTTGATTTAGTCATTTCGCTTTTATTAGGTTACTGATATATTTCTTTCCCTTTTACAGATAATGGCATCAGCTGCTAAGGAATTTAAAATGGACAACTTTTCACCTAAAGCTGGCACTAGCAAATTGCAACAGACAGTACCAGCTGATGCATCTCCCGATTCTAAGTGTCCTATATGCTTGGATAGATTTGATAATGTATCTTACTTAGATCGCTGCTTACATAAGTTCTGTTTTCGCTGTGTACAGGAGTGGTCAAAAAACAAAGCTGAATGTCCATTATGTAAGCAGCCTTTTGATTCTATTTTCCATTCTGTGAGGGCAGAAGATGACTTCAAGGAGTATGTCCTAAGGCCTTCATACAATGGTTCTTTTGCCACACCTGATGGTCGACGATTTCGCCGTAGTCTAAATGCTGTTTATGTACCTAGCAGTACCATGAATAGAAGAACAACAACTCCACCAGATAGTGGAGTACTATTTGAAGGGTTAGGCATTTCGACAAGATCTAGAGATGTTGAGATGCCTCAGTTTATGAGACAGATTGCAGTAAGGAGGCCAACTACTACAGATGAAAGATCTTTGCGGAAAATTCAAGAACAAGATATTATTAATTTTAGACGAACTCTCTATCGTGCTGGTGCTCGAGTTAGAAATGTTGAAGATGGTGGCCGCTATCGGGATATTTCAGCTGAATTTTTTCGTAGAAATCCAGCTTGCCTGCACAGATTAGTCCCATGGTTAAAACGGGAACTTACAGTTCTTTTTGGAGCTCACGGATCTTTAGTAAATATTGTCCAGCACATCATCATGAGTAATGTTACTCGCTATGATTTGGAGAGTCAGGCATTTGTATCTGATCTAAGACCATTTTTACTTAATCGAACTGAGCATTTTATACATGAATTTATCAGTTTTGCCCGCTCTCCGTTTAACATGGCAGCCTTTGACCAGCATGCCAATTATGATTGCCCTGCTCCTGCATATGAAGAAGGCAGCCATTCTGATTCTTCAGTCATAACAATCTCTCCAGATGAGGCTGAGACCCAGGAGTTAGATGTTAATGTAGCCACTGTTAGTCAGGCACCATGGGATGATGAAACTCCAGGACCATCTTACTCAAGCTCAGAGCAGGTACATGTCGCTATGTCTTCCCTTTTAAATACTTCTGACAGTTCAGATGAAGAACTTGCCACAGGCAGAGCTACATCTCAGATACAAGGATTACAAACCAATGAGGACTTAAATAATGACAGTGATTCTTCGTCAGATAATTGTGTCATTGTTGGTTTTGTTAAACCACTAGCTGAGAGGACCCCAGAACTTGTTGAACTGTCCTCTGATTCTGAGGAAATAGGCACTTATGAGAAAGTAGAGACAGTGAAGACACAGGAACAAGACCAGTCTTACAGTTCTGATGATAGTGGTGACAGTAGATGTTCATCTCCACACTCTGTCCTTGGAAAGGATGAGCAAACAAATAAAGGTCATTGTGATGCTGATACAAGAATCAAATCAAAGAAGGAAGAAAAACGATCTACATCATTGTCATCCTCCAGAGATCTAAGCTCATCTATGAGAGGAGACAGAGTATATTCTCCATATAACCGTAGACACAGGAAGAGGGGAAGATCAAGAAGTTCAGATTCACGTTCCCAGAGTAGAAGTGGGTATGATCAGAGGAATCACAGAAAGCATCATGGGAAGAAAAGAATGAAAAGCAAAAGATCCAGAAGCAGGGAAAGTAGACCAAGGGGAAGAAGAGACAAAAAGAGATCAAGAACTAGAGATAGCAGCTGGTCAAGAAGAAGCCAAACTCTGTCCCTAAGTAGTGAAAGTACAAGCAGATCAAGGTCTCGTAGTAGTGATCATGGTAAAAGATCACGGAGCAGAAACAGAGATCGATATTATTTAAGAAATAATTATGGAAGCAGATACAAGTGGGAGTATACTTATTATAGTAGAAACAAAGAGAGGGATGGCTATGAATCATCTTACAGGAGGAGGACTCTGTCCAGAGCTCATTATTCTAGACAATCTTCAAGTCCAGAATTTAGAATTCAGTCCTTTTCTGAAAGAACAAATGCTAGGAAGAAAACTAATCACAGTGAAAGGAAATACTACTACTATGAGAGGCACAGATCAAGGAGCCTGTCTAGTAACAGATCAAGGACTGCATCTACAGGGCCTGAGCGAGTGAGAAATGAAAAACCTGGAGGAAAACGAAAATATAAAACACGGCATTTGGAGGGTACCAATGAAGTGGCTCAACCATCGCATGAATTTACTTCTAAGGTAAAGGCCAGTCATTACCAAAAATCTTCATCAAAATTGGATGGAAACTATAAAAACGAGAGTGACAGTTTTTCAGACAGCCGATCATCAGACAGAGATACAAAACACAAGAGGAGAAAAAGGACCCGGAGCCTAAGTGTAGAGATAGTTTATGAAGGAAGAGCTACTGATACAAGCAAACATCATAAAAAGAAAAAGAAGAAACACAAGAAGAAGCATAAGAAACACCATGGAGATAATACTTCACGTTCCCCAGTTGTAATTACCATTGACAGTGATAGTGATAAGAATTCTGAAGTAAAAGAAGATGCAGAATGTGACAACAATGGACCTCAAGAACCTTTGCAAAATGAGTTCTTGGCTCCTTCCTTGGAACCGTTTGAAACTAAAGACATAGTTACAATAGAAGACGAATTTGGTGTCCTGGATAAGGAGTGTGATATTACCACACTTACTAACAATTTCAGTGATGCCAACAAAACTGTAGATCATATTCCACTCCCTGCAGCTTCAGTTGAACAGACTCTCGATGTAAGAGAAGAGAGCACCTTTACCTCTGATTTGGAGAACCAGCCTGATAATGTTGTGTCTATTCAGACTGAGCCAACAAGGCAATTGCCATCTCCACGGACATTAACGTCAGTGTTTCTTGGTAGAGACTGAGATATAGCTGAAAACTGCCAAAGCATTTCATTGAGAATTCTGGTGGTATAAAAAGGACAAAAAGGAACAATGTCATCAATTACAGTCTATTTAAAGATGACTTTTGTTGAAAATGTTTTTTCCCCTTAAAATATTTTAAGTGATTTTTTTTTGGTGTTAATTTGTAAAAAATATTATTTGTTCAAAAAGTATGTATGTCCCACCCTCAGAGATATGCACTTTTAAGTGAAGAAAGTGATATTGTTAGCAGTTTATTTAAAACTTGGGATCTTTTTAAATAAAAATATAAATTTTAGAAGTTATTTCATAAAGCCATATGGTATTGACATATTTTTGAGGTAACCAATGAGTATTTTTGAACTTTTTTTTTTTTTGAGAGTTATTCTGGAAATGTGTTATAAGCTAGAAGAATCCCTTTGGACAGTCTTTATTTTTCTTCTTAAAATTTGTATGACTCAAAACCATTTCTTGAGGCATTTTAATCTGCACAGTTTATCTTGACTTCTGCCAAAAGAAAAATTTACTATTTCCTTTATATACTTTATCTGGACTGTCAGTTAAAAAAAAAAAATGTGTATCAGCAAAAGAAAAAATAAAACAGTAACACTTTAAAACAATCAGAAATTTCCTTATGTAGCATTGCTTTAAAAAAAGATTTTAGTAGAGTCAGAATCTTAAACATAGCTAAGGGTATAATTTTGTCATAAGTCCCAAATTTCAAGTGATCTTCATTTACAAATACTTCACAGTTTTCATGATTTTAGTTCTTTAATCTCATCTTGAGGAGTATCTTATTTGCTTGTATTTAAAACTAGTGCTGTTTAGTAGTGTTTTGTTTACTAAAAACACAGAATGCCCTTGCCATATTTTTATATTTTGTCAATGTACAGAGTGTCTGTGTTTATCTTGATTGAGAGATGAGACGATAAAATTATATCTAGGCTGATGTAGGAATGCTAGTGAACTGCACAGCTTGAATGAAATCTCAATTTAGCCTTTAGTTTGCCTTGCTACCACATGTATTCATTCAGTAAAAATGGGAATGCCTGGTAAGTGATGGGTTCTGTACTAGGTTTTAGTGGTAGAGCAAAGAAGATACATTCCCTTGTGGGGTTTATGAACTATTTAAAGCAGAAAATATAAATATGACATTACGAACTATAATAAATCATCTGAAGAAAAAGTATACTTTCTTACAACAATATATAGTGGGGCCTGATCTTAGATGGCGGTAATAGTTGAATTGGCATCCAGAAAACAAGTATACATACATTAACTAGGAATAGAGTTGCTATTAGCAGAGGAAGATAAGAACAAAGATCCAGAGGTAGAAGGTGAGCCTAGTGTATCAAGAGCAAAAAGAAAGGCAGGATTAGCTGAAGAACAGTGTGGGAACAGGATTCATTGGCCATGTTTAAAACTTTTTTATCCTAAGGGCAGGACAAAATTGGTTTAAAATTATAAGACTCTAAAATTTATGTTGGCATTTTTTAGTAAGCTCAGACATTAAGAAACTGGGAAGACTAAGGCTGATCAAGAATACACATTGAAAATATGGGATTACTTTGTGATTACAATATTAACAAGTATTAAAAGCTAAGAAGGCTATTTTATTCCATGGTGTGGATTTCACATCATGTTTTCAGTTGAATATTTAATGAAAACAATACTTGGTACCATTATCCTCTTGGATGTTCAAGCAAAACATTTCCAAGTCCTCCCTGTCTTTCACCCTCCTCATCTAACCACCAAATTCTGGTCAGTAAATATTTTTCTAACATTTTATTGTGTTTATACCATCCTGTCTAGGTTGCCAAGATCTTTACTTACACTACCGTAGTGGATCTGGTCTGCATTCACTCCTTTTCCTCCTATCCATTCTTGATTTAGCATTCAAAACATCTTTTAAAATTACTTTTTTCACTTCATTCCCCTACTTAAAATCCATCAGTAGCTTCCCATTTTCTGAGAGTATTAAAAGCAGACAAAAAATTCAAAAATGTGAATTGGTTTACAAATGCACCTTATCAGGTTCTGGTCCATCTTGAGCATTTCTCTCACCTGATTTCTGGGAGGACTGTGGAGATAATCATTCCCCACTACATCAGAGCCTTCGTATGGCATTTTTCTTCTGCTGGAAGCTGAGCTCCATCCTGGCTAAACTAGGTTTCTGTTAAAAGTGCACCATCACCACCATCTTATTTCCCCTTAATTGCTCTTTGAACCCCAGACTCCAGTACACCTGTGACAATTGGTAATTGATTACTAAATGCCTTATCTCCTACCAGTCTGAAAGTGCTGTGACAACTCTATGTAGGGGTAGTGCTACATCCTTTTCACTTCACGTAGAAGTGCTTAAAATACTGGATGGATGGATAGGTCCTCGAGATTTTAGAAATGGACGAAAATTTGCCTTCTGTTTTCAAGAAGCTCCACTGTCTATACACTTTTAGCCTAATAGTGTATTTTAAGGAATATACTTTGTCCTTGAATAAGAACTGAGTCTTTCATGCTTTTTGATTAATGATCCTGCCTTGAAAACTTGTTACTGCTTTTTACCTCCTAAGTAATGAAGTTTGACCTCAGTTCTTCATGCCAGCCAGTCCAGGGCATTCTATAGTAAAGATAGGCAATGTGTATACAAAGGGGCATGGACTATGCCAGACAAGCTGATGACAACCACACATGAAGGGAATTCTTCCTTCACAAGGAATAATTGCAGTCTCCTGCCATCACAGAATGGAGACATGCTGAGCCAGCCAGTAGCACATCTCTGGACTTGGAGATGTTTTCAGAAGATACTTTGGGGTGCTATAACCCAAGTATGGTCTGGTTTGGGTTGTTGCTAGCCCTGTAGCTAGAGAAAGGGTTTTCTTTGTCAAAAACCTGATGTTATCAGCATTCTGGGTGTAGATGCACCTTTTGATGGGAATCCTAGAAGTCAGACCATGAAAGAATACAAATTAGAGGCAGATAAAATCAGAAGAGGCTTTTTATTGTTTTTTAATTTAAAATGAGAGAGGCTTGAGCCTTTGGGATAGAGTCCCTGACCCAGGAAAGGTTGAAAATAAAGGAGAACAGTAACTGACGAAGCAAAGTTCCTGAATGGGAGAGATGAACCAGAGCATAAGCAAGTGAATTAGCGGCAAAGGCAAGTCTTCAGTTTAAAATGGCAGGAGGTAAAAGTAGATGTGTGGGGGTAGATTAATTAAGACGAGATATGCATACCCTAAGTCTCTCTTCATAAAATAGGAAGAATGCCATCTTCTGGGAATGATGGGGCTTGAGTAGACTACATCTTGAGAGGAGCAGAAGGCATGGAGAGAGCCAAGAATTGCTGATTAATATTGTGGCCTCACCTGAGATGCAGTATTTAAATACGTGGGACACTAAAGATCTGTGATTTCTTCTTGTCCTGGAAGTGTTCAACACTATAGGAGTAGAAATAGAAACTGATATGGACATAGAAATACTTTGTGAATAAGTAGATGGATTTATCTGCTGGAGTTCTGCTGGACATGAGTAGTAAAAGAATAGAGCAGTAAGGGAGTTGAGGAAGATACTGGTGACAGTAGCCAAATTGTTAAACATTCTGGTACCTGGACTGTGTAGGAAAGGAAGTGAAGCTATGACATGACTAATATCCTTGGAGAACAGGGTGATATCAAGGGGTTCATCTACTCCATGCCTAGGAGTGTCTAATCCTAGGCATGGGTAGAAGTAGGTAACTGGAATTGAGAATGGTGATCGGCCAGGCTGTAAATATCCTCAATATGAAAGTTACTGGGTGATGGCGAGAGATACAGGACAGAAAATGGTAGTTGTATTACGGGAATTATATTTGCCTTTTATATTTGTGTTCCTTCCCAGCGCAGCTGACAGAGGATAAGAAAAACTTGCTAAATAAATAATTTCCTGATTATGGGTTTTTAGTTAATGCCTGAATCACTAGGTATTGGAAAATAGTGTGGAATATAACCATTTATAAATATATGGTAAGACTAGTTTTTATGATGTCATGAAAATCAGTAAATCTTCCTTGGCCTACAAGCATATTGGGAGATGGTAAACATCGTTGGATCTAAGACTGAGCAAAGCAAGAAGCAAAGAAGATGAAATTCAAGGTAGGCTAAACTCTAAATTCTTTCCTGTACAATCTGCAACTATGATTGGTCCAGAACGGTGGGTGCTAATATACTTTTATATAGACAAGAAGGGACAAAATTAGGCATCTAGAATTTGCCTGGAGTGGGCTGACCATGGCCTTATCTCCATGACCGTCTGCACTTCAAATAGGTAAATAGTTCTTTCCTAGGCAAGAGGATATCTCTTTGCTTTTCTATCTGTAAAATTCCTTTATTCACACAAAATTGAGTACATATGGTTCAAGACTATGCTAAGTGCTAGGAATGTAAGAATGAATAGGATACCACTAACAGGAATTTTAAGGAAGGTAAGAATGCAACAGGAATTTTAAAGAAAGTAGATTTGTTCCAAAGAAACAAGTAGTAAGGCAGAAGAAAGTATGGACTGGGAAGGCCTTAGTAAAAGACTTTAAGAAGCTTTTTTCTGCCTGGTGCAATGCTCACACCTGTAATCTTAGCACTCTGGGAGGTCAAGGAAGATGGATCTCTTGAGTTCAGGAGTTTGAGACCAGCCTGAGCAAGAGTGAGACCCAGTCTCTACTAAAAAATAGGAAAAATGAGCCAAGTGTGGTGGCTCTTGGCTGTAGTTTGAGCTACTTGGGAGGCTGAGGCATTAGGATCGCTTGAGCCCAGGAGTTTGAGGTTGCTGTGAGGCTAATGCCAAGGCACTCTAGCCTAGGTAACAAAGCAGACTGTTTAAAAAAACAAACCCCAAACAAACAAACAAAACAAAAAAACTATGTATGTATGAGAAAAGCTTGTATACAAGAACAGTGACAATGGTGTGATCCTGAGGAAAGGCTGGGTTTAAGAGACTTCTAAAGCAGACTAGGCAAGATATGGGCAACTCCAATATAGTAGCTACTAGCCTCATGTTGATACTGAACACTTGAAATGTGACTAGTAAAACTGAGGCACTGAGTTTTACATTTTATTTAGCTTTAATTCAAATTTAAATAGCTGTAGGAGGCTGGCGCTACCTTATTGGCCAATAAGGCATAGAATATTTCCATCATCACAGAACAGAGGATACCCATCGAGATGATCTCCAGAGGGTGTCTGGAAACAGGAGTGAATTTTGGAGATGAGATTGGGGCTATAGAGATGATATAGGAGTCACAGGAGAATAGAGAGGGTACTGTTGAGACGAGGGGAGGCTGCGCGACTCCAGAGGGAAGAGGAAGAGCAAGAGAAGCCGACACGTTCTAGGGAATGGAAGGTTAAGGGAGCTGACAACAGAAGACAAGCTTTCAAAAGAGGCCAAGAACTGTTCCCCACAGTCCCGTATCTCCTATATCTGGTACTACTAGTGCCCTGCACACAGTAGGACATAAACAGGCCTTTGAGAGGTTAATCTAATTTTTAAGTTCTTGGGACATCACTATTCCTTAATATGATCATTATATTAAGAACTATTGCTCTGGGTTGAGCAGGTTAGGCTACTTCTAGGGATATCTCATAGAATTTTCAGAAAATACAGAACTAGGGAAAAAAAATATAGAACTAGGAAGTAAAATCTTTTGATTCCACTTCTATCAGTCACCCATCTTCTCTTCCCCCAGCTATGACATGAAGGGAGGAGAAGACAATATTTTATTTACTCTCTGCAATACCCTGCCAGTCTCTTTCCCTTCTTCCTCTCTTCATTCACCTAGTTTTGGGGCGGCAAACTTTTCTTCCGAAGGCCCAGAAAATAAGCATTTTAGGCTTTGTGGCCGATATGCAGTCTCTGTAATACAGTCTTTGTTTTTTCTACAACACTTTTTAAATGTTAAAATTTTTACCTTGTGGTAGAGAAGTCATGTGCCGGCTTTGGTGTGCAAGCTGAAGTTTGCTAACATGGTAAGACTTCAATGAACCCGACTCTTAAGTTACGCTTACTTCCATCCTGCTATGTGTTCTTGAGAGAAACTGTCGCTGTAACACATCATCAGCCTCACTGTCATATGATATATAACATTAGTGGTTAAGTTTCTCTAGTATTCTTGCTCACTATATTTGGTAAAATGGTTCTTTTACACCTTTACCTCCTCAAACCTCCCCCTTCTTTCTACCACCCAATTATAGAGACTAACTGGGCAGGTCTGGTCAGCTCCAGACTCAGACAAACAAAGCCTGCCTGCTTACCACATATATTACCTCTATCGTATTAGTTATTAGAGATGCTGCCTGCCTGGGTCTTGACTGGCACTCTCACTCATCTTCAGTCAACTGGTGGGTCTGCTGATCTAAGATGGCCTCAGCTGGGATTGCTGGGCTCTCTGGTTTCTCATCTTCCAGTGCAGTAGCCTGAGCTTCTTTTCTTGGTGTTCTCAGAGGTCTGAGAGAGAGAAAGAGCGGAAGTATATAAGGCCTCTTGAAGCCTAGGCTCAGAATTGACACCCTCACTGCTACATTTTGTTGCCTATGGCAAAGTCTTAAGTCTAGCCCAGATTCAAGGAGAGGGAAATGAGACTCCACTGCTGGGGGCGCAGGGGAGGTGGTAGTTGCAAAGTTACATTGTGAAAGGTGTAAATACTGAGAAAAGAGAAGAATTATAATGTTCATAGTATACCATAGCATCTATCCTCTCTACTCAGTGAATGAAGTCCTATTACTCTAGGTCTCTGGTTCTCAAACTCTAGCATGCATCAGAATCATCTGATGGGTTTGTTGCAATATAGATCGTTGGACCCCAAACCTAGGTTTCTTGATGCAGAAGATCTGGGATGCCAAGAATTTGGTTTTCTAACAACTTTCCAGGTGGTTCTGATGCTGCAGACCAGTTTGAGAACTGTTCTAGGCTAATCCCTCCATAAGTGTTCTGGATTTCACTTACCCTCACTCTAATAAGAATTTTTGTTTTTCACTGATTCTCTTTTTCCTTTATCTTGATTTTTAGTGACTTCGTACTCAGGTCTGCTGCCCAGCAGCATCAGCCTCACCGGGGAGCTTGTGAGAAGCACAGTGTCTCCGGCCTTCCCAGGTCAGAATCTGTACTAGCGCAAGATCCGTGGGTGATTCACGTGCACGTTAATGCTGGAGAAGCACTGCCCGCGGACCACTGTCACCAGCAAGCATGCATGTTCTTTTTTTTTTTGAGACAGAATCTCAAGCTCTCACCCTGGGTAGAGTCCCGTGGCATCATAGCTCATAGGAACCTCCAACTCAGGCTCAAGCAATCATCTTGCCTCAATTTTTCTATATTTAGTAGAGACGGGGGTCTCACTTTTACTCAGGCTGGTCTTGAACTCGTGAGCTCAAACAATCCACTCACCTCAGCCTCCCAAAGTGCTAGGATTACAGGTGCAGGCCACCGCACTGGCCCAAGCATGCATGTTCTTGAGTTCCGCCTCTAAGCCTGCCTTTCCTCCAGTGTTCCTATGTTAAGAGATGGCACCATGCCTCCCAGAGCTACCAATGCTCTCCTGAGTCCTCTCTCACATATGCTACATCTAATTCATCAGCAAATTACTGGGGTTTTAGGATCATGTATCCCGCCAATTCACCACTTTTTACTTGGACTTGTGCTGTAGCTCTTACCTTGTCACCCTTCTTCCATCCTTGTCCCCTGCAGCTTGTTTTCCTCCAATCATTACAGTTATCCTTTAAAAACAGGAGTCAGATCTTGTTATACTCCCTCTCAAATTCTTATTTATTTATTTGAGATAGAGTGTCACTATATCACCCTTGGTAAAGTACCATGGCATCACAGCTCACAGCAACTTCAAACTTTTGGGCTTAAGCAATTCTATTGCCTCAGCCTCCATTTTTTTGTTGTAGTTGTCATTGTTGTTTAGCACGCCTGGACTGGTTTGAACCTGTCAGCCCCGGTAAATATGGCCAGCGCCCTAGCCGCTGAGCTACAGGTGCCAAGCCCCCTCTTAAATTCTTGACAGTTTCCTATCATATTAAAGTTTAAAACCAAAGTTCTTCTCATGGTCTATAGGACCTTACCAGAACTGCCTTGGCCACGCCCTGCTTCCCGGCCCACTCCTCTTTAGCGATCCTGCTTACTTCCTTTTCTTTTGCAGGCCCAATTTATTCCCACCTTTGGGGCCTTGTGCCTTCTGTTCCTGTGAGTACACCTCACCCAAAAGACCTGCATCCCATTTATTGAGGTCTTCCTTGATCAACTCATCTCATACCAGCAGTCCCCATTGTTCCTTATTCCCTTATCCTGCTTTATTTCTCTTCACTGTACGTATTATTGCTACACAACATCTACATTTTTTGTCTATCTCTCACACTAGAATGTGGTGAGCTCTAACCATCTCCATTTTAGTCATGGTGATACTATTTCCCCCAGTTGTTCAAACCAGAACCCAGAATGTATCCTTTATTTTTCCCTTTCCTTTCCACAGCTAGCTCTCAATATTATCTCTAAAATACAAACAATTCATTTCTTACACATGTGTATGTGCTCTTGCTGCCACTGTCCTTGTCTGTGCGTCATCACCTCTTGAGTCACCTTATAACAGACCTACTCATTCTGGATAGGAGCCAGAGGGGTTTTTAACAACGTAAAACAAATGTAATCAGATTGTGTTATTGTGCTTAAAACCCTGCAGTATGTTCTCATTGCACTTCATTCCTTGCCTTAAAGGCCCCGTTTACCATTTCAGCTCCCCTCTATACCATTCACCTCTTGTTTACAAAGTTCCAGCTATAAGCATATTTTGCTTTTTCTCTATGACATTTTTGTACATTCTCTCTCCCTGCATGGAATCCTTCTCTATTGAAGAGCTGATTTCTTATTCTTCAGGATTCAGCTGAAATGTGACTTGCTCACTCTACTCAGAAAGGTATTCCCTTACCACTATATTGAAACAGTTTCTTCCATATCACTTGGTATTTGGCAATTGTATGTGCGTAAATCTTTGTTATCTGTCTTATTCTTCCCCCAGTCAGGTTCTAGGCCAGAAGTGCAGTGGTACAATCATAGCTCACTATAACCTTGAACTCCTGGGCTCAAATGATCCTCTTGCCTCAGCCACCCAAGTACCTAGATCTTCAGACACGTGAACCACCACACCTGGCTAATTTTTCTATTATTTTATAGAGACAGGGTTTCACTCTTGTTCAGGCTTGTCTCAAACTTTGCCCTTTAGCAATCCTCCTGCCTCAGTCTCCCAAAGTGCTAGGATTTGACAGGCATGAGCCACCATACCTGGCCTGCATTATAGTGGAGTATATTATATATTCCATTTTGCTAAAAAGAAGTGGACCAGGGAAAGCAAGAGGTGGCCAAGGCAGTTCTGGTAAGGCCCTATAGACCATAAGGCCTTTGGTTTTATAACAGAAGTAAATTTTCTGACAATAGCACAAAAGATAAGAGTGGGATAGATGGAATTACCTGGTTGTAAGGATCTTATACTTTATATCACACAGTACAATATTAATTTAAGTAGACAGATAAGTTAAGGATGCATATTATAATCCCTAGAGCAACCACTAAAACATAAACATGGATGTATGGAGACATAGATAGCTAAAAAATACAAATATTAATAGCTAAAAGATTTCAAAGTAAAATTAAATTTGATTAGCTCAAATCATAGGAATAGAGGAGCTGAAGAACATTAGATGCAACAAACAGCAAAATTGCAGTTTAAAACCTGTATCGATAGTTAAATGTAAGTGGATTTAATACTTTAATTAAATGGCAGAGATCATCAGGATAAAAAGGCAAGATCTAACTATATGCGGATATTAGAGGTGCACTTTTATTAAAGACAAGGTCTCGCCTCACTCTGTTACCCAGGCTGGAGTACAGTTGTGCAGTCATAGCTCACTGCAGCCTTTAACTCAGGCTCATGCCATCTTCCTGCCCTAGCCTCCTGGGTAGTGAGACTACTTGCCTGGATAATTTAGCAGTTTTGCTATGTGGCCGATGCTGGTTTCAAACTTCTGCCTCCATGCTCTTCCTCCTAAAGTGCTGGGAATATAGGTGAGCTACCACATCCAGCTGAAATGCACTTTACATTTTAAGGGAGAAGTTGAAAGCAATAAGATGAAAAAAGATATAGCATGTAAACAACATAAGAAAGCTGATATGACTACAGTGATACCACATGAAGTAGACTTTGATATAAGTATTAACAAAGGCAAAAAGAGACATTTCATATAATGATAAAAGACTTACTTTATCAGGAAGACATAATGGTTCTAACTGAATATATCTAGTAACAGAGCTTGAGATTTATGAAACAAAACTGATACAATAAAAGGGACAAATAGAAAAATCAATAATCATAGCTGGAGATTTTAACATTCTCAGTACTTGCAAGAATAAGGAAACATAAAATGAGTAAGCATACAGGGGATTTAAATCCCACTATAAACCACCTGACATAATTGATGTCTAAGAACTGAGAACGCACATTCTTCTGAAGTGTACCTGGAACATATACCAAGATAGTCCACATGCTGGGCCACAAAACAAGTTTCAATAAATTTCAAAAGATTGGACTCTGATCATAACAGATTAAAATAAGTTGTCAATAACATTTACCCACGGGTTAAAGAAGAAATCACAGGGATATGAGAAACTATTGCAAATAAAATGACATTGAAGGCAGTACAGATGCTCCTTGACTCACAATGGGTTATGCTCTGATAAACCTGTTGTAAATTGAAAATATTAAGTTGAAATGTATTTAATACACCGAGTCTCTAGTGTATCAGGTGTTTACTCTCCTTATTCTATGGTTGACTGGGAGCTGCAGCTCCCCGCTGCTGTCCAGCATGAGGAGAGAATGTTACCACATGTCACTAGCCTGGAAAAAGATCAAAGTTCAAGGGACAGTTTCTACTGATGTGTATCACTTTTTAAACTGTCATGAGGTCAAAAAATTGTAAGTCAAAGTATGATAAGTAGGGAACTGTCTGTATATCAAAATTTATGGGATGTTAGCAGTCCTTAGCTGATAAAAGGGGAATTTATAGACTCAAATACTTACATTGGAAAAAAACATAAAATCAGTGATCTAACCTTATACCTTAAGAAGCTAGTAAGCCAGGTGCTCACGTCTGTAATTCTAGCAGTTTTGGAGGCTGATGTGGGAAGATCTCATGCCCAGGAGTTGAAGACCAGCCTAAATAACAGTAAGACACATCTCTACAAAAAAGAAAAAAAATTAGCCAGGTGTGGTGTTGAACCTCTGCAGTCTCAGCTACTCAGGAGGCTAAGGCAGGAGGATTGCTTGAGCCCAGAAGTTGGAGGCTGCAGTGAGCTATGATGATGCCAGAGTGCTCTATCCTGGAAAACAGACATCCTGCCTCAAAAACAAAGAAGAAGCAAATTAAATCCCAATGAAGAAAAAACAATGATTAGAGCAAAAATCTATGAAATAGAAAACAGAAAAACAAGAAAATAAAGTGAAAGTTGGTTCTTTGAAAAGGTAAATAAAATTGGTAAATCTCTGGCAAGACTGATTTTTTTTTTTAAGGAAAAAAGATAATATGGAATATCAAGAACTTAAGCAAATAAGCTTAACAATTTAGAGGAAATGATCAAATTTCTTAAGATAAAAGATAAACCTTGGCACATTAAAATTTTAAGGTGATTGAGCACTGATTCATGATATGAGCATTTGTAAACCAGAAGTGGTCAGAGTTCTGAAGGGAAGCAGAGCAAAGAAATTATCTGATTAGTTAAAGTTTGAGCAATTGCCTAATTTGGACTATCAGCCTGAGAAGTTCAAGACTGTATAACTAATGCCCCTTGGTCACTTGAACTTTAGTTTTATATTGTTAATAAGGGTCCCTCAGTCTAATGCCCTCCTTTTTAATTATTTCAATACTTGAAAATCAGAACTTAACCAAAATTGACTTGAGATAAAAAGTTAGAACAGCTTTATAGCTAATAAAGAAATTGAATTCATTATAAGGAATATTCAAACAAAGGAAACTTCAAGCCCAAATAATTTTATTGGTGAATTCTGTTAAACATTTAAAGGGAGAAATGATATTAATGTTACACAAACTTTTTGTTTTATCAGGCTAGCATAACCCTGACATCAAAACCAAGCCAGTACAAGAAAAAAAAATTATACACCAATATTCTTCATGAACAGAGACACAGAAATATTTATGAAGATACTAGTAAATTATATCCAGAAATATATCAAAGGATGCTACCTTATAACCAAATGGGATTTATCTCAGGGTTAACATTCAAAGCTTAATCAATGAAATTCAGTACAGAATATATGAACACCTCTTACCAATACCTACATTAGAAAAAAGAAAAAAATGTGATCACCTCAACAGATACAGAGGAAAAAATCTGAAAAAGTCAACATCCACGCATGATAAAAACTCTCAACAAACCAGGAATAAAATAGAATGTCATCAATCTGATAAAGGGCATCTTAAAAATCCTTACAGATAACATAAAGTGAAACACTGGCTGGGTGTGGTGGCTCACACCTGTAATCCTAGTACTCTGGGATGCTAAGACAGGTGGAGTGCTTGAGCTGAGGAGTTTGAGACCAGCCTGAGCAAGAGCTACTCCCCATCTCTACTAAAAATAGAAAAACTAGCCAAGCATCATGGTGGTTGCTGTAGTCCCAGCTACTTGGGAGACTGAGGCAGGAGGATCACTTGAACCCAGGAGTCTGAGGTTGCTGTAAGCTACAACGAGCCCATGGCACCCTACCCTACCCAGGGCAACAGAGAAAGACTGTCTCAAAAAATAAAGTGAAACATTAATCATTTCCCCACTGAGATTGGTAATAAGGTATGAGTATCAACTCTCACCACTTTTACTCAACACTGGAGGCACTAGCAGGTGAAATAAGAAAACCAAAAGCGTTAAGATTGCAAAGGAAGAAGTACAACTGTATTCCCAAATGACATGATTATTTTCCTATGAAATTTTAAGGAATTTACAGAACAATTACTAGAAAGAGTGAATTTAGCCAGGTTGCATGATAAAAGGTTGACAAATCATTTGCATTTCTATGTAGAGGCAACAATCTAAAAATGAAATTTTAAACGGATTCTTTTATAGTAGCATCAAAGAACATACAACAGTTAAAGAACAGCCAGGTGCACGGCACGAGCTTGCAGTTCCAGCCACTTGGGAGGCTGAGATGGAAGGATAGCTTGAGACCAGGAAAACAAAAAAAATAGCTGGAAAAATAAAACAAAAGCAATCCCTGGGCGTCCTCTGCAGTCCTTTTGGCCCAGCGGGATGGTCTTGCGGGAAACGAAACTGGGGCGCGCCAGTAGCAGTCCCTACACCCGCGCCCGCACCCCGCCTCCGCTAGTTGCAGTTTCGATTTTTCCTCAGTGGCTAGAATTCCCCGGCAACTCCGCCTTTCCTCTGTAGTTTTCCTGCTGGTGACTCAGACCCAGCCGGGCTTTTAAAGGAGTCTGGAGCAGCCTGGGGAGCCCCGCAGGAAGCCGGGACCACCTCGCGGGAAGCTCGGCATGACCACCGAGCAGCGGCTGAATCTGCACGCTTTTGGGGACTATGTCCGGAAGACGCTGGACCCTACCCACATCCTGAGCTACATGGCCCCCTGGTTCAGGGAGGGTGAGTGTTTTCCAACCATTAGGGTAGGGAAACAGTTGAGGACTTGCTTTCCCCCCTTTCTTTTAATCAGTAAAGGCAACCAAGGAACTCCAGGTTTGTGGCAAGATCCCTACAACATTTTAGACTGGAGATTGCCAGAGTTTTAAGGAACTCTTGTAGAAACTGTGTTCCAGCGAAGTTGAGTGATTTGCTTGGGGATGCACTCTTTAGGTTCAAAGCTGGGGAAAATAACTGTTTTCATTTATTTCTGTTAGTACTTAATTCTACCTTGTGCTTGGTTTTGTACGGGCATTAGAGATTGGAAATCCAATACAGGTTTTGGGAGGGGCAGGGAGGGTAAGAACAGCTGTGATGCAGATGATTACAGTACCACATTAAAGATGCTGTGGGAGCTCTAAGGAAGTTGATGCATTCTCTTCTGAGTCTTACTCGCACTTCCAAATACCCAGGAGCTGGAGAGGAGCAAGACTTTCCCTAGACTGAATAGTGGTAGGCTTTAACACAGGTGTGTTTCCACTTGCCTTTTGAGACAGGGATGGTTGCCACTTGTGAACTGGACTGAATTGCTTGTGCTGGAGAGCAGAGGCTTCTGGGGAAAAGGAGGCAGGGAGGTGGCACTTGCAAGGGGGCATCAAGAGACAAGGGGTCCAACAATGCCTTTTCAGTCTCTAAACGTCTGAAAACTTTCCTGATGTTACAACAGTTTTTGGAAATTTCTTTAAAACAGGTAGGTAATTGGTTGGTAATCGCTCTGCAAAACCAAACCAAAAGTTGTGGAGCTAGGAGTGAAAGAATATCACCCACCAAAGTGGACCTCCACTTTCTAGTTGTGTCGAGAGAGAAGTACTAAAGTGGCATCCTAACAACCAGAGTAGACCCAGGACATCTCTTTTAGAAATATTCAGATGAAACACTAACAAAATGGTGTGAATCTCATTTTTCCATGCACTTATGTATTGTTTCAACAAATCTTGATTGAATAAAAGAAGCACCTCCTGTCAGGTTTTGTGTTAGAATTGGAGATAATTTACTAAGCACCCGTTATCTAATAGGGAGAATTATGTTGGAAGCTGAAGAATCATTGGTGAGCGCAATAGAAATGGTCATGCCCTAAGAGCAGTTAGAGTATCTACGTGAGCCAGGTAACTAAAGGGACAGTAAGTAATAAAGTGCAGTAGTGCTCTGTGTAAGGCTGCGGGGTGCTGTGGGAGCACAGAGCTGGCTGGGAAAGGTACCTAGACTGAAGGTCACAGGCAAAGCTTCCCAGGTATTTGGCATTTGAACTGACATCTAAGCTGGAAGGAGACAAGTAATTGTGGGTAAAGAGCTCCTGATGTGCAAAGGTCCAAGGTGAGCCATAAACCAGTGTGTTTCAAGAATCCAGAGAATAAAGTGTAGTGACAGTGTGGAGAGGTAGAAGTTGAGAGGACTGAGGCTTGAGAGGCAAGCAGAAGTGGGATATCAATACTTTTGGATTTTATCCAGTGAAATTATAAGGTGAAGCGACGAAACTGAATTTGTTTTGTAGAAAAATGACTTTGGCTGCGGTCTGAGGAATGGATTGGATAGGTACAAGACAGAGAAGGAATAGCAGATGCAAAGTTGCCAGGACAATGGAGTGGCAAAACTGGAGGCAGGGAGGCCAGGTAGGAGAACAGGAATCCAGAGGAAAGGGGAGGAGTGGAGGGATTCAAAAGACATTTGGAAAGTATAATCAGTGGGACTCTTCTGGGGAGTAAGTAAGGGTGAGAGCAAGGTAGAAAATGATTTCCAGGTATCAGGCTTAGACCCTTGGGTGAATGAATGGTGGTGTCTGAGACAGGACACGTGAGAGGAGGGACAAGTTTGCCTGAGAAGATATAAGGGTTGGATGTAGATATACTAGGTTTGTGTGCCTTGTATGTGTCCAAGAAGAGATGTTCATCAGATTGCTGGCTGCATAGGTCCGCAGTTCAGGAAAAAGGTGGAGGATTGAGGGTAGGGGGTCATTCACGTAGAGCTTCTTGCTGAAACAATGACAGTGGGTGAGATTGCTCATTGGACATTGAGTAGAAAGAGCACTTCTGGGACAGAATACTGAGAAAGTCCATCATTGAGGAGATGAGCAGAGGAAGAAAGAGCTGGACAAGTACATCCAGATACGTAGGCAAAGACGCATCCTGAAACCAAGGGAGAGTAATGGGGTAGATACCAGGAATGATGGTGAGGACTCAAGCTCTATCAGAACTAAAAAAACCTTTAGCTTTATTTTGGCATTACCCTTGGGGCCACCCATGGGAGCATTTTCTGTGTAGTGACTCATTTCTGTAGTCCTATCAATTTGGGAGGCTGAAGTGGGAGGATTGCCTGAGGCCAGGAGTTCAAGGCCAGCCTGAGAACATTAGTGAGACCCCCATCTCTACAAAAAATTAAAAAATTAGCAGGCATGATGGCATGATGCCTGTAATCCCAGATACTCAAGAGGCTTGAGCCCAGGAGTTTGGGGTTGCAGTGAGCTATCACGATGCCCCTGAACTCTTTGAGACCCTGTCTCAAAAGAAAAAAAGGTAAATATAGACAGCAAGGCAGTGTATCTGGAACATCCTCAACTGTATCTTTGGTAAAGCTGGCCCTCCACGTGGGGTTCAGTAATGTCTGGTAGCATGTCAAGGGAAAGGTCAAGCAGTAGACCTGGGAGCAGAAGTAAACTGTGGGCCTGGGTTCAGAACAGAATGAACTGACTCAAAGGAATAGGGCTGTGGGCATGGGGAAGCTAGGACAGGTGCAAAGGTAGGTTGCTATTATGGGTTGAATTGTGGCCCCCCAAAAGGATATGTTGATGTCCTAATTCCCAATACTTCAGAATGTGATTTATTTGGAGATAATGTCTTTATAGAAGTAATTAGTTACTAGATTAATTACATCCTGGAGTTGGGTGAAGTAATTACATACTGGAGTTGGGTGGCCCTTAGCCATTGAGGACAGAGGCTGATTGGAGTGATGTGGTTCTAAGCTAGAGAAACAGAAGAAGGCAATAAGGAGACAGAGGCAGAATGGAGGGAGTGCAGTCACGAGCTAGGAAATGCCAACACTGACCAGGACCTAGAAGGAGCAAGCAGTGTGGCCCTGCTGACACCTTGGTTTCAGACATGGCCTCTGGAACTGAGAGAGTAAATTTCTATTGTTTTAACCACCTGGTTTGTGGCAATTTGTCACTACAACCGCAGGAGACTGATATAGGTGGCTAAAATAAAAAAGACAGTAAGAAGCATTGGCAAGGATGTATAGAAATTAGAATCCTCCTAGATTTCTGGGGCAAGTAAAATGTTGCAGCTCTTTTGGAAAATGGTTTGACAATTCCTTACAGTGTTAAAAAACAGGGTTATCATATGATCTAACAATCTACACCTAGGTGTACATTTGAGAAATATATATATATATATCCATAAAACATTGTAGATGAATGTTCATAGCATTTCTGTCATAGCCAAAATGTGGAAATGATTCAAATGCCCATTAACTCTTGAATAGATAAACAAAATGTATCCATACAGTGGAGTATTATTTGGAACAAAAAGGAATAAAATACATGCCGCAACATGGATGAACTTTGAAAACACGATGCAGGAGTGGTGCCTGTGGCTCAGGGAGTAGGGCGCCAGCTCCATATACCAGAGGTGGTGGGTTCAAACCCAGCTGTGGCCAAAAACTGCAAAAAAAAAAAAAAAAAAAAAAAAAAAAAAAAAAAAAAAGAAAACACGATGCAAGTGAAAGAAGCCAGTCTCAGCTCCTTTGAGGCTCGTTCCTGGCCCCACAGTCTCTGAACCTCCTCTTCATGTTTTTGGTGGGCACGTCACCCCTAAACTTCCACCCCCCATAGCGGCTAGCCTGAGGGAGCCCCCTTTCCTGCCCCTGTTCTTCCACCTCGGGCAGTGACATGGACGAAGAGGGCGTGCACGGCACCTGTGAAGATGCTTCTCTGTGCAAGAGGTTTGCAGTAAGCGTCAGCTACTGGCATGACCCTTATATCCAGCACTTTGCGAGACTGACTAAAGAGAGGAAGGCCCCTGAAATTAATAGAGGATTATTTTGCTCGAGTCCATGGTGTCAACCAGCTTATAAAGGCATTTCTGCAGAAAAGAGAATGTCATCGTCAAATTCTCAACCTTGGGGCTGGGATGGATATCACCTTCTGGAAATTAAAGGATGAAGATCTTCCAAATAAATATTTTGAAGTGGACTTTCTAATAATAGTTTCCAGAAAGCTGCACAACATCAAATATTAGCCTCCCCTTCTCAACCCCATTATAGAATTACATTCAGAGGATACAATTCAGATAGATGGACACATGTTGGATTCAAAAAGATATGCCGTTATTGGAGCAGACCTCTCATATACCTGAATTGGAAGAGAAACTAAAGAAATGTAACATGACTAAACAATTGCCAACAGTCTTGATAACTGAATGTGTGCTCCAGAGCAGTCTGCAAACCTCCTCAAGTGGGCAGCCAACAGTTTTGAGATGGCCATGTTGATAAACTATGAACAGGTGAACATGGGTGATCTATTGGCCAGATCATGATTGAAAACCTGTGGAGATGACAGTGTGACCTGGCAGGAGTAGAAACCTGCAAGTCATTAGAGTCACAGAAGGAACGGCTTCTGTCAACTGGGTGGGAAACAGCTTCAGCAATGGACATGATGGAGCTGTACACCAGGTTGCCGCGAACTGAAGTGAACAGAATAGAATAGCTTGAATTCCTGGATGAAATGGACATTACTATCTTTGTTGGACAACCAAAGGAGGAAGTGAACTAGGTTTGAGGGAGATAACTTAGTCTGTTGAAGGCTCATGCTAAGCCAGTAGCTGATGCCACCAGCCCTCCCTGAGGAGCTATGCTGAGCTCCCTGAGTGATGGGCAGGCCGAGGTACTAACTAGTCTCATCCCACACTCTGAGAAACCTCAGTTATGAAGGTTGTCACTCCTGTTTCTGTTGACTTGTTGTTTAAATAAATCTCAGTTGCCATTGGGGGAAAAAAAGAAAGAAGCCAGTCACAAAGACCACATATTGTATGATTTTATTATTATGAAATATCCAAATAGGCAAATCCATAGAGACCCAATTTGATTAGTGGTTGCTTGCCTGGGGCTAAGGGGAGGAGGAATGGGGAGTGACTACTAATGGGTATAGAACTTGTTTTACAGTAATGAAAATGTATTAAAATTATATACTAGTAATGTATTCATAATTCTAAAAACCATTAAATTTTACACTTTGAATGGGTTGATTTTATTGTTGCCAAGACAGAGGCTTTGGCAGAGATCACTTTAACTAGACCTACATTGTAAGGCATTCCTTCCTCTCTGGCATCATGTCGTGTACTTGTGTTCAGTGTCTACTGCCAGCTCTTTTCTAATCTCTGGGAATATAGTGGTTCACTAGACACATAACTTGCTTATTCCCTTGGAATTTGCGCTCCATTTAACACTGGGGAAAAAATGGAAGACTATCAAATATCAGGTCATATAAGGTAATGGTTGGTCACTACTTTCTAGGCAGGTAGTGTAGAAGTCAGAATGACCACCAGCAAGTCAATAGTTTGCTGTCAAAAAGGGCCATGAAACTATCCTTATTTATTTCTGACTGTGCTTAAGTCCACTACAATTGTTACTGATGCCATTGGGAGGGGGGGTTCTGCCCTCACATTTGTTAAATGCAGCTATTCAGGCTTTTCAACAAAAACCAATCAAGATGTCAAAGGAAGCTTCTGTCCTTCCACTTAACCCAGTGCTTCCATGACTTCCTCCTTGTTGTGGGGGGACATTTTTTCCACACATCTAGAAGAAAATCCTTTTCTAGAGTGTATTCTCAGACTTCCACACTAAACTAGGAGAAGCTTCCAGAGAGGATGGGAAGGGTCTGGTGGTGAAAAAAATGGGTTTCGTCAGTCTGGACAGAGAATTTGTAGTTTTTCTAAGTTCTTTCCTGTGCTGGGACTTGTTCTGATCCCCATCTGCGTTCAGGAAGATCTGGCAGTCTTCTGGATTTTCTTCTGATGATTAGTGGTTCTGGAGTTTGAGTCCTTCTTGCTTCTGTTTATAGATGAGGTGCAGTATATTCAGGCTGAGAAAAACAACAAGGGCCCAATGGAGGCTGCCACACTGTTTCTCAAGTTACTATTGGAGCTCCAGGAGGAAGGCTGGTTCCGTGCCTTTTTGGACGCCCTAAACCAAGCAGGTTAGTTCATTCTTCTTACTTATAAATTGGAGTATATTATCTTGCTGTTTCAGAATGCTGTAAAAATGAAAAGCTGTTAATTTTGAGGTGCCCACTTACAGTTTGTTTGTCTTAGGCTGAGGCAATGACTATTTGTAGGCAGATGATATAATTATCTACTTGAAATAGGCAAAGGAATCTATAGAGAGATTATTGTAACTAATGGAGGATAGCCAAAGGAATCTACAGAGAGATTATTATAACTAATGGAAGAGTTTAGCAAGATTATTGGATATAAGATCAGCATGTTAAAATTAGTTGCATTTCTATCCACTCGAAGCAAAGAGAAAATGTAATAGAGAATGAAATACTATTTATAATAGTAATAAAAATATTTAGGAATAAGCCTAACAAAAGATGTATGAATCTGAATGAAGGAAATAACAAAATGTAATTGAAAGATATTAGAGAAGTCCTAAGTGGAGATAAATATTCATGTACACAGAGAAGAAAATTTGATATCATAAATATGTCAGTTCTCCCTACGTTGATCTATACATTCAATACAATTCTATTTTTTTTAATTAAATCATAGCTGTGTGCATTAATGCAATCATGGGGTACAATGTGCTAGTTTTACATACAATTTGAAATGCTTTCATCAAACTGGTCACCATAGCCTTCACAGTATTTTCTTAATTATTGTGTTAAGACATTTATATTCTATACACACCTACTAAATTTCACATGTACCTTTGTAAGATGCAATCTTCTGGATTTTCTTCTGATGATTAGTGGTTCTGGAGTTTGAGTCCTTCTTGCTTCTGTTTGTAAATGAGGTACAGTATATTCAAGCTGAGAAAACAACAAATGGCCCAATGGAGGCTGCCAAACTTTTTCTCAAGTTCCTATTGGAGCTCCAGGAGGTGTGGTCCCACCAATTACTCTCCCTCCACCCATTCCCCCCTCCCCTCCTCAATACAATTCTAATAAAAACCCTACATGTTTTTTCAATGAACTTGACAAGTTGATCCTAAAATGTACAATATGGGGGCATGGTGCTTCTAGCCTGTAATCCCAATATTTGGGAGGCCTAGGTGGGAGGATGGCTTGAGGCCAGGAGTTTGAGACCAGTCTGGGTAACATAGCAAGACCCTGTCTCCCGAGAAAATAAAAAATCAACTGAGTGTTGCATGTCTATATATCAACAACAAATATTTTGAAAAGGAAATTAAGATAATTCTGTCTATAAAAGGATCAAAAAGATTACAAAATTTAGGTATAAATCTAATCAAGAAGGTAAGACATACATCCTGAAAACTATAAAAAACATTGCTGAAAGAAGTAAAAGATGACACAAATAAATGAGAAGACATCCCAGTTAGTTCATGAATTGGAAGCCCTAATATTAAGTTGCTCATGCTACCCAAAGCAATCTACAGATTCAACACAATCCTATCAAAATTCCAATGACTTTTTTTTTTGCAGAAACAGTAAAATTCACCCAGAATTCATAGGGAATCTCAAGGCATCCTGAGTAGCCCAAATTTTGAAAAAGAACAAACTTGGAGGTCTCACCCTTCCTGATTTCAGAACATATTACACATCTACAGTAATCAAAATAGTGTGGCACTGGCATAAAAACAGATGAATAGACAAATAGAGAGCTCAGAAATAAACACTCAAGTATATGATCCAATGATCTTCAACAAGAATACTAAGACCATTCTATAGGGAAACAATAGTCTCTTCAAGATGTGGTGTTGAGAAAACTATATATACGTATACAAAAGAATGAAGTTAAATATTTATACCATGTTTTGGGGGTCTCCAGGACACAACCAGTAGGATATATTTGTTTGTGTATATATGTTATGGAGTATATAACACGTATTATTTGTGTGTATGGGTACAGAAACACACACAAATACTTGGAATTTGCTAACATGATTATTGAGGCTGAAGAGTCTCATGATCTGCTATCTGTAAGCTGGAGAACCAGGAAAGCTGGTGATGCAATTCAGTCTAAGTCTGAAGGCCTGCGAACCAGGGTTAGTGTAAGTCCAAAGTTCAAAGGCCTGAGAACCTGGACCTCTGATGTGTGAGGGCAGGAGAATTGATGTGCAAGTTCAAAACCAGAGAGAATTTGTCCTTCCTCTACCTTTTTGTCCTATTTTGGTCCTCAGTGGATTGGGTGAATGATGCCTATACACACTGGTGAGGGTAGATTTTCTTAGTCTGATTCAAATGTTAATCCCTTCTGGAAACACCCTCAGACACACCCAAAAATAATGTTTGCCACCTGTCTGGGCATCCCTTACACCAGTAAAGTTGACACACACCATATACAAAAATATGTATACTCAAAATGCAATAAAATTACTCAATTACTCAAAATGCATTAAAGTCCTAAGTGTAAGACCTGAAACTATAAACTACTAGAAGAAAGCATGGGGGAAAACCTTATTACATTGGACTTGGCAGTGATTTCTTGGATATGGCAACAAAAACAAAAATAGACAAATGGAACTCAGTCAAACTTAATCTTTTATGTATCAAAGGACATAATCAACAGAGTGAAAGCAAACCCATGAAACGAGAGAATGTTTGCAAATCATACATCTGATGAGGGGTAAAAAAAACCTAAAGAACTCTTTTCTGTTTTTTTTTTTTTTTTGAGACAGAGTCTCACTGTGTTGCCCTCAGTAGAATGCCATGGCGTCACAGCTCATAGCAACCTCAAACCTCAAACTCTTGGGCTTAAGCTAATCTCTTACCTTCGCCTCCCAAGTACCTGGGACTACAGGCGCCCACTACAATACCCGGTTGTTTTTGTGTTGCAGTTGTCATTGTTGCTTAGCTGGCCTGGGCTGGGTTTGAACCCGTCAGCCTTGGTGTATGTGGCTGGCACCATAACCACTGTACTACAGGCACTGAGCCAATAAAGAACTCTTAAAACTTAAGAGTTAAGAAATAGGCAAAGGACTTGGATAGACATTTCTCCAAGTATGAGATAGAAATGGCTAAGGAGTATATGAAAAGTTATCTAACATCACTAATCATCAGAGAAATTCAAATCAAAACCACAATGAGATAGTGCCTCACATCCATTGTAATGCCTTCTGACAAAAGCACAGAAAGTAAAAACAAAACAAAAAACACAGAAAGTAACAAGTGTTGGTGAGGATGTAGAGAAATTGGAAGCCTGTGCCTATTGTTAGGATCATAAAATGGTGTAACTGCTATGGAAAACAGTGTGGAGTTTCCTCCAAAAATAGAAAATCAAATCACCATATGATCTAGTGGTTTGACTTCTATTATGTTGCCAAAGAAAGCAAACCCTTGCGATATTTGCACACCCATGTTTATAGCAGCATTATTCACAAGAGCTAGAGCTGGGAGCAACTCTTGTCCATAAACAGATGAATGGGTTAAAAAAATGTGATATATACATGCAATGGAATAGTACTCAGACTTCGAGGAAGTCCTGTGACTCGCTGCAGTGTTCGTGTACCTTGAAGACATTATGCTAAGTGAAATAAGTCATTTGCTGTATGATCCCACCTATATAAAATGATCTAAAGTAGTTATATTTATAGAAACAGAATGGTAATTACCAATAATGGGGAGGGGAGGAGAAAGGGGAGTAGTTTTGTAGAGTTCCAGATTTGCAGAATAAAAACACTGTGGATATCTGTTTTATAACAATATGAATTTATACAGGACACAATTATAAGAGGGACTTTACCTAACCAATGTAATCAGTGTAACCTAATTCTTTGTACTCTCAGTGAATCCCAAACAATACAAATTTTTTAAAAAAATTAAAAAACAATTTGAATTTACTTAACACTACTTAAGAATGGTTAAGATAGTAAACTTTTGGTGTCTTTTTTACCTCACTGTAAAAAAATGAATGAAATTAAGCATCTTATGTTTATTGATCATTAGTATCCTCTCTGAACTCTCTAAAGATGATTTTAAAAGAAATGCTTTTTAAAGCCATAGAATAAACTTTAATTACTATGTAATGAAAAATGTTTTGAAAGTGCTATGTGCAAATTGCTGAACTGTCACTGTAAGACGCATAGTTGGGATTTTCTAAAAATGGATGACATAGAGTTGATGTGCGTTAAACATATTATCGTTAGTGATATCTTTTACTGATGATGCTCTCTAGCACATTGCTTGTATTTTTTGTTTTTGTTTCATCTCCATACACAGAAAGGTAGGTAACCTATCTTTCAAGGTAGGTATCAGATTAAGATTCTCTTAACAGAATCTTTGGGAGTTTTCCCAGCTCTCTGAGCCATTTAAGCTTGCAAAAACTTCTTCAGGGTTGCTTTAGTTACTTAAAACTCATTCTCTTCCTAGCCTAATGGAAATAGTGTGGGTCTTTAAGTTGGACAAGTTCGTTAATACTGTTAGAGATCATTAGAGTGAGACATTGTGAATTGTTGAAGTTAGAAAGTATTTTTCCTCCTCAAATTTTCCATTTAATAGTCTTTTCTTGAAAAATGTAAAAGCAAAGTTCCTTTGAAGCACTTTGGAGGAAAGATTTTATACTAAGACCAAATGTAAGCCTTCAATTTTGTCCTTAGGATTTTTTTCCTAAGAGATAATAAATATTGTTAGAAAACCTAAAGTGTTGGGTAACTACAATGACTACTCTTTTTTAAAAAAAAAAATCATTAACCTTGGGGTAATATACAGATGTTTTGAGTTCTGTCTCCACACATTCAAACGTGATTCCTGTGGTTATTAATCTCAAAGTATGTTTTAGTGGGTCTTATAAGAGTCCCCATTTTCTTTTTTTCAGGTTATTCTGGACTTTATGAAGCCATTGAAAGTTGGGATTTCCAAAAAATTGAAAAGTTAGAGGACTACAGATCACTCTTAAAACGTTTACAACCAGAATTTAAAGCCAGAATCATTCCAACAGAGATCCTTTCTGAAATATCTGAATGTTTAATTAATCAGGAATGTGAAGAAATTATACATGTAAGCTAATTTATATAAAATGCTAATTTGGGGAAAGTAATTTTAACATAGGAAATGTCTTTTGTTTTCTATACTGTTTTATTCCTGAGAAAGATAATTGAAACCCACAAAAATCCTCATATCTAAGGTGTAATTATCTAGAATAGTACTTTTACTGTGATCTGAGTAATTTTTATGTAAGGATTTTTTTCAGGTTTGCCCTATTTTCAGTTAAAATTACTGTATTACTTTTATAAGTAGTGTTTTATGCAAATTTAAGTAATATTGAACAGTTAAGCAAATAAAAAGAAAAAAGTCTCCAGACTCTGGCAGTTAAGTGTTCAGGCTGTGGACCCAGATGAATTTTGTTAGAATCCTAGCTCCGCCACTAACAAGCAGTGTGATTACTAGCAAGTTACTTAACTTCCCTAAACATCTGTTTCTCCACCTATAAAATAGTACCAATAATAGTGCCATGTTAATATGATGTTTTTATAAGGGTTAAATGAAATAATACATGCAAAGTGCTTATATATGCCTGGTATATAATGATGGTTGCATAATAGATATAGTTATTATGATTAATAATAAAAGTCATATAAATACTTCTACCCTGAACAAACCCATTTGTTAATATTTTGTTACACGCTTCCAAATATTGCTGTATGCCATATATCCATATTGTGAATAGTTATCAAATGAATCATTTTCCTAATATTACTGATGATAGGTATTAGAACTCAGAGGTGAGAAGGCTTGGCTTGACATAGTGACATCATGTGTAAAGGGCAAGGATGAAGGAAAGAGTATTTTAAGAATCTGTTCAATGGGCTCAGGGCCCGTAGCACAGTGGTTATGGTGCCAGCCACATACCCCAAGGCTGGCGGGTTCAAACCCAGCCTAGGCCAGCTAACCAACAATCATGACAACTGCAACAACAACAACAAAATAGTGTGGGTGTTGTGGTGGGCGCCAGGCGCCTATAGTCCCAGCTACTTAGTAGGCTAAGGCAAGAGAATCACTTAAGCCCAAGAGTTTGAGGTTGCTGTGAGCTGTGACGCCATGGCACTCTACCAAGGGCAACATAGTGAAACTCTGTCTCAAAGAAAAAAAAAAAAAGAATCTGTTGAATGAGGTAGAAATGGTTAGTGAATAAGATCCAATGAGCCATACAGTACTATGACTTTAAATGAGATAGTATATGAACTGAAATTTCTTCAGTAAAAATTGATAAAGGGAAAACTGTTGAAATAGTTGATCAATAAACTGCAATTGCCTTACTTAGGTTTGCACCAATAAAGGGATGATGGCAGGTGCAGAGAAAATGGTGGAATGCCTTCTCAGATCCGACAAGGAGAATTGGCCCAAAACTTTGAAACTTGCTTTGGAGAGAGAACAGAACAAATTCAGTGAACTGTGGATTATAGATGAAGGTAGGATATTCCTAGGAAGAGACCTGAAGGCGGCAGGGGGAGGGTCTGAGAACATGCTGTGCCCTCTTCAAGGCTTAGGGCTTCCCTCATTCCTAACCATCTTTTACTTACTATCTGAGTCATTTTCGCTTCAGATTACTAGGGCTTCATCTCTAATAAAAAACAGCATGAAGCTGGGTTCTGAGAGGGGGCATATACTTGCCCATGGAATTAGTCCTTAAAAATGGACCAGGGCAAACTGCTCTCATCCAGAATTAGCCCTTCTGGCCCACAGGATTGGGGGAGGCAAAATTTAAGCTTCCAGTCTGAGTTTAGATCATCAGAGAAATAGCATGAGAATTCTAGAGTCAGAGGTTCAAACTCCAGGGCTTCCCTGCTTTTCAGAGTAGGATCATAATATTGTCTGGTTCTTTCACTTAGAAGCCATCTGGAAATGAACCAGAACAGGAGTGAAAGAAGAATTTGCTGTGGTTAAATGTCTGAGCCATCATTTGGTTTCTTGAAGCCAACATCTTTTCAGAGCATTGTTTTAAAGGCTGACTTTGGCAGACATCTGAATGTCTGCTCTTAGCTCTGTCTTGGCTTCTTCAGATCATAAGTTGTTATAGAAACATGCCTTTATAAACATCTGATTTCTTGGGACAAGAGTTAGCCACAGGCTGGGTGTGGTGTCTCACACCTGTAATCCTAGCACTCTGGTAGGTGGAGGCAGGAAGATTACTTGAGCTCTGGAGTTTGAGGCCAGTCTGAGCAAGAGTGAAATCTTGTCTCTACTTAAAATAGAAAAATTAGCTAGGTGTTGTGGTGAGCGCCTGTAGTATTAGTTACTTGGGAGGTTGAAGTAGAAAGACTGCTTGAACTCAGGAGTTTGAAGTTGCTGTGAGCTAGGCTAATGCCATGGCACTCTATCTTGGGCAGCAGAGTAAGACTCTATCTAAAAAAAAAAAAAAAATCAACCAGAGATGGAAGACATGAATGACTGCTAAGTCTTACTTCTTTCTGGTGCATGTGAATCCCTGGGAGACCTTGTTATGATGCAGATTCTGATTCGGTAGTGGCGCAACACTGGCATTTCAAATAAACCCTTGAAGTTGCTGGTGCCACACTTTGCATGATATAGTCCTAAATGACACTGGAGTTCGAACTCCAAATTAAGATTTAAATCTTAAAATTTCTTTAATTATTTTAAAAGACAAATGTGAGTAGTTGTGAAAAATCTTAATGGAAGTTTTAAATTTTAGTGTTAGGACCTCTTTATGGGGCTTTCACCATTGAAACTAAAATCAGATTATGCTAAGATTCTAAGATGTTTTTTTGTCTCATGAAGGTGGACAAGATTTTGAAATTAAAGATCTTGAGGATGACGACATTGAAACTTCAGAAGTACAAATTTTCTACCAGGAAGATCCCGAGTCCCGGAATCTCAGTCAGAATGCACATCCACCTTCAGGTACCTGGCATTGTTTGTTCCTTTTCGGGTACTCAGTGTGCGAACACGGTTTGCAGTGCCGAAAGTCATAACTCTGTGAAAAGGTTTTTGAAGAAAATTAAGAAAGAATTTATTTCAAAACAGATACTTTTTCTATAATTAGAAATAGTCTCTCCTTCTGTAGCTGTTGTTTCTGCTATCTTTTTTTTAGTCTTCTTTTACTGTTAAGAAGGCACATGCATGTCTATGTTGGCAATGCAAACAGTGTTCCTCCCAGAAACTCAATGTCTATAAAATCCCAAAGCAGCTTTTCTTCCTAAAGAAGTGCTTCTGTGGGTGAGCCATTTGCTCACTTTCCTTTTAAGATCCCTGGGCTGAAGGCAGTGCACTAGTGAATGTGCCCAAATGAGAGGCTGAGTAGGGGCTGAGATCCAGCTGGTGGCGTTTGCCAGACAGTGCTCTGAGGGCTTGTGTCCCAACAGGAGCACCCTGTTCTCATTCACACAGAGACACTGTAAGTGAGCTGTCACCCTACACGGCCTCCTTATGCTTCTTGAAGCATGCTTTCATGACTGTTTTATGAGGAGACCAGAAAGTTGCATGATGTGCCATAATAAAAAGCTACTTACCAAAGGGTATCAGAAAGGAAATTAGGATTAATAATGTGTAGTATTAGAAGAAAAATGAAAAAAAAATGATTTGGGGATAACTTCCTGAAAAGAACATTTACAGATGACTTCTGTAACTGAGTGATACAAGGGTTTTGTCATTCCTGAATAAAACAATGAATGTAAGTTGCTTTAAATTTTCTGACAGGTAAAGCTCCTTACCGGTCTTATAAGTGAGGTTGACTTAACTTTTTAGAAATTCTGTTTCTTTAAAATGGGTAGGTTAGACTCACTAGACAATTTCTAAAGGCTTTTGTAGGGCTAAATACTTTATATGTTTATTTGTTATTGAGATAAAGCCTCTATGGTTATTCTTTTTAAAAGTTCTGGTCATGTTGAAGGAAAATGCCATTGGAGAGCCTGAAGAATTACAAAGAATGGTTTCTCCTTAATAAGAAAAGGCTTTGAGAATCTAGTTTAGTTTGGTTTTCTTCAGAGATCTGGGAAGGATTTGTTGTTGTGCTCTATATAGCATTGTCTTTAGCTAGTATATCTTGCCTTACCCTGAACTGGGCCATTTTTACTTTATATTCTCTTTATTAGACTTCCATGATTTTTAAGAAAGCTTTTTTTGTTTGTTTTTCTCTTCTTGCCATGGATATTTTGTCACTGAGAGAATTCTATATGTCATATCAGTCGGATGGGGATGGTTAACAAGACACAGTATTCTAAACTTTCTCCAAGAGGCCCTTCTTGCTCCTGTTGGAATCACGTTGGAATTTGTGTCCATTGGGGTATAGCTATTGGCAGGATTCTTCAGAGCAATAACTATTTGCTAATTTGGTTCCTTTTGTATTACAGAAATATCTCACACTGACTTGTACAGCCCATTTAAACCAAGAAATTACCAGCTAGAGCTTGCTTTGCCTGCTAAGAAAGGAAAAAACACAATAATATGTGCTCCTACTGGTAAGCCAGCTGCCATTACTTATATAGTTTGTTTCTCTGTTTGCTTCTCTCCTTTTTTTCTTTTATTAAATACTGGGACATCATGGGCAAATTTTAGTTTTTTCCTCGTTCTGTTTGTCTTTTGAGAAAACTATCTCGTTTAATATAATCTCAACATACTGTAAGGAACATGAGAAGGGAAAGAAAAATGCCCTTGGTTACCTTGCTTTGGAGTCCTGGTTGTTTGCATGTTACCTGAAGAGTAGCTTGATATTTTTTTAGTCATAGTTTAAATTCTGTAATTGTTAACTAACTAAATTATCAATTTATTAGTCAGCCCAGTGGTATTAGAAGAGCCAAAAGAAGTATGTTTATGGAGCAATATCTAATACAATATTAGTTACATGTTTTCTTTTTTTTTACACGTTAAAAGGTTGTGGAAAAACCTTTGTTTCACTTCTTATATGTGAAGATCATCTTAAAAAATTTTCACAAGGACAAAGAAGAAAGGTTGTTTTTTTTGCTAATCAAATCCCAGTGTATGAACAGCAGAAATCCGTGTTCTCAAAATATTTTGAAAGACTTGGGTAGGTATAACAGTTGGTCTAACTTATTTTTCTCTAGCTTCACATAATTGATGTGTTTTCTGTTTTGTTTTTGAAAAGCCATGATTAAAAATATTTTATAATAGAATCAGCTTTTATATGTATAATCTAGATGTAATAACTTCATGGATTCAAGTCTTTTTATTTAGATATACCAAAAATCCTTCCTAAATTCCCCTGGTTTGCTCTTGAATAAATTACTTAAGGGATAAGTTTGGTGTTTTAGTGACACATTTAACTTCTTTAATAATTTTATAACTTATTTGATACCATTAAGCCCTCTTTTCTCAGAGTGATCCGAAAGAATTAATATACTGTATACTACTGTAAATTATAACTAACTTGCATTTAGTAATCACTTATTGTCAGGCTCTATGCCCGAGGGCTTATCTACAGCTATATTCCTTTTAGACTTAAGGAGAAAACTTAATTCTGACCTAATGCTCTAGTATTTTTCTTTGTGGTACTTTATCACTGTGGTTGGTAAAAGGGAATTTTTGTCATTTCCCAGGTACAAAGTTGCAGGCATTTCTGGAGCAACAGCTGAAAATGCCCCAGTGGAACAGATTGTTGAGAACAATGACATCATCTTCCTAACACCACAGATTCTTGTGAACAATCTTAAAAATGGAACTATTCCATCACTGTCTGTCTTTACTTTGATGATATTTGATGAATGCCATAACACCAGTAAACAACACCCGTACAATATGATCATGTTCAATTATCTAGATCAGAAACTTGGAGGATCTTCAGATCCACTACCTCAGGTACCTCCAAAGTCAGAGAGCCTCCTCAAAGAGCTATCATCTTCCTAAATCCTATTTACTTACTCTTGTGGCCACACTGAGGATGTCCTTCTCGGGTTCTAAGTCCTTATTATACTACTTATTGTTTTTGTTTTCATTCATTCACTCATTTACTTAACAAGTATGTACCATGTGCCCTCATGTGCCATGTACTATATTAGACACTGGGATAACAAAGGTGAAAAGACATAGTCCTTGCCCTCAAACAGCTTCAGTTTCATGGGGACCCAGATGTAGAAAATTAGGCCACAGTTATCATGATAGTATCTGTGGAGGTGGGCACATGGCACAGTTGGAACGAAAGTAAAGCACTCCTAAGTGTGCTATGGAAGTAAGATGAAACCTAATTGAAGTTGAGTTAGGCAAAAACTAACAGGAGTCAGCCAGGGAGATAGTGGCTGGTTTTCTGTAAGAGGATAGTATGTGTCCAGAGGCACTGAAAGAGCTTGTGGTGCTCAGGAATCTTGAAGCTCTTCAATATGACTTGTGTGTAGGGTATGAGATAGGGGATAGCAGTGGGTGAGGTGGGGTGGGAGAGAAGGAGCATGGAGCAAGATTCCCAGAGGGTACGGGACAAGTAGGCAGGTAGATGGAGGAGAATGGAAGGAAGCTCAGACATTATTTTTTGGTGTCTTTAGAAACAAGGTGTGAGAGCCAATTTAGAGGGCAGTTCTTAGATGGGGGAAGGAAGGGAGGAGGAACCTTGGTGTCTAACCTCTTTTCTATTGAATGTAGGCAAGGCAGATCATTTGCTGAGAATCAGTCAGTATAGGAATGGGCAGGAATCTTGAGGAGAGTATTTGAAACGAGGAGGAGAACTGAGAGGAATACACTGAAGAATTATTTGGTTTTATTGGGGCTCCAGGAAGCCGTAAATTTATGGTATATTGCTTAGCACACTTGTATAAAATTCTCCAGCCTTAATAATTACCCTTTAGGAAGGGCAGGTTAAAAGAAATTCAGTATGGTGCCCACAGATAAGAAAGTGCCCTTCGGGACAGTGCCTGTGGCTCAGTGAGTAGAGTGCCAGCCCCATATACCGAGGGTGGCGGGTTTGAACCCGGCCCCAGCCAAACTGCAACAAAAAAATAGCCGGGCATTGTGGCAGGTGTCTATAATCCCAGCTACTCAGGAAGCTGAGGCAAGAGAATCACCTAAGCCCAAGAGCTAGCTAGAGGTGTGATGCCACAGCACTCTACCGAGGGTGACAAAGTAAGACTCTGTCTCTAAAAAAAAAAAAAGTGCCCTTCTGTAGCAATTACATTTCTTACAGCTTTTTCTTTTGGGGCTGGGTTTGAACCCGCCACCTCCAGCATATGGGGCCAGCCCCTACCCTTTTGAGCCACAGGGGCCGCTCAGCTTTTTTTATTAGCATAAAATTGGTTGACTAGATTCCTTGCTGATTAGTCAATTATTCAATAATTATTGAGTGGCCATTGGAAGAAGAAATGAATATTTATTACGTGATCATTAAGATACATTTTTTTGCAGATGTTATTTTACTGAATCCACACAACTACCTTTTAAAATAGCTGTTCCTTCCCAGCTTCTCCAAGAGCTGAAAACAGTTGTCCAAGGATACACAGCCAATGTGACGGACATGGCTGAGATTGGAGTGGAAGTGTGTCTGATCTAACTCCCTTTCCTTTTCAGTATGTTGCTCTCCACACTGTGAGGGCCACAGGGTAGAGAGAAGATAAGCCCTGTCTTGAAAGGGTTTCCTGTCTTGGTTTGTGTGCTAATTAATGTTCAGCTGGTTAAGTTATGACTCTGGGGTTTATTCAATGCTTTACTTAATGGGGACCTTTCTTTTGGCCATGTCATAGAGAATGTCAGAAAAAAAAATTGTTCTTTGTCTGAAGACCCAACTTCAGGAAAGAGTTACGTGTTGGGGGAGTGTGTGGAAAAGTCTTACTATTTCTCAGACATCTCAGGATTTGGAATGCTTCTTTACAGGTTATTGGGATGACTGCCTCAGTTGGTGTCGGGGATGCCAAAAACACAGATGAAGCCATGGATTATATCTGCAGACTGTGTGCTTCTCTTGATGTATCAGAGATAGTGACAGTCAAAGACAACTTGGAGGAACTGGAGCAAATTGTTTATAAACCCCAAAAGTGTAAGTGGGATGCAGTGACAAACCCTTTGGGATGTTGTTACTCTCTGCTTCTCCTACTTCAGAGCCTTCTAGGTGAACGCTGAACGTCATTTGACCTCTTTTCTGTTCGGCAGAAGATACATTCCCGTACTTCGAAAATAGTCACATTTCCAGCTTCTTTCCCTAACTGAGCCTTCTCCCCAACCAACAGACAAACCTCCAAAATGGCCCATAGAGAGCTCTTGCCTGTGCTCTGTGCCCATGTGATCATCACTCTCTGAATATGTATCACATCATTTTAATCAAAATGGAATGATCTAAATTCATCATATCTCTTCTCAAAAGATTAGAATATGATTTTTCTGTAAGATTGACTAGCAAATGTTTATTAATGTTATTACAGTAACAGTGCAAGGAAGAGGGGTATGGAAGATACCTATGACTTCATCTTGCTGAGTAGCACATGACTATGTGAGTCTAAGGCGGAAAAACACCCAAAATAGGGAGGGCTGTGATGAAGTTCGTTTTAGGAGTTTAAAGAAGGTACTCAATCTCAACTGATACAGGACAAGTGACATCCCAGCCAGCTCGTGGAGCTGGGGGGCACAGACCGGTGGCCTCCACCTTGGCAATGTTGGTGGTGGCAGCAAGCAGCAGAACCAGCAGGCTGGAGGGTGGGCAGGGGGTCCCCATTTCCCCGGCCTGGGACTAAAAGGGATTTTAGCCATTAATTTGCAACCCAGACAGATGTCCCAGACATGCTGAATGTAACATGTTGTTCCAGACAGACAGATGTCCAGACACACTAAATGTAACTACCTAGTCCCGCTAAATGTAACTTTGGAGGGCCCCATGCAACTATATATACCCCTAGACAAAGAGCCTACAGACAGACAGACAGAGAAGGAGAGAGAACACTTTTCTCTCCTGACTCCAGTTTTCTCTCTGCCAGGAGCTCTGGCACTTCTGTATTCTTTTCTGTAAACAAATCCTGTCTTACCACTGATCTGTGGTCCGCAGATTCATTCTTCAAATCACTGAGACTAAGAACCTACTGAAGAGCAAAATTCCAGTATCACAACTTTTGGCATCACATAGGCAATCCAGTTCCTCTGGCTCTCTGAACTTTATCTCCTCCCATGTCTCATAAACCCAGAGACTATTCTGCAGGGCTCTGCAAACATATCATGTGCTTCTCTCTCTAAGCTTTTGTCCATGCTGTCCTCCAGACCTGACTGCTCTTGCCTCCTTCCTTCTGCTTCTACATTTACAACACTGACTCCTCCGGAAGACTTAGATATTCCTTCCCCTGCGCTCCTGACACCTTGCACATACATTACAGAACTCTGCTGTGGCCATTTGGCCATGTGTCTTTCCTTGAAGAACATAGTCCTCTACA
>NW_003852567.1:3489346-3561824 GCF_000181295.1 Otolemur garnettii
ATAAGTTTCTGCTGAAGGAATGCAATAGTAAACAGTAGGATCAGTGTGAACACTCTTGGGAGGTTGGGTAGGGAGAGAGAGTATCACAGTTCAGAATGTGGCTAAGGAAGGATTCCAACCTCGTCAGGGGGAGGTGACAGGAGAGATGGAGTGAAAAGCTGAGCATGAAAGACAGATGTTAGAATCAACAGAGACACAAGAGGGAGCTGTTGTGAGGTCTTTTTGAGCACTGGTTATATCATTTAGACCACCTGCCGTGAGCTTGGGCCCTCAGGTTTTACAGAGGAAGTAAAAAAGGCAGAGAACTTTGGAGATACCTACTTTGAACTACAATCTGCCCTTTTTGAAAAATATTTTCTTTTGATGGTTCTAGATTTCAGGAAAGTGGAGTCACGGACTACTGATCCATTTAAATGCATCATATCCGAGCTGATGAGGGAGACAGAGAGTCTGGCAAAGAGCATCTGTGGAGAACTAGGTGAGACCAATCTTGTGATTTCTATCCTCTCCTCTTGGAATAGCTGTGTGTTGTCCACTAGTGTCTGTTTTCATTCTCCTCAGTTCAGATGATGTCAAGACCATAGCCAAGGGTTAACTTTCTTGATTATAGGTGATTTTGCAGCCTTAGGAGTCCTCCTTTGTTCTCTCTTGCTTTTTTCTTTCCTTTTTAAATCCAAAATAAGTTTATCTAGACACTCAGACTTGAAAATTACTATATTTAAATCAGTTTATCACTTCCCTGAGCTTCCAAATCAGCTCTCCATTCAGACTTCCCTGCTAATATGAATGAAACCTCCAGTCCTCTGCTGACTGAAAATCTAGGGGTGAGTTTTGATATATATATATATTTTTATCTTTTGAAACTCCCTCAAGCAGTCACCAAGTTCTGTTCTTCTCCTTTCAATTCATTCATTCATTTATTCACATCTTTATTGCTCCAGGAACTATTCGAGATAATGGAAATACTAAGATTAAAGACATAGTTCCTGTCCTCAGGGAACTCAATCAAATAATGGGAATCCAGTGAGAATAGTTCCCACGCAGCGGGGCAGTCAGACACTGGGGGCTGGGGAACACACATGAAGTTCAACAGACTGGGCTGCAGGAAGGGCCTTCCAGCCAAGCTGCTTCCTCGGACACTCACCTCTTGGGGAAGTCAGCCACATTAAGAAGGAGAGAATCACGTGAGGGTGAAAGGACGGCAGGCATAGAGGGAAAAGGAGCACAGCGGGTGGCAGGAGTTGCAAGCGTTTCACGATAATCCTAACCTGTGAGTAGCGGAAAGGAGTGAGCATGGGGCAGACAGTGAAGGGCCTGGTAGCCAACCTGGGTTTGAGTTTTATCCTAAAAGCAGTGGAAAGTTTTAAACTGATTAGTGAAGTGATAAAGATTCCAGTGAATGAAGAGGGCCAAACAGGCATGGAGGTGGGCTGGAGAAGGGAGAGGCACGTGTGAGAGGCTTCCAGCGGGAGGTTAGGATCCAGGGGCTAATGGATTTGGGTGGCAGTGTGAGGGGGCGGAGGGAGGTGACATCCTCCCAGGCCTCTGGCTTGGGCATCTGTGTGTAAGGCAGTGGGTGGTGCTGCTTCCAGGACTGGGGACAGCTTTGGCAGATACAAGGTGAGTTTTGGAGATGTCTGCAAGCCACCTCACAATGTCTCTACTTCTCTCATATTTGCCTTTCTTTTTCGTTTTCTTCCTCAAGAATTAATTTAGAACCTATTCTAATACCTCTGACTGGTTTGCCTATCGCCATTTTCTCTTCCATTTAACCCCCCATTAATTGGTTAGTCTGCTTGAATATCAGTTTTATCATTTTTTTTTCAGCTTTTGGCTGGGGCTGGGTTTGAACCTGCCACCTCTGGCATGTGGGGCGCCTCACTCCTTTGAGCCACAGGCGCCGTCCCAGTTTTATCATTTTAACATCTTGCTTAAAACCATTTTGTCTTCTGCTGCTTCCCTTCTTGAATCTTTTGATTTAGTGGTTCCTTAAACAAGTTCATTCATTTATTCATTCAGAGCTGGGAGATGCATGAGGTGGTGGGAATGCAGCCTGAACCCTGAGACACAGCCCCTGCCTTCATGGCATTTCCAGTCTAATCGTAAAGTCAAAATTAGATAAATAATAATAAAGCAGCTGGGGATGGGTAGTGGTGGTGATAGGTATATTTCAGGCCGAGGGAACAACATGTGCAAAGGCCAGGAGACAACAGAGCAGGTAGAGGCTTCTGTTAGGCCTGTGGGATGCAAGAAGGGGACCCACTAGAGGTGAGGATCAGAAACCCGCAGAGGCCAGATCACAGAGGAGGCACCTGGGAGCCTGGGAGGGGGTTGGCTGGAGGAATCTACTTGAAGGCTTTTGTGGGGTAGCTTAGTTTTTCATCTGCAAATTTGGAAACTCCCTCACTTCTGGGTGGGGAAAAGCAAGAGGTATAGAGAGACTAGTTAGAAGGTTGTTATGTTATCCAGGGACACCGTGAAGTGAGGGAAGTGGCAGGAGGATGGCGAGTTGGTAATGGAGCCACATGGGTTTCTACTTTCTAACTCTGTCCACCTCTGTACCCTGGCTCTACATTTTCCACAAGTCCAAATCTTATCAGTTACTCATTTCCAAATTGCTTGGGTGATTTTCACCCCTAAGTTCAGTAAATACTTATTGGTTCATCTTTATTGCTGGCCACCTCATTGTTGGTGGGCTTAGGAAAGAATTGTGTGAATATTACTAGTTTGGGGCCTTCTTTGTTCCTTTTATTAAAAATGAATCGGTGAGAGAAGAAATTTAACCCAGAAGTATAGCTCCTGCCTGTGAGTTTCACTGTACTGTGATTTTCCTGGGGAGCCCAAAGAACTGATATGAGAGAACTCATGGACTAAGCTTTCTGAGAGCAGGACTGTGCCCTCCTCCCTTTTCCATCCCCTGTGCCCTGCACAGAGCCTGGACTACAATAAATGAGCAGGGCCACACCCTCCTTCCCTCTTCATCCCCCTGCAGAGCCTGGACCACAGTAGACAAGCAGGGCCACGCCCTCCTCCCCTCTCATCCCTTGTGCCCTGCACAGAGCCTGGACCACAGCAGACATGCCAATTTTGAATAAACAGCTGTGGCTTAGCTGAAGAGATGCACATCCTTAAAAAGTATCTTATCAGCACCTCTTCCATGCTTGGCCCTGTGAATATTGCTCTAGAGAGCAGATGGCCTAGGCTGTGCCGAGTCCTGAATCTCCTGCTTTTATATATTCTCATCTGATAAAGCTCTTGAGACTTATTATTTTTACTCACTGCTGCTTCATTTGTCAGCACTGTTGTGTTTTCTTATATCTGTTGTTTCACCTCTGGGCTGTTTTAGTTGTCAGCTCAGGGCCAGTAGAGCTTGGATATCCAACACATCTAGGTTTGAATTCCTGGGAACAAAGAAGGCCCCAAACTAGTAATTAGGACTTAGGGTAAATTACTTGGTTTTTCTGAACTTCAGTTTCCTCATCTATAAGATATGATGTCTATCTTGTGTGATCAGGAAAATTAAATGAAATTATGAATGTAAGGCACTCTGATTTTTGGGACACAGTAAGTGCTCAGGAAACAAATATATATACACAGAGATACACTGCTTAAAACAGACAATTTCAGGAGGAATACCCTGCTTATAGAGAATAAGACAAAATTAGAGGGGGAGGCATATTTATAATCTAAATGACTGACCATATGACACAGTCTAAAACTTTTTTGTTTTCCAGAAACCTTATCTCCAATTCAAAACAGGGAATTTGGAACACAGAAATATGAACAATGGATTAGTACAGTTCAGAAAGCATGTACAGTGTTTCGGTTGCCAGACAGAGACGAAGAGAGCAGGATTTGTAAAGCACTGTTTTTGTATACTTCACATTTGCGGGTATGTTTCTTCTTTTGAAAAGTGTATTTGTGGCTCGGTGCCTGTACCACAGTGGTTATGGCGCCTGCCACATGAACTAAGGCTGGTGGGTTCAAACTCAGCCTGGGCCAGCTAAACAACAATGACAACTGCAACAAAAAGGAAAAAAATAGCTGGGCTCTGTGGCAGGCACCTATAGTCCCAGCTCCTTGGGAGGCTGGGGCAAGAGAATTGCTTAAGCCCAAGACTTTGAGGTTGCTGTGAGCTGTGATGCCATGGCACTCTGCTGAGGGCGACATAGTGAGACTCTGCCTCAAAAAAAAGAAAGAAAAGAAAAGTGTATTTGAGTCATAGTATCTACCAGGCAGCTGAGAGAATATCACCTTCTCACCGTGTCCCCAGGAACTCACTTAGGAGCCTTTCCCGGAAGTTCCTTAGGATGCGCCCTCCCCATATTGCCCCATTCAGCATCATCTCAGTTTGCTTTCAGAAACTTAACACTGGAGGAACTGTGATGAAACAAAGGCTCAGATTCTCTGCCGTGCCTCCAGCCTTGATATGAGTAGAAAAACTGGGTGATGATGAGAGAACGTTGCTCTTGATACATGACCAGTGACAGCCACCTTTAAAGCTCAATCAGTGGGTCCTGCTGCCATTTCTGGAAGCACATGTTTTCTTACCTTTGATAAAGTCACATGCTCAGAAATGTAGGGTCCCTGCTTAACTAAGAAGTTAAAGAACAACAGTAACAGCTATCATCTCTGCTTATTGCACCATTGAAAATATTTAATAAAAATTCATTCAATGAGCATCCATTTATAGAATTATAATTAGCTTAATTGAATATCTGTTATAGATGGTCAGGGCCATCGCTCTGAAAGGTTTATTTACAATTTAGTGATGGCTTCATATGTATAAAAATTAGTTGCATGTCTGAATTATGAGGCGGGTTGATGTGGAAGTTGATTTGCTTTCATTATTATTTTTAAATCTTTGATGTGTTTTTCATCTAGTCTTTCTTTTCTAAGGTAGAATTCAAAAATTCAAAGTGATTGTAACTAATTAATGTTTCTGTCTAATTGAGATTTTTTTAAAAAACAGTATTTGGTTCAAAAGTTTTATTATGGAATTGTTAGGGGCCATTCATCTTAAAAAACTAAATTGGAGGGTGGTGCCTGTGGCTCAGTGAGTAGGGTGTCAGCCCCATATACCGAGGGTAGTGAGTTCAAACCCAGCCCCAGCCAAACTGCAACAACAACAACAACAATAAAAATAAATAAATTTAGTTTAAAAACAAAACAAAACAACTAAATTGGAATCATTTTGAGAAAATTTTCTTAAAATGAATTGCTTAAGCACAACTAATTGAACTTAAGTACAGTGAACATGTTAGAGATTAGAACCATATTGAAACCTAATTTTTATTTTAAACAGAAATATAACGATGCCCTGATTATCAACGAACATGCCCGAATGAAAGATGCTCTGGATTACTTGAAAGACTTCTTCAGCAATGTCAGAGCAGCAGGATTTGATGAGACTGAGCAAGATCTTACTAGGAGATTTGAAGGTGGGTGGTGTTTTCCGAAGGGAAGGGGAGTTTGGTGACTGGAACGGCAATACAAACATGTAATGTATTTAGCATTCCCTAAGTTTGGCCATGCTAAGGGAGTTGTTGTCCTGGGTTTAAGAAGATATTATAGATGGTAGGATTGTTTACCTTTAGTGAAATCTAGTACCTATGGAAAGATTCTGTTGCTTATACCATTTCTTGTTTAAAAGAAGGGAAAATAGTAGTATTTGCAAAGGGTACTTCCCATATAGTTTATAGATAGCAGCATTCTTTTTGTTTAACTTTTAGTAATTTTATAAAGATTTTAAAAATACAAGAAAGCATTCAATATTAAGAAGACTATAATTTATATATACTTCTGAATGAAAAGAAAACCAAAATGGGCTATAGTTTTGCTGCTCCCATATTATTAACACAAAATAAAGAAAGATACTAAACAAAAAAATTTTCCTTCTCCCTCTCTTAAATTCCTTTATGCAAACACAATCACTACTAAATTTTTTTTTGGCTTATAAGCATTTACTATACATACATGTAACCGGTAGTGTGCTGGTAAATATTTAGCAATCAGCTTATATGAATATGTATGTACAGAAATTTATTATAAATTTTATTTCTACAGAAGATGGATATAGTATATGAGTTATGAATAATAACAATACAATAATCTTTATTGTAAACTCCATATAACCAAATGATTCTCATAGAATGCTTGTGGTGGTTTTTGCAGAACTCAGGTGTCCATAGCCAACCAATGATTGCCCCTGACAAGTGCAATTTTGATATGAATGTTGGTATATATTTTCATTAATGTAATAATTAAATGAAAATGAAACAATGAAGATGTATGTTGGCACTTGTTTTTCAACAATATAAGCAACTTGTTGCTTAATTATATGCTAATTTTCAAAAATTGGAAGAAGATTGTCTTACTTTTTGGTGCCGGTCACAATGTAATAGCTAAATTTAATCTGTTTTTTCCTATCACTTATGTAAGTTTTTTTTTTAGAGACAGAGTCTCACTCTCCTTGGTAGAGTGCTGTGGCATCACAGCTCACAGCAACCTCAAACTCTTGGGCTCAAGCTATTCTCTTGCCTCAGCCTCCCAAGTAGCTGGGACTACAGGTGCCTGCCACAATGCCTGGCTATGTTTTGTTGCCATTGTCATTGTTGGTTAGCTGGCCTAGGCCGGGTTTGAACTTGCCAACTTTCGTGTATGTGGCTGGTGCTGTAACCCCTGTGCTACAGGTGCTGAGCCCACTTACATAAGTTTAAATTGTCAACAAAATAATAAATGAAGCAGATTTTTAGTGTTTTCTTGACCACCATGGTATTTATTTCCACTATAATCAATTTCAAACCACCAATAAGATGCCATTTAACTAGTGTTAAAAAGAGATAAACAATAGCAAATCATTCTTTCTACAGCATTTCTACCACACAGATACAAGGGGTATAAACAACTTCAAGAGCGTAGATAATAGTAAAAAGTAATAAACTAATTAGAAAATGAGTTTTGGCTAGTTTTACATGTTTTTAATAGGTTATTGAATTACAAGTTTAGATAATTAAATTTTTAATAACCACTATATTTAAAACCTCACGCAGTTCTTGAATTTAATGATTGACTTTCATAGCCTTGTATGATCTGGTTCTAGCACGCCATTGTTTTATAACTATATATATATATATATATATATAAGATTAGGACATACTGAATACACCATTCTATACCATTCCACACTGAATACACCATTTTTTTAAAACCTTAAAATATCTTTGAGATTTTTTTATATTAACATGTACATAGCTTTCTTATTAATTTTAACAGATACATTATATTAACGTGAAATGCACAGCCCACAATGTATTGAATTATTTCCCTATTATTGGGCACTGAGGTTGTTTTGTATTTTTCTTTTATATTCTGAACAATAGTACAATGAACATCTTTGGAGTTCTTGTCTATAATTTTCTAAATATAACTATGTCTAAAATTCCTAGATGTGAAATCATTGGGTTAAAGGGTGAGTTTTATGTTTTGGTAGATATTGCCAAATTATCTTCCAAAAAGATTGTACCAAATTAAGTTGGTAGTTATTACTTATAAAATTCTGATCAAAGATTGAGATATTAATGGTTTAAACTATAGCTATAAGTCACTGAGTGTTCTAAATTTTAGAATTTATAAACCTTTTGTAAAATGTCTCCCATTTGCAGAAAAGCTGCAGGAACTAGAAACTATTTCCGTGGATCCCAACAATGAAAACCCTAAGCTTGAAGACCTCTGCTTCATCCTACAGGAAGAGTACCACTTAAACCCAGAGACAAGAACAATTCTTTTCGTGAAAACCAGAGCTCTTGTGGATGTAAGCTTGCTTTCTGCTTATGGGTAACAAATTGTCTCAGGCCATTCACTGAAATGATTGCCCTCTCTTAAGAATCCATGTACATGTGGGTTCTCTATTCTGTTCTGAGTATCTATGTTTATTCTTACACTAAGACTCCACTGTCTTAATCATTATAGATTCTAAGTCTTGATATCTACAGAGCATGTAGTTTGTCCTTTTTACAAATTTTTAAATTGTAGCCTTTCTATGCATATGTAATGGCATCTTTCTCTAGGGTTTTAATCTGCATTTCGTTAATGCTTACTGTGACTGTATATCTGTCATCTACTTATTAGCAATCTATATCTGCTCTGTATCTGTGAGGTAGGTGTCTTTTCAGATCTTCTGCTTATTTTAAAATTGGTTTATCATTTTTTATCAGTTTTTGAGAATTTTTTTTCGATTTTTTTTCTTTTATTGAGATAGTCTTCTTACTCTGTTACTCAGGCTACAGTGCCATGGCATCAGCCTACCTCACAGCAGTCTCAAACTCCTGAATGCAAGCGATCTATTGTCTCAGCCTCCTAAGTAGCTGGGACTACAGGTGCTTGTTACAATGCCCAGCTAATTTTTCTATTTTTAGTAGAAATGGAGTCTCACTTTTGCTTGGGATAGTCTCAAACTCCTGCACTCAAGAGATCCTCCCACTTAGCTTCTCAGAGTTCCGGAATTATAGCTGTGAGCCACTGGGCCTGGCCTTTGAGAGTTCTTTTTATATTCTGACAAGAAAGTCATCTGTTAGAAAAGTATTTTGCAAATATTTTCTTCTCTGGTTTGTGGCTTGCCTTTTCATTCTCTTAACAGTATCTTTTGAAGATTTTAAGTTTTGACAAAGTTCATTACCAATTTTTTCTTTCATGGATTTTTGCCTGTGGCATTATATCTAAAAACTCTTGCTTACCCAAGGTCACAAATAGTTCTTCATTCTGGCTGGGTGCGGCCTCTTCCTAGTAGTTCCAGCTAGTAGGAAGGCCGAGGCAAGAGGATTTCTTGAGCCCAAGGGTTACTGTGACTAGGCTGATGCCCTGGTACTCTACAATCAATTTTGAATTAACTTTTATATAAGGTGTGAGGTATGGGTTGAGATGCATTTTTTTTCTTTTCATGTATGTACATCCAATTCTAGCACTGTATATTGATGAGACTGTTCCTTTCTCCATTGAATTCCCCTTGTAATTTTTTAAAAGGTCAGTTGGCTATATTTCATGGATTTATTTTTGGATTCTCTGTTCTGCTGGTTTATACACGTATCTTTAAATCCATCTCACACTGTCTTGATTATTATAGCTTTATAATAAGTCTTGCAGTGGTACAGTATGAGTCTTCTAATTTTTTCCTCTCAGTTTTTAAGATAGGATTTATTTTATAGAGAGAACCTCCAATTTTTTTTAAAGTTGTTTTTAAGCTATGTTTCTTTGCCTTTCCATACAAAGTTTAAAGTCAACTTGTCTACATCTATGAAAAATTATGCTGGTATTTTATTGAATCTATAGATAAAATTGGGGAGAAATGACATCTTAACAATATCAAGTCTTGCAATCCATGACCATAGTAGTTCTCTTCATTTGTATTAGTTATCTACTGCTAAGTAACAAATTACCCTAACACTTAGTGTCTGGAAATGACAAACATTTATTATAATGTCTGTGGGTCAAGAATCTAAAACAGCTGGGTGTTTCTGAATGAAAGGCTCTCATGAGGCTGCAATGAAAGTGTTGGCCACAGCTGCAGTCACCACATGGCTTCAAAGCCTGCCTAATTTAGCTATTGGCAGAAGAAGTGCGTCTGAGTTCATGGGGGCCTCTTCACGGGGCTGCCTCACAGCCTGGCAGCTAGGTTCCCCTATCCCAGAGATTGAAAAATAATGTTTAAGATGAAAGCCACATTTATTTTATAACTTCATCTTGAAAGTGATATCCTATCACTTTTTTCATATTTTATTCATTAGAAGCAAGTTAATAAGTCCAGTTCACACTCAGGGCAGAGAATTACACAGGTTCTGAATACAGGAGGTGGAGATCATTGAGGGCTTAGAGGCTACCAACCACCTCTTTGATTTCCTTTATCAGTTTCTCATTTTCAGCATAGAACATATTTTATTAGACTTATATCTAGGTATTAATTTTTTAGGCTGTTATAAATGGCACTTCCAAATCTTCTAAAATTCCCGTTATTACTGGTAAGTAGAAGTACAATTGATTTATGTATATTGATCTTCTGTCCTGCTGAAGTCACTTATTAATTCTATATGCCCACTGTTCTGAACTTTGCTTTTTTCACTTATAGTTTAATCTGTATAATTTTTTTAATCATGTGACAAAGATCTATATCATTATAATTAATTATTGCATAGAGTTGAATTACCAAGAAGCTTTTTCTCACAGGTTCATCAGTCTGAAAACTATATATACTGTTTTTTTTTTGCCTTTTGCATACATTTCAATATTGAATGGATACAACTGTGTTTACAAGTAGTATCCGACTGATAATTGCTTTTCATTTTTAGGCTTTAAAGAAATGGATTGAAGGAAATTCTAGACTCAACTTTCTAAAGCCTGACATATTGACTGGACGTTGCAAAACAAATCAGAACATAGGTATGTGTATATAGTGAATTAGATATAGTATAGTGTATATGTAAAAATATATATAGTATATTCAAATTCTTTTTTAATACTTGTATCAGAGTTAAGTCAGAGAAGCAAAACAAGTAGAAGATTATACATATATATGGTGTGCATGTTTATGTATATTTAAGTACACACACAGATGGCTTACAAGGACTTGGTTTGCACAATTAATCTGGCAAAGCAAGTCTGAAGTCCATAGGGCAGGTAGTCAGGAAGGTAAGATCAGGAACCAGGAACCCCACAGATGTGAACTGTTAGGAGTCTTTGAGCTCAGGGAAGGCTTGAGCCCTCTTTCAAAAGGCTCACCTGATTTGGTCAGGCCCCCCTAGAATGAATTCACTTTTGGTTTAATTTAAAGTTAACTGATTAGGGACTTTAATCACATCTACAAAATCCCTTCACAGCAGCACCTGCATGAATAACTGGCAACTAGAGATTAGCCTTGACAAGTCAACATGTGAAAAGGCCATCACAATGCTCAAATACCAAAACCACTCCAGTCTCGTTCCCTGGAGACACGTCTCACACATCCTGTAGACAAAGCCAAAGACTTTTTAGTCCTATTTAAGCACATCACTCTCCTGATCAAATTCTCAACCAATAGATTAAGATTAACTGAAAATAGAAATAAATATTCTGTTTCTATTTTATTGTTATTCTTTAAATTGTAGATATGCAACTTTTGTATTATGTATTTTACAATTAAAAGTTCTAAATGGACAATCCTGAAATCTAACAAGCATGGTCAAAGGATGAAAGGCTGCTTCTTTTACCATCTGGGAGGATCTTAGGAGGCCAGCTGTCATCCTGAGGTTCTCAGTGACTGGCAGGGACTGGCAGGTCCTCACTCTGGTCTTACGTAGTGTTGTTTATAATAAGCAAGCCCCTATCCCTATTCTTGAACTTCCCCTTAATGCAATTTTTAAACTTTGTAAATATGAAAAGTAGATTCATATCTTAAAAAGTGGACTTTCCAGGGCACCTGTGGCTCAGTGAGTAGGGTGCCAGCCCCATATACCGAGGATGGTGGGTTCAAACCCAGCCCTGGCCAAACTGCAACAAAAAAATAGCCAGGCGTTGTGGTGGGCGCCTGTACTCCCAACTACCTGGGAGGCCAAGGCAAGAGAATCTCCTAAGCCCAAGAGCTGGAGGTTGCTATGAGCTGTGACACCATGGCACTCTACTGAGGGCGACAAAGTGAGACTTTGTCTCTAACAAATAACAAACAACAATAACAACAACAAAGTGGACTTTCCAAATTACATCCAACACCACATTCTTATAGTTGGAATTCAAAGTTCTCTGCAGTCTGACTCCAGCATGAGTTCAACTTGATTTCTAAAGTTTGTTATTCCTCCATAAATAGACACTTGGAAAATATTTTCTTATTTGTTTTTTCATTTATTCTTCCATCCATTTTATAACATTTATTTAGAACTTACCCTGTGCCAGGCATTGTTCTTCCCTGGCCTCCGAAAACTGGTAGAGATGTCCGTCCCTTACATTCCCATAGCAGCCTTTCCTCACTCATCACACTGTAAATAGCAAAATCTGGCTCACTGCCTGCTGTTGGTGACTATTAAGCTGAGATTGATTTTATGTTTTCAAGTGGTTGAAAAACCAAAAGATATTTATTTCATGATATGAGAAAGGGATATGAAATCCATAAAATAAGTATTTTTTGGAACACAGTCATGCTTATTCGTTCATGTATTAAAAGTGGCTGCTTTCACACCGTAATGGCAATGTTGAGTAGTTGTGACAGTCCAGGTTGACAAAGCCTAAAATATATACAATCCATCCATCCTTTACAGAAAATATCTGCTAACTCTTGCTTTAGAACAATACTTGGCACATGGTGAGTGCTTAGTATATGTTAAATATTAGCTATTATTCACCTATAGACCTTTTATGTAGTAGTCCCCAGTGTTTGTATGGTTTTTGATTTTACTGCAAACACATGGATTCAAAAGGAATAGAAAGTCCATTTCTTAAAAGAGTATTCTGGGGTTTTTTTTTTGAGACCGAGTCTCATTTCCTCACCCTCAGTACAGTGATATGGCATCATAGCTCACAGCAACCTCAAACTCTTGGGCTCAAGTGATTCTCTTGCCTCAGCTTCCCAAGTAGCTGGGAATACACGAGCCCGCCACAACACCTGGCTATTGTTTTAGAGATGAGTGCTCACTCTGGCGCAGGCTGGTCTTGAACCCATGAACTCAGGCAATCTACCTGCTTTGGCCTTCCAAGTGCTAGGATTACAGGCATGAGCCACTGCACCCAGCCTTAACAGAGTGTTCTGGATAAAGAAAATTAAGAGTAAAATTAAAATAATAATTAGGGATTGATTTTAAAGAAACTTTCTAAAAATAACACTGCACTTGAATTTTCATGACTTTGAATTATGAATAATTAAAAAACTATAAAGGATCTTTCTACAAACTCTGAGAGTCCACTGCCAGCCAGGTAAAGGAAGGGAATACACACTACCTCCCTCAACCTGCCTGAGGTGGTCTACCCTGTGAACGGTATGTGATCAGGTGATACAACTAATATATTAGTGTAGATGAGTCTTTGGGACCCATAATGTTTGAACTATAGTGTGCATATTTTTTTAGTCACTATTTTAGGTGTTTGCTGTGATCACACAGACCAGATGATTATTGCTTGTTAACTTCACTTTGTATTCAGACAACTTAAATTTAGCTTCCATGATCACAGGATATCCGAAGGCAGTGTGTGGCTGCCTTTGTCAAGGTCCTTTCTTTCCACCAGTGCTCACTTGTATTTGTGGGGGAGCTCTGTTCCACTCACCACCCACTTAGGAACCCAGACTGCTTCCTTGTTATGGCTCTGTAATCCCAGGTATTCTCCAAATCTTCCACTGTGACCTTATCTAGTCCACTGATGAGGAATAAACAAGAGCATAGACAATTCTTAGGGGTCAGTTTTGGAGACATGGCATCATTTCTTTCTGTATGCCATTGGTGAGAATTTAGCCACAAGGCCCCATCTGACTACAGTGCAAAGGTGGTCAGGAAGTGTACTTGAGCTATGTGCCCAGCAGAAGAAGGAAGCAGGGTATGGTGAGCAGATGGCATTGTTTCTTCCATAGAGGAACATAATACAACTATAGCCATCCAGGTTTCACCCCTGTGGGTATGACAAGGAATGATTCTTACAGGTTTGTGGGTGTGTTTTTGCATGGAAGACAACCCAATAGTTGTCTTGGTTCCCCCTATTAGGGACCTAGACTTAAGTCCAAGCCCAGATCTGCTGATAACTAGCCTGTCAGTTTACCTCACCTCTGGACCTTCAAGCCCTTTACCTATAAAGGGGAATCATACTTGCCCTGTTAACCTAAAAGGGCTTTGTGAAAGTCCAGTGAATGAGCAGATATGAAAACGTTTTTCAGCTATAAACTCTTATACGCATATAAAGGACAGTTAGCTATTCATATTTTTGCAAAATGTCAATATTCTAAGGGGATAATATGGCTAAAGCTATACCATTAGTAAGTTCCAGAGCTGGAATTTGAACCCAGGTGGTCTTTGAACCCAGTCCCAGCTGTTAGATGCCACCCTAAATGTCTTCTTTAAAATAAGTGTAAGGATTTCACCCACTTCCTATGGGTGTTGTGAAATCATAGCTATCATAGGCCCTGGCATATAATAAACATTCCCTCATTAGCAGCATATTTTTTTCAAGGTGAAAATTCCGTCTTTGGTATATAAAGAATTGTATAAAACCTTCTCATCCAACACAGGAATGACTCTCCCAGCACAGAAGTGTGTACTGAATACATTTGGAACCAATGGAGCTAACAATATTCTGATTGCCACCTCGGTTGCTGATGAAGGCATTGACATTGTACAGTGTAATCTTGTCATCCTATATGAGTATGTGGGCAATGTCATCAAAATGATCCAAACCAGAGGTGAGAGGAACTTTAGTGCCATTCCTGCCGGGCTTCTGTGTTGTCTGATTTGTGTGTCTGTCATTCTGGCTGGTCTCCTTACTGAGCCATTGTTGAGTTTGTGACCAGTGGCACAGTGCACTCGGGTGGGTTGGCCATGAAGAGGACTCACTTGGTCTGGATTGGATGGTTATAGTTTAGTCTGCTCACATACACACACATACCCTATTTTGATTCTTGTTGACAACAATACTGCTTTTTTGCCCAACGTCAACTGACATTTTTATGGAAGGATAATTCAAATTTGAATTGAGGCTTTGCTGGTCAATGTATCAACTCTCAATGGTTGTGCTTGTGGGCTGGTGGGCTCCCTTATTCCAGAAGAGATACTCCAAGGTTCTTCTGCCCCACTTGGACTAGAATGTCTCATAACCAGTCTTTCCTCCTTTTTCCTTTAATTTTAAAAATTTCTATAAGAACATATGCCACATGACTCTTCCTGTAGAAAGCTCTGATCCTGTTACTTCCCTGTATGGAAACTCCAGTAGTTTCCCAATTTACTTGATGTTAAAGAGTTTTCAAAATCCAGCACCCACCTATCTTTCCACCTTAATTTCTCGTTCTTCTCTTTGGGTCATTATCCACTCTCTTTGTAATTTTCCACCTAAGTTCTGTCTGTTGTGAACATATCTTATTTCTCCAGTGCCTAGAAGACTCAAGGGAGGGTCTGTTTGTCATTCACCTGAGAGCCCTCAGAGTGTGTTAATGAGGGTTCATGTTGGATTGTCTTTAAAGCAGCGTTTCTGATATGGCTGTCCAGTCACACTCAGACTGCACTGTCAGGGACCTGAGACAGATGGCCTACGGTGGGCTTCTAGTTTATCCACATGTTTGACATGCAGGGGCACAGCTGCATTTGAATCCACTCTTTAACAGATCAGCTCCCCTAGAAAGCAGGACTCAGTGAACCAAAGTTGTATTTTAGGAATACCTCTATCCTTTTGTATACCTGATCTCAGATTGTATCAGAGTTTTAAATCAAACACACCAAATAAAATATTTATTTTCTGATAGGTAGAGGAAGAGCAAGAGGTAGCAAGTGCTTTCTTCTGACCAGTAATGCTGATGTAATTGAAAAAGAAAAAATAAACCTATACAAAGAAAAAATGATGAATGACTCCATCTTAAACCTTCAGGCATGGAACGAAGCAGTATTTAAAAGAAAGGTAAGTCTGTGTCACTCTTTCAGAATCTAACCATGAATAAAAATCAAGAAATGTGAGCATGTTGGCACCTTTTACCCTAATGCTCAGAGTATTGTGTTAGAATAGTAGGTTGATACCAAGTTTCACTCTGCAGTGACTGTCATGTTCATTCTGTTTAAATGTCAGTTAGATTAAAATATATTCTATTAGTGCTAACACCTGAAGTTATGATTTTTGTTCTAAAAGGAATATAGCTAGAATTGCTTCTAAGTTAGTTAACAGTTCATTTTAAGGACTAGATCCTAACACTCCAAGAAACAGCTCTTCCTACACTCTGATTCAAATCTTTCACTACCATCCAGTCCTCAGAGAAAAGAGCTCCCCGGTCACTGTGCACGTGTCAGAATGCCCATTGCATCTATGGACAATACTTTATGCCTTGGAGTGACAGACCAGTTCAGATGGGCCTTGTAGTAGTGACCTTCATTGTATTGTAATTTCCTTTATAACACAGACACGTGAAATCAGGTTGGAGGAAGTCAAGAAACACCCATGCACACCCACACGTTCTCCAAACCCTCTGGAGACATTTTCATCTCAGAGACATTTTCATCTCAGATGCTCTGGATGCATTGAACACTGTGGGGCTAGGTTGAAAACTAGAACCTAAGATTCAAATCCCAGTTCCCCTTCTTTCAAGATAATGTGATCTCAGCCAGGTACTCTGTCTTTTAAATCATCAATTTTTTCATTTGTAAACGTGAGAAAAAAAATCATGGTATTTAACTCACAAGGTGGTTGTGAGGCCAGAATGAGATGTGTGCATTGCTTAGTGCAGTGCCTTGGATAGGTGCTAAAGAAAAGAAAGCTGTTATCAGACAGAGATGTGAGGTAAAAATTAACTTTGTAAAGATGAACCTTATAGTTCAGTAGACCAACTCTATAGTGTCTGCAGCTTTTACAAGTCGTAATCTTGATGCTGTAAAAAGGGTTAAGAAGCAGGCTCAGTGACTGTAGCTCAGCGGCTAGGGTGCTGGCTACATACACTGGGGCTGGCAGGTTTGAACCTAGCCCAGGCCTGCCAAATAACAATAACAACTATAACAACATTAAAAAAATAGCCAGGCGTTGTGGTGGGTGCCTGTAGTCCCAGCTACTTGGGAGGCTGAGGCAAGAGAATTGGTTAAGCCCAAGAGTTTGAAGTTGCTATGAGCTGTGACACCACGGCACTCTACTGAGGCCGACATTCTGTCTCAAAAAAAAATAAAGTGTTAAGAAGCAGTGATCTAAAACAAATTAACACTTATTTTAGGACAAAATTACAACTTTATGTCAGTGTTTTCTAATTTAAAATATTTCTTTCTAAGGCTGGAAAGATAAACGATCTAAACGTACTACTTCTGTGTTTTTAGTGGGAAGAATTACAAGGAAATTTAGTTCCTTCTCTAATTGTCTTCACTGAGCCACCTCCTCATTTTGTAGAATGTAGGGGTATTGGCGTAAAAGCCTTACACCTATGAGTTTTAATAACCGTGGCATAATTGTTATCTCATCCACTGGAGATATCACTTAGACTCTTATGTGACAGAAGCAATAGCATCAAGGAAAGGGGAGGCTAGACCAGACATAGACATTGCTTTTGTAGTCAGCAGTACAAGGAGTGAGGTGAAGAGAAAATGGGTTAAGTATCTGTAAAATCAGTCTATCTAATAGCGTTTGGGTTTCCCCAGCATCCAGAGACAGATGGACAGAGAGGGAGCCCAGAACAAGTGTAGTCAGGAGTCACTGGCAGCTGGGAGCCTGGAGTTCTGTCATCCCTGTCCTGTCATCCATGATCCCCCCTAGTCACTCTGTTGAAAAGCTATTTCTTTCAAAGGCTTAGAAGAAGTATAACAAGGTAGGGAAAATCTTACCTTCATTCTTAAAACTGAATGGAACTGTGGTTCTTGGGTGAGAGACACACCACCCCCGCCGTCCCCGGGGTATGGATTTGGTTTGGTCTCTGTATATGGGCTTTAATGGAAGGAAGAAAACCCTGCAGAAGAGAAGGAAAATGTCTAGAGCTCCTGTAAGCAGGTGGAGAGGCAGAGGGACAAGCAGTGAGTGCCCGAGTTTGACTTTTTCCCCAGCCATGCTGTCCTGTGTGTGGGTGGCCCGCTCCCAGCAGCACCAGGACCTAGGGGAACTCTGCTTACTCTGCAGCCAGCCGAATAGGCCAGGGGTGTCCAAGAGCTGAGTTCCATGCAGGAGGCTTCAGAATGTGGTCCTATTTCAATCTGGAGGAATAAGGTATGGAGCAGCGGTTCTCGACCTGTGGTTTGCCACCCCTTTGTAACAAAGCAAATACATCTCGTTATTAGGAAGGTTGAGAACCACTGGTATGGAGGGTGTTTTTACAGCTGTGGAGGTGAAGGGTTATCTGGAATCAAAGGAGGAAGCCTGTTTTTTGTTCCGCACGGAGCAGAGAACAAGATAGCAGGTGAAAGCAAGCTCCTTTTGAACTAGGAACTTACCATATGATGTGTATCCAAGACTGCATGTAATCAGGATTCTGCAGTTTTGCTTTTCTCCCTCTCAGCTGTGGGGTTAGGCTGCTTTTTCAACCATGGGGTGGGGGAGGGGCAGTGCCAGGGACTTAGAACCTTGGCTGAGCCCTTTATATCCAGTTATTGATTTTAACTTATACATATAGCAGTAGTGGTTTTAACTTATTAGGATTTATAGCTGTTGCCTATAGTAACATTTAAAATACCTGAGATTAGCATTTGACTGAATTTTAGTGTATAATTGAACACCATTAGGTATAAGTGAATTTTTTTAAAAACTAGATGCCCACGGGCAAGTTTATGTTTTTACCCTCTTTCCTATCACAGTCCTCTGACCCCCATCTACTTTAAGCAGTGATTAGAACCATATCTGAAAAAAGAAAATTAAAATTACTTATAGAGAAATGTGTATCATTTAACCCAAGAATTTTCATTCTAGAAATTTATCCCAAGGAAATAATGGGATGAACATGTATAATGTAATAATCTTACAACAGTGAAAATTTGGATTGAAAACAGGAGGCATTAACACTTTGTTTTTGCAAAAATAAGATAATTTCAGGTGGGATGGGGTTGGGGAATAAGGGAAAGAAAATCATACCTGGTTCTTTTAATCAAGACATTCTAGGTCTTGGCCCAGTACAATGGCTCACACCTGTAATCCTAATACCCTGGGAGCCTGAGAAGCAAAAATCACTTGAGCTTAGGAGTTTGAGACCAGCCTAATCAAGAGCAAGACTCCTAAAAATAGAAAAAATGAGCTAGCTATGGTGGCAGGTGCCTGTATTTCCAGCTACTTGGGAGACTTAGGCAGAATTGCTGGAGCCAGGAGATTGAGGTTGCAGTGAGCTATAATGGTGCCATAGCACATCAGCCCAGGCAACAGAGATTGTCTTAACAATAAAAAAAAAAGTGTGAGGTTGAAGCAAGAGAATCACTTGAGCCAAGAATTTGAGGTTGCTGTGAGCTATGACACCACAGCACTCTATGGAAGGCAACAAAATGAGACTCTGTCTCAAAAAAAAAAGTATGAACCAGAAATGAGAACAACTACAGAAGTTTTCCTGAGAGATATGGAAGTAAATTAAGATGAAAGAAATGTCATGCTTTTGAATGGAATGAATGAATGAATATTTTGTAGAATTTTAAAGAATTTACCCTAAATTTACCTGTAGGTCTACTACAGGTATAATCAACCTATAATCAAAGCATAAATGATATTTTTAACTTGACAAAATGGTTCTGGAGCTTATATAGAATAGATAAAAATAGCTATAATATTTATAGAAAAATAACAAAGCAAATGAGGATCACCCTACCCAATAATGAACAAGCCACCATAATTAGCATTCTTGCAGCTCTTAGCATAAGACTAGCCTAACAGAGCGAGGGTAACACACCTGGGCATTTACCCTGTGGCAGGCAGGCCTGAGCAGTTACAAACCCATGTCATCTCCCAACAGTTCATGAACTGCATGCGGGCACTGTTCCCATTCTGTATTTGAAGAAACACACACTTGCCCCAAAACACATCTCTAGGAAGTGGCAGGACGGGATTTTCACCTCCGCTGAGTCCACTTGAACGCGTAGTCTGATAACAGGGGAGGGAGCGGCTACCAACCAGTGGGACAGGCAGATTCTTCCACAGATGACAATGAGGGAATCAACATGTTCTTTCTTCCTTTTTTTCTTTGCCTTCAGTTTTCAGAAGTTTAATTATAATGTGTCCTAGAGTGAATTTCTTTGGTTTTATCCAGTTTGGAGTTTGTTCAGCTTCTTGAATCTAGGTTTATGTAGCTTGATGTATTCAGGAAATGTTTCTTTAAGTGCTTTTTTTAATGCCCTGTTATCTTTTTATAGGACTTTAGTGGCATGACATGTTTCGAAATAGTCCTATAGATCCCTGAGTCTGTCTGGTCATTATTTTTTCAGTATAATTTCTTTCTGTTGCTAACATTGGGTAATTTCTGCTGTTCTGTCTTCTAATTCACTAACTCTTTCCTTTGTCCCTTTCATTCTGCTGTTTAACACATCCACGGAGATTTTTATTTCTTTCCGTTCTAAATTTTCCATTTGGTTCTTCTTTCGGTCTTCCCTCTCTTTGCTGAACCTTCAGATTTTCTCTTATTTCAGGAGTGTTTATGATTTCTCATTGAAGCATTTTTATTGTGCTTTAATCTTTATTCACACATCTGCCATTTTAGTATTGGTATCTATTGATTGTCTTTTTTTTTTTTTTTGGCCAGGGTTGGGTTTGAACCTGCCACCTCCAGCATATGGAGCTGGACTCTACTCCTTTGAGCCACAGGCACCACCCCGATTGTCTTTTTTTTTAATGCAGTTTGAGATCTTCCTGTTTCTTGGTATGAAGAGTGATTTTTTTTTTTTTTAAATCCAAATCCAGATATTTTCACTTTTTGAGACTCTGGATCTTATTTACCTGTGTTAGCTGGCTTTTTCAGGGATGCTGCTACCTCATGGACAGGTAGTACCATGTCCAGATTCCCCAGGCAACCTCTGTTGATACCAGCAGGGGTTGGAGGTGAGGTGAGAGGGAGGGAGGCTCTTTCTTGCTGCTGGGTGGGGATGTAAGTTTGGGCTCCCCATGTAATTTCCACTGACACCACTTGCCATGTGGCAGGGCTGAAGTTCCTGGCTCCCTGCTTAGCTGTCTCTGACAACACGCAGGTGGTAGTACTGGGTGTCTCTTTTAGTTCTGTGAGGTAGAAATCTAGGCCCTCCATGCAGCCTGTGCTTGCTTGCATTGGTATGGGTGGCCACAGTTCCATTTTTTCTGTGATGTTCGGCTGGAGTAGAGCAGTTATTGTCTAAAAGTTTTCTGTCTTTCTAAACTACATCTCTTTTAGGCCTTTGGCTACAGAGTGCAGGCTTTTGTTGAGACCTTTTGACTATAACCATGGGCATTTCAGGTTGCTGGCTTCTTAGCTCCAAGTCTGGGATGTATCAGGTGAAAAGGAAACTCACTACCAGTTTCCAGGGAACTCACTACCATATTGTTCCTGGGGTCCTGAGGTTCCTAGCTGGTCTGCCTTCCTCTCTTCATACTTCAGAATCTGATGTTTGTTTAATATATAATATCCAGTGTTCTAGCTGTACTTACCCAAGCCCTAAATTTTGAATTAGAACACAGTCACACTCTATGTTTCATTTTACTGGAATTCAACAATATTCTTTATGGTTGAAAGAGGGAAAGATTTTCGATGGCAGAGACTCTTCTGTCTGTTATCCATACTCAATAAATTTATGCCTGGAGTGGGTGTAATTATGCCTGAAAGAATTGGCATGTGTTTAAAGTTTTGCCAACCAGTTGAGTAGCAAGCATGCTTCACATGACTTTTTTATGGAGATCTTTAGTGCTTTTCTAGGTATTTCTAGTGAAGAAGTTGAAAGATTAATTAGAGGCCACAATGAAACACTGACTGATACTAAGTTAGGAGAACTAATAAAATCTGGGATTTTACAAAGCTGGGTACCATATGTTTAAAGAAGTAACAATTATATGCATATATATGTGTGCATGTCTTTCGAGATATATTAGTTATATTTAAATTACATTTGAGGTCTTTCTTTTTGCATGTAGATTCTCGATATACAGATTCATGAAAAATTCCTCAGAGATAGTCAAGCAAAACCAAAACCTGTACTTGATAAAAAAAATAAAAAACTGCTATGCAAAAAATGCAAAGCCCTGGCATGTTACACAGCTGATATAAGAGTGATAGAGGTAAGTGGCCTTTTGAAAAATGGCATTTGGTCATTTTTTAGCACTTGTTTGTTGGTGAAATGTTTATAGTCAAAATACCATTATTTGGCTTGGCACCCATAGCACAGTGGTTACAGTACCGGCCACCTACACCGAGGCTGGCGGGTTCGAACTCAGCCTGGGCCAGCTAAACAACAGTGACAACTGCAACAAAAAATAGCTGGGCGTTGGCAGCAGGCGCCTGTAGTCCCAGCTAGTTGGCAGGCTGAGGCAAGAGAATCACTTGACCCCAAGAGTTTGATGTTACTGTGAGCTGTGATGCTACGGCACTCTACTGAGGGCAACATAGTGAGACTCTGTCTCAAACCTCCCCCCAAAACCAAAAAACCCCATTATTTATGTTGTTATTGTGGCCGTGACTTATGTATTTATAAAAAAGCTAAAAAGTGAAAAACAAACCCTAAGTGTTTAATAATAAAGAAATAGTATTTTGGCCCAGTGTGGTGGCTCAAATCTGTAATCCTAGCATTCTGGGAGGCTAAGGTGGGACAATCTCTTGATCTTAGGAGTTCAAGACCAGCCTGAGCAAGAGCAAGACCCCATCTCTACTAAAAATAGAAAAATTAGCCAGGCATTGTGGCTGGCACCTGTAGACCTAACTACCTGGGAGGCTGAGGCAGGATTGCTTGAGCCCACAAGTTTGAGGTTGCTATAAGCTAGGCTGATGCCATGGCACTCTAGCCTGGGTGACAAAGTGAGACTTGGTCTCAAATAAAAAAAGTTTTTAAAAATTGCTGTATAGACGCTTAATTATATACCCATTAAAATAATGGTTATGCTAAGTGCAATGCAGCACCCTGGATTAGACTTGGAATAGATAAAGAATATTAGTAGAAAGAGTGGTAAAATTTGTAGCTTAACTAAAATAATGTACTGATATTAATTTCTTAGTTTTTTGTTGTTGTTGTTTGGGATTCATTGAGGGTACAAAGAATGAAGTTACATTGATTGTATTTGTTAGCTAGTGTCCCTCTTGTAATTGTGTCCCATCCCCAAGAATTTCTTAGTTGTGACAGAGATACTATGGTATGTAAGATGTTAGCATTCAGACAAACTGGGTGAACAGTATACAGGAATTTTCTGGGGTATCTCTATGACTTTTCTATAAATCTAAAATTGTTCCAAAGTAAAGTTTATTTAAAAGATGATTATGAAATTAATGCATGATTAAAAAGTGCTTCAAACTAGTGATGAAGTGGAGAAAATAACCAGGATACAACATTGTGACTATGCTATTTTATAGCTGTACGAAACAGCAGCAATATCACCATCTCTACCATCAAGAAGAAAAGTCAAACAAAATCTCTACCTTTGTATGGGAAAAAAGACTAGGGGAAATATACCAAAATGTATTGATATTTTATGGTTATATTCCATTTTTTTCCTCTCTTCCAACATTTCCTTATGGGATATGGGTCACTTTTATAATGAAACAATTTTGAAAACAAAATACTTCATTTGTAAAACATGATATCCATAGGTTAGCTTTGGATATTTTTTTTTCTTAAAACTTTTAGATAAAAGGGTTAGGAAAATCTGCAAACATAAATGCGTGGGTGTAATTTTTCTGCTGCTGATGGAAGGCAGGGTGGAGGGGCAGGGCTAGCTCAGATGGTTGTTACCTTCAGGTCCTGTCCTATCTTCAAAAAGCTGAAATCTCTGATCAGTCCATCTGTTTAGGTAAGAAGCTTATGAGGAGTCATACTATTAAGTTCTCTTACCATTCTGGATCTTAGTTAGCTGCAAAAAGTATCTTTCAGCTTAAATTTGGGTGGATATTCTAATGAAAAAGGCCCTCAGACCACACGTTTTCCTGAGGGGCTAGTATGTTGGATGTGCTTTTGTTTCTGTGTAGTTTTCTCTAAGCTGACTGTAGACGGGGCCTATGGACACATCAGTCTCTGACCCACCTCAGATGCACATCTACCTTTGTTGTTCTTCCCTTATGCTTTGGATTGTGCCTGTGCAAGTGGGCTTCACAGATCCCTTCAGAAGCGAGGTTACCTAGAAAATTCTTACTCCTCTTCATGAGGTGCCACCCCCACTCCACCTGTACGAGGGATCAGGTGCATGGAGCCTCGCCTGGCCTTCTGGTGAATCCATCCATACTTGCTTCTTTCCCAAACTGTAAAATAAGTGAAACCTGCCTGCTCTTCATCTCAGATTATTGTGGGGTTTTTCAAATCACGATGACACACGGGTTTCTAATGTTCTCTTATTATTTGATCCCTTCATCTGTAGGACTCTCATTACACTGTGGTTGGAGATGCTTTTAAGGAACGCTTTGTGAGTAAACCACACCCCAAACCAAAGATATTTTCAAGTTTTGAGAAGAGAGCCAAGATATACTGTGCCAGACAAGACTGCGGCCATGACTGGGGAATCCATGTGAAGTATAAGACATTTGAGATTCCAGTCATAAAAATTGAAAGTTTTGTGGTGGAAGACATTGCGACTGGAGCTCAGAGACTTTACTCAAAGTGGAAGGAGTTTCACTTTGAGAAGACACCATTTCATGCTGTAGAAATGTACAAATGATGTAGGGTCTCAATCCTCAGCTGCAGGCAGTAGGTGAATTTGAGTGAAGCAGCAACTAACCTAGTGGGTACAATCGTGGATCACTTATACAGTTATTTTACCTAAGGCTTGTATTGTAGTGAATATTTACCACTTTACACCTTCTGTTTATTATTTAACAGTTTGTACTATCATATATGCAAAGCATGAATGGACTGTAGAACTAAATAATTTGTAGGCCAACAGAACTCAACAATACTTGGGAAAAATTAGAAAGCCTAACCTCTGCTTCCGTCCTCCTCTTGGGGCCAACCGCTAGTGAGCACACAGTAACCACTCCATGCACAGGAAGACAGCCAAATCAAACTGGGATAGATGGATGAGTGGAACGTAGAAAGGGTTTCCATGCCTCCTTTGTTAACCAACTGTAAACTGGCTTTTGCCCTTAACTGTCTACTGACATTTTTCTTTTCAAGGTTGGCAGTGACTCTGGTTGCTGCACCCATTTGGTACTTCTTGACCCTTCTATTTGATCTCTGCACTTTTGATCCCATTAGCACTCCTTGAAACTTTCCCTTGGCTTTATTCTAGTTCTATTCAGTCTTTTTCATTGGTTTTGCTTTTATTGCTTTAGTGTTGTAATCCGAAAGGTTTGATATGTATCTTTTATTATACATCTTTCCCTCTTAATCTGCACCATTGTTCTCTTTGATCACCTCAAGGCTTTTTCCAGTAACAGTTGATGTTCAACCCTTGGACTATTCTGAGTTAGGTCCCTTGGATGGGAGTGATGAGGCAGTTTGATTTGGCTGTCCTTCCTTTAGAAAATTATTTGTCTAAAGGACATTTCTATGTCACTTAGCTAGGTTTGTTGATGCTTCGGAGAGCTTGGTTAGGTATTTTGTGTTCAGGGAAGGCTCTATAGTAATTAAACTGTCTTCCTGAAACAGATTCAGATGACTGGTTTGTAATTCATCAGGACCATGAATGGCTAAAACAAAACTCCAAAGATGGTAAAGTACTATGTTCAACACATATGTCCACATAACTCTTTTTAAGTAGCACCTACTTACATCTGAGAGCTATCTGGAGATCATCCAAGCAAGGCACAGCTGCCACCCAGACTTTGCAGATCCACCCTGGACATCAGTGAGGTGACACAGTATAGCTGCCTCCCTCTCCATGTGATCTCAGGAGCAGTGGTTTGGGCAGGGAGCCAGAGAAACTTGTCAAAGGTTAATGGAAGGTTTTCAATAAAAATGTATGAAAATTACATGATATACAGTAGCTGCTTGATAAATTACTAGTGTATTCTTAGGAAAATACAATAAAAATGGGATTTAAGCTAATTTGCTGATAGCTGTTTTTTTCATTTTCCATTATTTTATTAGAGTATCTCTTTTATATGATTGCTGTTTATATTGCTATTGTTTAAGAACGCCAACAGAAGATGTAAAACATCTGTTAGAAATCTACTTCAGAAGACACTTTTTAAAAGTTATCTAAATGGTTCAGTTTGAATTAAGGTGAATAGTCTTCAGCCAACAGAGGAAAGTACACTAAAGCTGCTACAAGAAAAAGTGAGACTTTCCTTGTTTGACTTTTAAATGCAGTAATGCCTTTGCAGGCATGGCCTCTGGACCAGAGTGCACACTTGGTTAATGGTGTTGAATGAAAAACTTGAGTAGCCAGGGTTCTAGGAAGTGCTGTCTCTTGACAGCTAATTGTTGGTTATTGTCTTTCTAGATCAAAGGTTGCATCTCAGAACCAACTCCGGAGTCTTTTTCATGGACACATGGCTAGCCTCAGAGCATCCCAGCAGGGTGTCTAGTCATAAGTATGTTTTAAAGTGCCTCAGGTGGTGTAGGTACAACCTGCTATATCTATAGCAGAGTTTTTATATCTATGCTCCCAGCCGGTGCTGACATTGTGATGTTTTCACCCTGAAATGAAAAGTCATCTTTAACAAGGTCAGCAAATTGATTCCTATCTTTAAGATGGATTATTATGTGAGTTTCAAACCACAACTGTAAGTGGGTGTTTCCTCAGCACAGCACTGTGCTGTGAGAAGCCCAGAAGAAAGCTCTCCACAGTCAGGTGGATTTCTGTGCCATATGCTGCCACCCTTCCCTGCAAACTGTGTTACAGCACAGGTTGGCATTGTGTCAGTTTTGAGTAGTGAGACCCATATAACTCAGTGGTTCCCTAATTGTACTCGGAACCCTTTTTATTCATGGGACACTGTTAACATCGTGTAGAAGCACCATACCAAATACCTAGGCTGCATACAGACTAGACAACCAGGGCAAAATCTGAGAATTAACTTCAGGATCATGCCAGGAACTCTGTTTCATTATACCACAGAATAAAACTATTAATTTCATTCAACAAATCTGTACTCAGCTATGTACCTCAGCTCATGGGATGCTGACTTTTAAAACTGTTAATAAGAGTATCAGCTATGATTCTATAATCTTTGCTCATAATTAGGCTGCCTGGCTCAACAAAAACTTAGCTGGGCACTAAATTCCATTTGTGGTCAATTTTCTAGGAAGGCAGCCCAGTAGAACCTTGGTTACTATTTTTCAGAAGTGGTTTTGCATTGTTCCTGCTAACCCCATGTTTTGTTCCATGCTGTACTAATATAGCTCTGAAAAGGACACTGCCCAAGATAAGACTCTTCATTTGGGTGACAGAAACTCCTAGTGCTTTTCCCTAGATAATACTGGGAGACAAATCTCTAAGGTCACAAATTATTGTCACCCTAGAGGGGCTGGTGGCCACATCTCCTGGCACATGGAAGGGCCCATAAGAATGAGGCCATCACACACATCAATAGAAGGAAAGATGAGAAGGTAAAAGATGGGGAGGGAGCCTGAGTTTGAAACACTAGTTCAAATCACAGCCGAGGCCAGTGCTACCACTGTTTAAGTTCCATGAGCCAATTATCATTGCTTAAGCCAGTCTGAGTTGTGCTTCTTCCACTGTAACTGAGTCATGATTAACATATCCTTCCCCTTTTAAGGTATGCACCATAAAAACGTGGTATGTGTACATGCATGAAGGCCATCCCATAGCCAAAATGCATGTCCTTATTTGCTGCATTGAATATTTGCCACTTAACTCACTGTGGATGCCAGGAAGGCCTCTTTTTCTCTAGGAAAGATTAGGTACTAATGGATTTGGAAAACTAAGAACAAAGATGGGAATCTCATATAGTGGAAGGAGGTGCTTAGACCAGCAAGGGCAATATACTTTTAATTTGGATAGGATAAAGATTAACCTCTTCTTAAGGAACCAGGTGAAAGAGGTTTGTGGGCAAGGATGGGACACTGGTCAAGATACTTTGTTAACATGAAGGACAGAGGGTGTACGTGGAGGGGAGGGGGCTGCAGTCCAGAAGTGAAGAGATTCAATTCCAGGAGTCATAGCCCTAAGAATCTTTCCTTTATAATTGTCTTAGCCTGTTCAGATGTAACAAAATATCAGACCGGGTAGCTTATAAACAGGAGAAATTTATCTCTCATCCTTCTGGCTGAGAAGTCTAAGATCAAGGCACTGGCAGACTCGGTGTCTGGTGAGGGCCCACTTTCTAGTTCATAGATGTCACTTGCTGTGTCCTCTCATGCTAGAAGAGATGAAGGGTCTCTCTTGGGCGTCTATTAAAAAGGCACTAATCAGGCGGCACCTGTGGCTCAGTGAGTAGGGCGCCCACCCCAGATACCAAGGGTGGCGGGTTCAAACCCGGCCCCAGCCAAACTGCAACAAAAAAATAGCTGGGCGTTGTGGCTGGCGCCTATAGTCCCAGCTTCTTGGGAGGCTGAGGCAAGAGAATCACCTAAGCCCAGGAGTTGGAGGTTGCTGTGAGCTGTGTGATGCCATGGCACTCTACCAAGGGCGATAAATAAAGACTTTGTCTCTATAAAAAAAAAAAAAAAAGGCACTCATCTCATTCATGAGAACTCTACCCCCACGACCTAATCACCTTCCAAAGACCCTTACCTCCAATAGCAATCACCATGGGGGTTAAGATTTCAAACATATGGGTCTTTCTGAAGACCTCTTGAGGCCAGGTGGTATATAAAAAGAAGGGGAAGGGTCAGGTGCGGAGGCTTACATCTATAATCTTAGGACTCTGGGAGGCCAAGATGGTATAATCCTCTGATCTCAGGAGTTCAAGACCAGCCTGACCAAGACCAAGACTCCATCTCTACTAAAAATAGAAAAATTAGGTGGGCATTGTGGCTGGCACCTATAGTCACAACTACATGGGAGACTGAGGCAGGAGGATCATTTAAACCCAGGAGTTGGAACTGTGAGCTGGGCTGATGTCACGGAACTCTATCCTGGGGCAACAGAGTAAGATTCTGTCTCCAAAAAAAAAAAAAAATTACTGCAAGGAGATTAATTTGTAACTCACCCTGTTATGCAGTGAGTGTCTATGTTCCCACCAAAGTCCTGTAGTGCAGCCCCAACCCCCTAGAGTGGCTGTATTTGGAGACAGGCCCTCTAAGAAAGTTATTAAGGTTAGGTGAGGTCATAAGGAAGAGACTCTGATTTCTTACAGTTAGCGTCCTTGTAAGAAGAGATTTCAGTGAGCCCATTCTCTCTCTCATTCTCTGTCCCCTGCTCCCCAGGCATGCCATCAAGGAAAGGCCGTGTGAGGATAAGCAAGAAGATGGGTACCTGCAAGCAGGAGAGCCTAGCCCTCAGCAGAAACTGAATGGCTACCATCTTCATCTTGGACTTTCAGGCTCCAGAACCATGAGAAAATAAATTTTTGTTGTTTAAGCAATGGTATTTTGTTTTGGCAGCCTGAGCAAAGTAAGGCATGCACTGAAATGACTTCAGTGATGAAAATAAACAGATAAACTTCAGGCACTGAACCTCTCTGATTTTCTCACTATACTTACACCACTGCTACCGCTACCAGGCTACTATTCCTTCTTGTCTTTTCCCAACAGGGCAGAGAACATACTGGTTTCTCTACACTCTATTGTACCTGTACAGATCTGACACAGCACAAAAGCAGAACATGAAGGTCATTCGGGCTACTTGCTCTGATCTAAATATCCCAAAACTACAGCCCCCTATACAACAAAATGCAATTCCAAAGACAACACATTTTCACTGAAAATAGATTTAATCTTATTCATATTAGAAATGTTCTGTGTCAGTCTCCCAAACCATGTCTAAACAAAGGTCTCTTGACAAATGATTTTCTGGGCAAAAGTTCTGTGATAGTAGAAGAAAACTTCATATTTCTTTTTATGTTGATCTATCAAAAAACTTCAACATCTGACCCATCCACGAGTATTTAGATCATTCACTCCGAAGGAAAAACAGGGTGGGGGAGAAGCACAATCACTATTATGACTGGAAATGTGCAAAGTTTTCATCTATCCATGTTAGTTTACATTGGTAGAATGTGGAAAGGAAAATGACCATCACGGGAAAAATTTCACTGAGCAGAGATGAGAGAGGAACAGTCAAAACGGCAGAAGACACCTTCTGAGAAGTCTCGTTTGCATTCAGCTGATTATAGATTAATAAGTAAGAGAGAAAAATCAATGTCCTGTGATCAGTAAGTTTAAGGACAAGCTTGGTTCTCTTTCTGGCACTACTGACATTTCCATCATTTCTAGCTTTCAAATTCTAGAAAAAGATTAAGAAGATTAACAAAAATAGAGAACGTAGAAACTCCTGGCTTTGTGCCTGCAGGAATAGCACCCAAACCCCTGTGCTCACTCGCTCCGTCTGTGGGTAGCACCCCTCTGTGGACCACTTGGGAAGGCTTCCCCACCAAGGCCTCGGCTGGCTGACGGTATGGCTTCTTCCTGGGTGCAGCGCCAAGCGCAGGTCTCATAAGCAACAAGGGTCTACTTGGCCATCTTGCGGATCATGTAGTTGAGGATGCCTCCATTGTGGAAGTAAGTGAGTTCCACATCAGTGTCGAACCTCATCACAGCCTGGAAGGTCTTCCCAGTATCCAGCTGCGGCACAAAGAAGCAATGAATCACTGAGGGAAGCAGCAAGACGCTTGGCAGGGGAGATTTACCCAGCCTGCCTCAGGGAGGCATCCACATTGCAGTGGCCAGCAGCACCAGAGGACACACAAGGCTGTGGCCCAGATGCAGGCTGGGAATGATGTAGGAGAGCAGTATTTGGAACTAGAGAGAGCCTGTCAGTACAGTTACTTGTACTTGACATTTTCCAAACCTCTGGGGGCTCCCCATGAGCAGAGATGTCTTGGGTCAGCAGGTGCCACTGAGGTGGTCCCTTAGGCAGCTGACCCAGCTGCTCACCCTGAGATGAAGACCTCAGGGGCTATCTCTGCCTGGATGACTATCCTGGGACCTTGGCACTGGGCACTTCATCCTTTCCTTGCCTTAGGATCTGTCATTCAAAGCCTGAGGGCTAGGGGGAAGCTTTGGGAAGGGGTGAGTGTTGCTCAAAGTTTTATATAAAAAGCTTTTTAGGTAATATGAAAATGTCACACCCCTGAGCTCTCACCATGATTATGTAAGCTGAGTGAGACTCAGAAATAGGAGATAGTGGGGTGGTGATGGAAGGTAAGAGCAGACTGAGGATAACTCTATAAATAGAGAAATAATAAATGCACAGATGTCATCCTCACTATGTCGGGCGAGCAGGCAGAAAACATGCTGGCAGGACTCCAAAGTCTACTGCAGTCCTACTGAGTGATACATTCTTCCAAGTCCCGCTAATTTCCTTTCAACAAGATTGATTATGAAGGGCCCCTTTTGGAGGGGCCAGGTATGGAGATGCTCTGCTTACCTTGACCTGGACTTTCATTCGTGGTGTGAGGTTTTCTGGAATGATGACAGTGTATCGCTCCCGCCCTGTGAGTCCCAGAGTGTCTGCATTCTCACCAGGCAGATATTCAAGGGGGATCACCCCCATCCCGACCAGGTTACTGCGATGAATGCGCTCATAACTCTCCGCTAGGATAGCTTTGATTCCCTGATGAATAAAGGTAGTGGTCTGGACACACTTCCACTTTTTCCTTTGAATACACAGAACTTTTACAAATGACTTTCTAAGTCAGAACTGTTCTCACACCTAAATTTTTTTTTTTTTTGAGACAGAGTCTCACTATGTTGCCCCTTGTAGAGTGCCACAGCGTCACAGCTCACAATAACCCCAACCACTTGGGTTCAAGCAATTCTCTTGCCTCAGCCTCCCTAGTAGCTGGAACTATAGGCACCCACCACAATGTCCAGCTATTTTTGTTGTTGTTATTTAGCAGGCCTAGGCTGGGTTCAAACCCATCAGCCCTAGTGCATGTGGCCAAGCCCAAACCTAAATTCTTTAAAAGTACCCACTAATCTTTTACATAAAATGTTAATTCTCTGACTATAAATAACATGATAGCTAGTCTTAACTAACAGGAACTATGTAAGCACTTAATGACTTCTCTTACTCTCCCCTCTCCCAGTCATGGGACACTGATGCCACTACTGTCCTCCTTTACTCAAGGGTCAGTGGTGATATTTAGCATTTGAAGCCATGTAGTCTGACTATGTGATACAAGATCTCTTAGCAAGCTTCCATTGTATCTGGAATCCACGCTACAAGACAACATTAATTTTCTTTCTCTTGAATTTTTCTATTATTTTGGGTATATCAACAGATACAGAAAATGTAATCAAAAACCAATTTTCAGAACATACTACAGATAAACTGAATGATTACCTACTGCATAGTGCTTTTATACTTGTATTTCAAGTATCAAATTGTGTTGAAGATAGTCTTGATATTAAGCTTCCTATGAAGTACATTTTGTTGGTACTCTATAATTGAGCAATATATAGCAACAATCAATAAAGAAAGTTACTTTACTAATTAGAACTCATTAATTTATTAATAATTATAATAGAATTTTAAAATTAAAAGGTCTCTTGATATCTAGCACAAACTTTTAAGATACCCTACATCAGGGTCACTTGGGAACCTGTTAAAAAAGTAGATTCTCAAGCACTATATACCAGACGCTCTCTCAGGGATCATGGAGCAGAAGAGGTCAAGTTCTCAAACTTTGCTGCATATTAGAATCGCCAGGGAAGACTTAAAATCCTAATGTCCAGGCCTTTCTCCTTACCAATTAAAAGAGGATCTCTGGGGATGAGATCTAAATCTAGGTATAAAAAAAAAAAAGAGCACTTCCAAATTTGAGAACCACTGCTATAGAGATAGGCAGATTCCTTAGGACAACAGATGTTTTGTAGGGCTTTATGTTTGCATGTGTATGTTTTGGGCCAGTGGAAAGCTTTCTGAACACACACTGCTCACGGCCACAGCTCTGTTGAATGGCTGTGATGTGTTACAGATGCTGTAAATCAAGCTGTCCATTCTGCTCTTTCCTGAGCACAGTCTGATAGCTGTGAGTGACCTACTCAGGACAGCTACAGAGCCAAAGTGTGTTCAGCTTCCTAGGCAGCCAGAACTCACTGGTTCTGCGGAGAGGTCTGGACTCTAGAGAGCCTCTTTGGGGCCAGTTCTCTTCTCATCCCCTATCAGATTTCAGGGTTCTCCACCTGAGCACTCATTTATATTGACAGCCTCACCATCCTACTAATTTTCTTCACCTATAATTTCCCAGGTTTTTAGTAGCTTCTAGGAAAAAAAAGTAGGCCTTTGATCTACTGATCAGCTAATCAGAGAACACTCCCCCCCCCCCCGAAAAAAACAATAGGTGTAATGTTCAAAGACGTCTTCAGAGGTCTAGATGTCTGCAGGGCTGCCTGCCAGGCAGCTGTTTTTACTGCCCTTACAGGTATCCCCTACAGTTTCCCAGGTGCATTAATTCACTCAAGCTATAGATGACTGACAGCGGCATCAGCTGAGCCATTTTTCCTGTATCCCGAGGATTAAAGATGGGCAGTATGATTCTTCTCTGCTCTGAAGGCAAGTAAATGCTCAAGAGGTAAAACCCTGCCCCCTTCAAGGCCACTCTTATAGTGACAGCTCAAGAAGGAACTGAGATGGCTGAAGGTTCTAAGGAACTGCCTGGCTATGGATAGAGAGAGACTCCCTTTTTCACTGAGTATCATAAGCAGACTTTTTTTTTTTTTTGGAGACAGAGTCTCACTTTGTCGCCCTCCGTAGAGTGCCGTGGCATCATATGTCACAGCAACCTCAAACTCTTGGGCTCAAGTGATTCTCTTGCCTCAGCCTCCCAAGTAGCTGGGACCACAAGTGCCCACACAACACCCGGCTATTTTTAGAGATGGGGGTCTCAGTCTGGCTCAGGCTAGTCTCAAATGCCTGAGCTCATGTGATCCACCAGCCTCGGCCTCCCAGAGTGCTAGGATTATAGGCATGAGCCACTGCACCAGGCCCATTAGCAGACTCTCATAGGCAGTAAAAAGCAACTGTAAAAAGCATATCCTCCTAGTTTGCTCAAGAGAACCAGAACTCAATCTCACCAGAATAACTTGTAAAAAAAGTCCTGGCTCCTTACTTGTCTGTGAACACAATAGACAAGATAACAGCCCTGGCTTACTCCTTACACACCTGGGACAGTGCCCTTAAATAAATCTAGGGTTCTCAACCTTAGAATATTATGAAAACCATGACACTTCTCCCTATGGAAAAAGACTACATGTACACTTCTGGGTATATTTTCAGAGACTTCACAGACCCACCCCCCAAACCATTTACAGACATCTCCAAAGGTCCAGATATGAATGTTTGATGTAAGGGAAGCAGTTCTCTCTCAATCACCCATTAGTGAGTGAAATCAATTCAGATTCACCAAAAAGCAGGTGAGAAAACAGCATCTTTTTGGAGCTTGCTGTCCCGTGACATCTTCTTGGGAAGTGACCCCACAGAATTAATTCCTGGCACTCTCCCTGCTTCCCTACCAGTTCGGAGGGGCAACTGCCTGCTGGGACGGCTCTGCCTCATACTCACCAGCAGGAAAGGGCCCTTGGCTGCCCAATCTCGGGAGCTGCCCGAGCCATACTCCTTGCCAGCCAGGACAATCAGGGGAAGGCCTGCCTCCTGGTACCGCTCAGCAGCATCGAACACATCAAGCTGAGGAGGAGACAAGGTAGGTTTTATAGACCCAGCACATTCAAAGGGCAGGAATGACAACACTCTGCCAGCCCAGATGACAATGGAAGGGCCTGCAGATGGCCAAGTCAGTGTGAAGCCAATGGCCACCCAACCAGTCAGACATCTGGTCTACAAAGAGGGTACACTGGGATGGTTTTTTGGGAGCCCCCAGTGTCTGTCACTGCAAGTCTTTCCCCTTGGCCTCTTGGGTATTCCATTGTTCAATATATGTCTTTTTCATTTAATAGTCTATTATCCCTGCTATTCATTGAACAAGAATACATCAGCTAGGCCCTAGTGACCAATGACTGACTATGAAGAAAGAGTTTGCTTTTCAAAAATATGATCAGTTATGAGCAAGGCAGCATGGAGAGTGGTAAAGAGCACTGACTTCAGAACCAGACTTTTTGGGGTTTAACCTCAGCTTTTCCACTGTACCACCTTAAGGAGTGACATGATCCAAGCTTCAGGCTCTCGATTTAAAACACAGATAATCATGGACATACCTCAAAGGGTTGTTACGAGCCTTAAATAAGTCAATGCGTGCAAAGAGCTTGGGAGAGTACCTGTAGTGTATTAAGTTCTGTAGAAATATTAGTTGTTACTATTTTTGGCCTGGGCTGGGTTTGAACCCGCCACCTCTGGGATATGGGGCCAATGCCCTACTCCTTTGAGCCACAGGCACCACCCAGTTGTTACTATTTTAAAATAAATTGGCAAGAGTTATTTCTCTAGCAGGATAAATGGCTTACAGAAAGCTGCACAGCATTCACTGGGAAGGGAAGTGACTCTGAAGACGTATAACACGTGCCAGACATCGCTCTAGGCTTTTACAAGTCTTTCCACTTCATTCCAAGCCTCAGGTGTTATTTTTCCTTCACAGGCAGGAAAAATGAGGCTCTGTGAGGAAAGTAACTTGCAGAAGGTGCCACGGCCATATGAGGTGGAGTTGGGACTTAAACCTAGATTTGTCTGACTCAGGGCACAGGCCTTCCCCACATCTCCCACATTTTCCTACCAGGGAACAATCCCACCAACTCCAAAGGCCCCTGTTGGAGCCCAGCAGGCCCCCAAGGGCCTCTACTTCCTTCTTTCCATAGTGGATACAATGAATTAATTACATGCTAATAAACTCACGCAGTAGTACTTCTTGATACTTCTGACAAAATTTCACTCAAAGACTTTTTAAGCTTAATACCCAAGAAATGAGACTTAGTTAAACCATGGTGCAGAATCTCTAAACAAGAAGGAGAAGACAGGACTACAGAAAGTGAGAGGTAGATTGGAGCTGTGGAGAAATACTAAAATCAGAAGGAGAAAAACTGTGTAAATCTCCAAGCTCCCAGAGACTGACAAACACTCGTTTCTGCAGGAAGCAGAAGAGACAATACTCACAACTTCTCCAGAAGGTAGATGTATAGTCTGTGGTGCCTGCTTGTTTAAAAATTTGTTTAACAAGCGAATGTTGGCAAATGTCCCCCGTACCATGATGGCGTCATTACCTCTGCGGGAGCCATAGGAGTTGAATTCTCGTGGAGTCAGGCTAATAACACAAGCAGGAAAGAAGCTAGTTTAGTGGAACAAGTGAAGATTAAACTTAGCTTATCCCAAGAACAGAAAAAACTGTAAATCTATTTTACTAAATTTACTAAGCATTATTCTTGAAGGCAGAAAAGCTGTCCCCATATTCTTGATGAAGGGCAGTGTGAGAGGTGAGAGATGAGAAGTGCACATGGTGAAAGGGGAAATCAGTTTCCTCCTGGCGTCAACTTACAATCTTTCACATCTGGGTGAAAACATCAGGAGGAACTCAAAAAAAAAAAAAAAAAAAAGAGTTCTGGTTATTTATTCAATAGGATGGCCTATATAAAGCTTCATATGAGGTAAGAAGCTAAACTACAAATAAGAAAGTGGAAGTAAAGAGTATCATGAGGGTAGAGAAATCAGATGGAACCAGGAATAGTAGGAAATTTAAAATATGTCCACAGAAATAAGTTCAAATTCATCTCCAAGTTATCAGAAACTCAATGCAATGGGAAGACACACAACTGTCTGTGTAATGTGCAGCTTTCATAAGATAAAAATCAAAGTATTGCGCAGCAGATATTTTTGGTTCTGAAACCAGAGGAAAATCTTGTCTGTGGGCCCCAATGAAAGGAAAGCTTGTGATGTCAAGAACAACATTACAATTAACACAGTTAGCAGTTCAGTAGGCTGTTCATACAAATTCTAGAGGTGGGTGTGAATGTTAATATGATTTAATGGTTAGATCTAATTTGAGGATTGAGAGAGTTATGAACGGCCTTTAGGAACAAGTGAGAATGTCCAGGACCCCCTAAAACTGTATCCAAAATGTTTTAAATGTGTGCATTTTTCTGGAAAGGCATTATATTTACTTTCACTCAATTCTAAAGAGTTCATGTCTTAAAAGGAATCAAGAATCGCCCACAGAAAAAAAGGTATTTGGATTTTGTTCCTCAAATTTGCCCTGGACCCTATCCCTAAAGGAGTCAGTTCAGGAGATGGGAGTAGGAACTAGGAGTTTTTTTTAAGACAGTCTCACTCTGTCACCCAGGCTAGCATGCAGTGGCATCATCATAGCTCACTGCAACTTCAAACTCCTGGGTACAAATGATATTCTTGCCTCAGCCTCCTGAACAGCTGGGACTATAAGCGCATACCATCCACCAGGATGATATTTTTGTTTTGAAGAGATGGAGTCTTGCTCTTGCTCAAGTTGGTCTCGAACGCTTGGTCTCAAGTGATCCTCCTTCCTCTAGACTACCAAAGTGCTAGGATTATAGGCATGAGCCACCGTGCCCAGCCAGAAGCAGGAATTTTTATCTCCCCACATAACTCCTGTTGAAAATCAGATTGGGGAACCACTGACCTTCATTATTATTGGTATACTAGGTCACATAACACCTATTAATATCAGTATATGCATGGTTGATGAATAGATAAGTAAACTGCAAATCCTTGTAGCAGTTCTCTAAAAGCATTAAGCCTCTGAAACAGGCCATGGTAATGCCTTTGAAGTTCTATTTGTGCCCTAGGCCTCAGGCATAACCAGGGTCTGCTACAAGATAAGAGCAGAGCCTGGGACTTTCATACCTACCCTCTGTTAGTTAAGTAGCGAGCAGCAGGGCTATTTCTTGCAATATTTCCAGCTGGAGAGATGTGGTCAGTTGTTACTGAGTCTCCCAAATTTAATAGCACATAGGCATCCACTATAGATTTAGGTGGCTGAAGATCCAAAGTCTAGCAAAGAGTACAACAAGTCAGCGTTGGCTCAGGTTTCCCCAAACAAGTCACCAGCGAGTCTCAACAGTGGTGGGCCATAGACTTAACCAGATGACACCTCTACATGAAGCATGGAAAATTCTAGTTTCTGGGTTTTATTAGGGATGTTGAGAAAAATAAGATACATTTACTCCAATATTCATATCTGAACCTTGAAGAAAATACAAAGTGCTGGCACTATCCCCCAGAAGCCATAGGAATGTGACTGCAAATGCCATCCACGGAACTCCTCGGATGCTAAGGACAATGGAATCCAACTTCTACAGCCATCCCTTTATCACAGTGACCCACTCAGGGAGCATGGACTTCTTGATCATCAGTTTCAGGGAAGATGTTTCCCATTTTTATGGGTATAAGAATCAATATGGCACACCTAGGGGGATATTCTCCTGGAATAGTCCCTCATATGTTACTGGGAAACTGTAGCTAAATATCCCAGCCTCCCCAGTCTCTGGCCAGCCTTATCTGCTTGGGTTTACAAAGGTTTTAAAGAAATGGGTCGTCAAAGAAAGGGAATAGGGTAATAAAATAGGTTTTATAACAACCTAAATCTTTTGAAGAACTTGTTTTGTTAAAATAAAACGTCATACCAGGTTTTCAAAGAATGGTGGTGATTTAATGTAGGTAGATTTGGGATTCCAGAAATACAGCTTATCTGACGGGACTGCTAAGGCATTCCAGCTTTCATTCACAGTCTTAAATAAAAATAAGTAAATAATTTAATTAATAGAAGAAAAAAGGGAAAAGACAAGCAGATCTAATTACATTCCATTCTCGGGAAAATTTAATGGGCAAACATAAAATATAATTTAAGCTAAGTTGTATAATAAAAGCCAATTTTATTCTAAATAGTTACACACAAGAGTTCCTTATATTCAGATTACATCATGCTCAGTAACTTAACAATGCCCTATGCCCTGTGATGGGCTGCTTCTAAGACATTGAACATGAGCCAGCCTTTTGGGACTCACACCTTGATGTGACCCACTCCTGTTGAGTGTGGGCTGACCCAAGGGACGAGCTCTAAGGTTAGGTTACAAAGAAATCTGTCTCTGTCTCTCTAGCCCTCTCCTGCCCACTTGCTCTGATGTCAACAGACCCATGCAGCAAGGCACTAGCTAGCAGCCAGTGAGGAACTAAGAACCTCAGTCTAACAGCCCGTGAGGAGCCTGATCCTGCCAACAACCATGAGTGAGCCTAAGTGGATCCTCCCCGGAGCCTGTAGCCCCAAATGAAGTCTAGACTGCAGCCCTGTGGAGGTACCCAGGGAAGCTGCATTCTCCCCCACAGAAACTAAGAGAGGAATAAATGTCCACTGTTTCAATTCACTGAGTCTTGGGGTAATTTGTTACACAGGTATAGATAACTAATACAGATAATTATAAATAATTTGTGAAATAATAACCCAGATTGTACCAAAGGGGAAATTACTCTCTAAATGTTTTGGGAAGTAGACTTCTAAGTCACACAGATGCTGGACTGACCCTAGGGACTAGGTCTAAGATTAGTGAACATACCCATGCAGCAAGGGATAGCATGGTCTGGATAGCAAATGACAGCTGCTTATGCATTAAGATTGGCTTGAATTCTGTCCAGTCCATTAACTCAGCTGTTGGAGAAACATATTTAACCCAGCGCCTACCAAGCTCCCAAACACCATTTCCCAAGGAGCAGCTTGAAGAAAGTGCAGTGTGTGAATATCACCGCCATATCACCCTCACCCCAGACAGTTCTGCTTTTATCTGAAGACTACCAGCCCCAAGTCTGCAGGAACACAGAAGGCAGGGCAAGGCATAACATCTAGGAGCCTCATAAATGATCCTGAGCCCCCTTTGTAAAATAAATGGAGTTTGGTGCTTCCTACTGTGTGGTCTTAGTTTTTTTTTTTTAAGCATGCAAATAATACATTTTGAGAGGTACATTCAACCAATTAACTTCACCTCACTGACACCATATAGTGCCCATCAAGGGTTCTCACCAGAGCAGACACACACACACCTAGGTGTCTGAAGAAGAGATAGAGTCATAGAGAGCTGAACTGGAGTCCTCCTTCTTGAGGCTGTCTAAATCTGGAAACATGTGGGGGATGTGGGGTTTGTAAAAATGTGTGTCATGGGGAAATAAATGATTAAGAATCACGTCCCCAGTTATCAGAAGAAATAAATGTTACTTTTTCTAGTTCACACTCCCAAGAGCCTCAAGGTCTGTAGCCACAAAGCAGTGGCTTCCCCTTAGAACTCTGGGGGGCTTGGGGGAGAGGCAGTGTGGGAGGGACCTCACCTCTATTTTCTGATAGACCTCCTTAAACATCCCAGGGATGACATACTGACGCTCCACCGCCTGGATCTCATCTCTGCTTGGCCAGATGTCTTTCAGAAATACCTGTTGTCCCTTTGCATTTACTCCTGGGAAAAAAATGTTTATGAATGGAAAAAAAACTTTCCAATACATTTTCATTGTTATGCACAATCAAGTCTCTTTCTTCTCGGTCAGGGTGGGGAACCTGGGACCTGTATGCCACATGTGCCCTTCTAGATCCTTAAGAAGGCCCCTTTGACTGAATTTGTTCTATAAATTTGGATTTAGTCAAAAGGCTGCACTTAAGGATTCAGTCAGGAAGGGCACACTTCAGATCTAGACCCCTGCAAGTTCCCACCCCAAGTAGTTACAGCCTACAAAGCAGGCGGAAACACTGAATTGGTGCATAGGAATCATCATCCTTAAGGGAAATACACGGTTAGATTCCTACAAGCCTCTGGTCATGCTTTTTTCAAATGATCAATACATAGATCAATAAACAGCCTGTTTTATATGTGCTTCTGTTTAAAGACACATTATTTAATACATGCTTTTGACTCATTAATATTGGACTTAATAGCCAGCAGCACAGTAACTCACGCCTGAATGATGCTTGTCTAAATGCAAGGCCCACAGCTGTCTTCCTGTACTTAGTGGCACCAGACAGCACTTCAAGACTACGTGCAGGGGCCCTTTTAAATGGTGAAATCATTATAAAAAGCACACAAATGTGAAAACCAAGGCACTACATAATCTGTGAAAAAGACACTTGTTTATAGTATGAGAGCTTTGTCATTCCTTACCCCTGACAGATTTCTGCTTAATTACTTCAGTTATGTCTTAGCTGTAAATGGAAAAGATTCTTCTCTTTCTTATCACAAGAGAATCTACATTTCATTTTTTTCTTAAAGAAAGCAGCAACTTTTTTGTAGTATTATTTTGAAATTTGCTAGAAAATAATTATGGCCATGCAAACAAAATCTTACCCAATGGCTCTTTCTCAAAGTCAATTCTGATGGTCCCAGCAATTGCATAGGCTATTACTAAGGGGGGAGAGGCTAAATAGTTGGCCCGGGTGTTGGGGTGGACTCGACCTTCAAAATTCCTGTTCCCAGATAGTACTCCAACAGCTACAAGGTCTCCCTGGGTAAGGCAAGAGAAAAATCGGATTACAGAAAAAAGAGATTGACTACGCTTATTGTCTTGGACCATTTACAATAGTTTTCCCATCATATGGATGTAACTCTTTAAGCTGCCCCTTCATTTGGTCCTCTCCTACAGCAGGGGAAATGGGTCCAAAGGGGTGTCTCTATGAGAGATACTCTGGATCAAAAGAAGTAGAGACATATTCAGTAATTATTGCTCAAGACCTACACCAGGGTGGTGTAGGCTCAGTGAGTACGCTGTGACTATTCACTCTCAGAGTAGGGTGCTGGCCTCATATACTGAGGGTGGCAGGTTTGAACCCAGCCACAGCCAAACTTCAACAACAAAAAAATAGCTGGGTGTTGTGGTGGGCACCTGTAGTCCCAGCTACTTGGGAGGCTGAGGCAAGAGAATTGCCTAAGCCCAAGAGCTGGAGTTTGCTGTGAGTTGTGACGCCATGGCACTCTACCAAGGGCGACAAAGTGAGACGCTGTCTCTAAAAAAGAAAAAAAAAGACCTACACCAGATAGGTCAGAAGGCAACATCCTAGTTATTTCTGCCTGAGGCCCAAGATCAGATGGGAAAGACTAAAAGATGAGAGCTAATGGAAGCCACAATGACATACAGATTCTATAAATAATGCGAAGCTAACCAATTAGTATTTTTCAAGACTACAGAATTTTGGGGACAAAAGCCAGTACAATTTGTGCAGAAACTTGTCTGATTTTGAGCCACTTTTTTCTTTTCTTTTCCTGGTCTTTTTTTTTTTAGGCAGAGTCTCACTGTTTTCCAGGCTAGAGTGTCATGTGTCAGTCAGTCTGGCTCACAGCAACCTCAAGTTCCTGGGTTCAAGTTGTCCTCCTGCCTCAGTCTCCTGAATAGCTGGGACTACCAGCCCCTGCCACGATGCCTGGCTAATTTTTCTATTTTTTTTGTAGAGATGGGATCTTGTTCATGCTCAGGCTAATTTCTGATCTCAAGTGATCCTCTTGGCTCAGCTTCCCAGAGTGCTAGGATAACATATGTGAGCCACTGGGCCCAGCCTGAACCAATTTTTCAAATTACCAGTATCAAACAATTCTAGAGCCCTTTGTAGTCAACACTAGCATGTACGGGGCACTTATGTGTCGGGCACTGCACTGTTTTATGTTCATCATCATCTTAATTCTCACAACCTTGTAAAACAGATACCGATACCTTCTCCCAAGTTATGGAAACTTAAGAAGAACAAATAGGTTGATTAACTTGCTCAAGGTTAAGTGGCTCCAAAGACCATACTCTTAACCACATCCTCTGCTTCCATGGACCTTCCTAAAATTACCTTGGTTTTGGTCACACCTTATGTGAGAAGAAACCACAGGTCTGAAGACCTCTGGGCCCCACTGTAATTTACCTGTGTGATGGCTTCTACTACAGGTTCAGGTAAGGGCCCACTGTTGCCAATGCAGGTCATGCAGCCATAGCCCACCACGTCAAACCTGGAGAACAAAAGGGAAGCAAAAAACAAGAACAACTTTCAGTGAGCCCTCCTGCCGGGACCAGATGGAGGCACAGAGCAGACTGGACTCACAGCACATGACGTCACTGTAGTGCTCTTCTTATAACGCTTCCTCTCTCCAGCACAATCCGACAAGCACATCTCAGACTACTTCTCATGGTTTTTACTTACAGAAAGGAGTTGAATTGCATGATCTAGAATTTTAACAAGTTGAAACCAGATATGCTATTTAATGTCTCTCTTCACTATTATTACATAATCCCAGGGAACTTTGAATTCTATGAGACACGTGAATACAATGCAGGATATCCACATTAAGAATAATATGAAAATTGGAGAAATTATATGTGGCAACTAATATAGTCAGGCACTGCAGACATTTTGGTCAACGACAGTCCACATGTAGATACTGGTCTCATTATAATGGAGCTGAAAAGTTGCTATCACCTAGTAACACTGTAGGTATTATAATTACAATGCATTGCATACCTCAGTATGCTGTTGTAAATAGACACACTATGATGACTTTTTATTAGTTTAGAGTATACCCTTGTTACTTAAAAAAAGTTAACTGCACAACAGCTTCAGGCAGGTTCTTCAGGAATATTCATCATTATTACAGGAAATGATAGCTGCATGTGTGTTAGTGTCCCTGGAAACCACATAGTGGGACAAGATGTGGAGGTGGAAGACGATGATACTCATGATCCTGACCTAGGTGCAGGCTAATGTGTGAGTGTGTATCTCAGGTTTTAACCAAAGAGTTTAAAAAGAATTAAAGATTCTAAAAATAGAAAAAAGCTTATAGAATAAGGATATAGGCTCAGTGCTCGTAGCACAGTGGTTACGGCACCAGCCACATACACCAAGGCTGGCAGGTTCGAATCCGGCCTGGGCAATGACAACTGCAACCAAAAAACAGCCTGGTGTTGTGGCGGGCGCCTGTGGTCCCAGCTACTTGGGAGGCTGAGGCAAAAGAATCGCTTAAGCCCAGGAGTTTGACATTGCTATGAACTGTGACACCATGGCACTCTACTGAGGGCGATACAGTGAGACTCTGTCTCAAAAAAAAAAAAAAAAAAAAAAAAGAATAAGGATATAAACACAGCAGCCAATAAAAAGATGGAGACTTTACATCTTTTGTATTAACCTGGATTGAGCTGAAACATATTCGTCTTAGTAAAGCATCACAGAACGGAGAAGAATCCAATGTACTCAATTCTGATATGAAGGCAGTAGATGAGCTAATGCAAGGTGGGAGTAGGGGAACGAGTAACCTGGGGGCAGGTCGCAATTATAAGAGGAACTTTACCTAACAAATGCAATCAGTGTACCCTCCATGAATTCCAAATAATAAAAAAGAATAAGGATATAAAGAAAATACTTTGGTACAGCTGTACAATGTGTTTGTGTTTTGAGCTAAGTGTTATTGCAAATGAGTCAAAAAATTTATCAAGTAGAAAAGTTAAGCTAAGGTTAATTTACTACTAAAGTAAAAAATGTGTATTTTATAGTATAATTTAGAATAGCCTATATAGTGGTTATAAAGTCTATAGTGATGTATAGTAACATCCTAGGCCTTCACATTCACTTACTACTCACTGACTCACCCAGAGCAACTTTCAGTCCTGGAAGCTCCATTCCTGGTAAGTGGGTGTACCATTTCTTTTTTATCTTTTATACCATATTTTCACTCTATCTTTCCATGTTTAGATATGTTTAGATACACAAATGGCACTGTGTTACAACTGCCTACAGTACTCTGTGCAGTAACATGCTGTACAGGTTTACAGCTAGGAGCAATAGACTATACTACATAGCCTCGGCGTGCAGTAGGCCATACCATCTAAGTTCATATAAGTACATTCTGTGATGTTCCAACAAAGATAAAATCATCCAAGGACAGATTTTTTCAAAATGTATTTGCTTCAGGAACTAGAATGCTTTTAGTTATTGTAAATAATTATTTTTACACCAAAAGGCAGACTGTTAGCTGCAGAGCCACTGTTATCTCACACCTTGGTGCAAATGAGAAAAGATGCCCCTCTCCTTTAGGAGAGCGCAGCACCACAGCGGAGCACAGGCTCAGTTTAGCCTTGCTCTGCCCTTAGAGGGAGCCCTTGGATGATGAACAACTGAACAAAAGAGGGCCCTGTTTAGTTGGAATGTAAGGGGTGAAATCTATATCTACCATCTGATATAATATTATGCACTTAGATACCATCAGATAAGGGCACACATGTTATATGGTGACACAGCAATATACATGAATAAAATGCAACAAAGCAACAGTATGAAAGAAAATTCTCCCTCACCCAAGTTGAGACAGATAAGGCATGACTCCACTTTCTCGAAGATAGTAGGTGACCACACCACTCCCAGGAGACAGGCTAGTTTTGATATAAGGCTTCACATTCAGGCCAGCATCCACAGCCTTCTTTGCTAACAGTCCTGTGAAATGGCAAACACAAAGTGTGGGTGGCTGCCTATGCTAGGTGCCAGGGACACTGTAGGAACAAGCCTGATTTTTCAGTCTGCACTTCCTGCCACAGCCTGACAAAGTCCTTTCATGACAGCACTTACTACCATTCCTGCCGCTGCACAGAGAGCTCACTGGCCCAAAGTTATTCACACGTACACAGTAAACTCAGAGTTCCAAGAAAGATATATTTTCTTTTTATAAAAAAGCAATAAACCAAAAACCACTTATAAATATATTGCAAAATGGGTTTTAATTTTTAGAGGTAATCTTTCTAATTATGTTTGATCTGGATGGAAATCGTAATTAGAGAGGGTCCCTTTCTGAAAGTATAATGTTTCAATTGTGTACTGGTTGGCAAAGAATAGTCAGCTGAGAAGTCAAAATCTAGTCTTCAGATATTTCTTGAAGTGGAGCATCCTGGGCCATTGGATTTTGGCAGAGACACAGGCTGTTCCTGGAACACTGGATGCTGTCTCAGGAAGTATCACAGAAGTAGGAAAAAAAGTGGGGGTGGAGTACAAAGGGACTAAAAACTACAGACAAGCTGGTGACTTGTCCTAAGAAGACTGGCTTGCTCCAGACAAAGAAAGCTTAGGTGACAACAGAAAGACTCAAAGAGGGATTTCCTTATTTCCATGCCTGCTTCATAAAAAAGAACTGTTTACGCTGTCTACAGACATAAGTAGTGCTCCTGGGGATGGCTAAAAACTTGTAACCTATAAAGACTTAATATTAGTGAAGCCTGTATGTAAATATTAACTACTTAACCAGAATTGCATAACAGGTTAGGTGCACCACTGCCCCATGCCCTAATTCAGATGCACTTGCCAACACATCTAAATCAAAATCTGATCTGCTGTTCAGGGTGTTGACAGAGAACAAAGTCTATGACATGATAATCTGATGCAAGATTCTAGGGCTTTACTAGAAATTCAGCTTGCTTTGCTTTCTTCTACTTATTTTCTGTGTTAATTCCCAAGAGAAAGACTATTACACATTATGCATTCTACTTTAATTAATTACTTTGCTTTGGACGCTATCTACTGTGTAGATATATCTGGGTCAATAGATCTCTGTTTCTGGAAAAGACAAGGTTCATGAAACTAACTACACATGGAACTCAGCTAAGACCTTGGGTGATGTCTTGGGAGAGTCCCACCACCATGTCCATGTGACTATGGGATGGAGTCAAAAGCACTCACCTGCTCCTAACATCACAGATGGGTTGCTGGTATTTGTGCAGCTCGTAATGGCAGCAATGACCACAGAACCATGAGTAAGGATGAATTCACTCTTATTATAGATAAAAGTCTTATGGTCATTATGATGGTCTGGAGCAACTTGGAATCCTTTAAATCCTTGCTATAGAAGAAAAAAATATGTATTATGTAGGAAGAAAAAATATTTAAGATATATACATCTTGCTATAGAAAAAATATATGTGGTCAAAAGTTCTCACTTTGGAAGGAGTACTCAAATAACTATAATTTTAAAGGCCAATTTTTATTTTTTTTTGGTAGGGTGCCATGGCATCACAGAGCACAGCAACCTCAAACTCTTAGGCTCAAATGATCCCCTTGTCTCCCAAGTAGCGGGGATTACTGGTGCCTGTCACAATGCCAGGCTAGTTTTTCTATATTTAGTAGAGACTCAGTCTTGCTCAGGCTGGTCTCAATCTCCGGAGCTCATGAAATCCACCTGCCTTGGCCTTCTAGAGTGCTAGGATTACAGTTGTCAACAACCACACCCACACACAGTCTTAAGGGCCAATTTTTAACAAAACATAAATATTTCTGCCAGCAAACTCTGAAATGCTACAGAAGAATTAAACTTGTCTTTACTTTTTTCATATCTTTACAATATGCAGTCATGATTTCTGAACAATTATCTCCTTCCCACCTCAAAAATGAAACTGCTAAATTTAGTTCAAAGATAGTCTAAATACAACAAAATGTCCTTACTCTAAAGGTCAATGGATACAAACTGACTGAGGCTTCTGATTTAGCCTTATAGAAATTTAGGGAAAGTACCATTTTGAGCAGTGAATCATGATCAATAATGCAAGGTACAGAGGCTGGGAGCAGTGGCTCGTGCATGTGTAATCCCAGTACCCTGGGAAGCCCAAGGTGGATGGATTGCCCGAGTTCAAGAGTTTGAGAACATCCTGAGCAAGAGAGAGACCCGGTCTCTAAAAATAGCCAGCTGTTATGGCAGGTGCCTGTAGTCCCAGCTACTAGGGAGGCTAAGGCAAAAGGATTGCTCGAGCCAAGATTTTGAGGATGCTGTGAGCTATTATGTCAATCCCCTCTACACAGGGCAACAGAGTAAGACTCTGTCTAAAAAAAAAAAAAAAAAAAGAAGAGAAAAAGAAAAAATAGTGATACAAACTACAGCTAAACATTTGGTATAATGCTGGTGTTCACCAGGTAAAATCCATAGTACTTCTTATCGATTTATTTGGATAAGTGAAAATCTACTTACTATGTAGCAGAAAATATGCTAGGTACTTTGAGATACCAAGGAGATTAAGACACAATGCTATTCTCAAACACAAAGTCTGGTAAGAGAAATCATACTGCAAATAAAGTACCAACAATGTAAGTTGAAGAATATGGAACACCATCAAGAGGGTTTCAGACCAAGGGCCAGAAGTTTCAAACAAGGGAAAGATGACTTTCTGCTATGAGATTCTGAAGCCATGCTGCAGGGGAAAGGTGAGTTTTTACTAGGACATGATGTAATGAGGAAGAGACAGGCAGGGAGTGGCCTGAAAAGCTTGGGTAAGGAGAGTAAACAATGTGGCCAGAGTCAAGTGAAAACGAGATAGGCTGAGAAAGGTGGGTTGAGTTGTGTTTACAGGTCATGTGCTCTAAGCTGTGTGGCCTGTAGCTAATGGCTGTGTCATTAAGAATTTCTGAATGGAGTAGAGAACATTCAGCACCAGGCTGCAAAGAGTCATCATTGAGTGGACAGAAACAAGGCACGGGGTGGGGTCAGAGGAGTTGGACTTATTCTTCCAGGCCCCTACCTTGGCTCCGAGGCAGCTCTCAAAGTCCTTTTTCATGTCAGACACAGCAACTTTGTCCTGAGGCCTCTTGGGTCCACTGCAACAAGGCACCACTGTTTTTAAATCTAATTCCACAACCTGTTCACCCAAAAGAAATTAGATAATTCACATTATACCTATAAAGAGGAATGAGAAGGCATGCAAAGAATTTTAAATATCACAATAGAAATAAACAATTAAACAAAACTACCAAATTCAAAAATAAAAAAGCCACTGTTTATCTTAACACTTAAGTTGTTCAGTTTCCCAAGATCAACATGAGCCCTTAGGTAGAGTGAGAAAGGAGGCCTTGCTGCCTCTCAGAAAGATCAAGGTGGACACTGCAGGTGCCGCCCAGTGTCTCCCACCAGTCTGTCCTCAGAAAGCAGTTTGTGTATGCTTTTTATTGCTAAGTTGGCTTGAGATAGGTTTTCTATTGAAGTGAAGCATAAACCATTATACTTGTAGGGTGATTTGAGAGAGATGCAGCCATTAAGTCATCAATGCCAGGAAATGGGTCTTAGTCTAACTAAATAGTTCCTTCCCCTGATATAGTATGTAACAAAACAAGAGTCCCAGGTCCAATTTACCCTCCAACCTTGGCTGTCTAAAAATATGTGGGTTCAGTTTGCATCCTAGAAGATTAAGGTCAATCTCTGGATAAATAGAACTGATAGGTTTATAACTTCTCTTCTTTCTAGATCTATAATAATGATGGGCTTAACCTTTAAACAGCGCTTGTCCCTCTGGTAAAATCTTTCAGTGGTCTTCCACGTAAGAGTGTGAAGCAGTAGCTCAGAAGAGGGAACAAGCTCAGCTCACACTGTTTAGGCCAGTAGGAACGTTAAGATGTTATACTACTACAGACTAATTTGTATGTTTACAATTTCCCTATCCTTTGAATTTTTCAGCCTTTTAACATTCTGTTCTCCTGCAAAAGTTGGCAGTGACTTATTTCCTACAAGTGTACCCCTCCCCCCTAAGGAAAAACTCACACAACTAAAATCATAGGCCTCAGGAGGAAGAAACACAGTGTTGTGTGGAGGGCATTCTCATACCTGGGCGAAGTCTGGGTCTTGAGAAGGGTCATTGAAATCTCGAAACATTCCGACAGTCTGGAGATATTTTTTAATGTGCTTTACTGTTTTTTCATCACGACCTAAATGGCATGTTAAGAAGTAACATGTAACAAATATTAATATTTCCTGATTAAAGACTATAAACTAATATATCCAACAGAAATTACACAAGTAGGTTATGTATGTTTCCCTCACACAGCCCCCACAAGAGCTGTTGATATTTTAACTTCCAGGCTAACGGTCTCACTCCCTAGCTGATGCCGCTTTTTATGAGAGGTCACTAACTGATGTGCGGTTCCTAACAAAGTAAGTAGTATTTGAAAAAGATTCTATTTCTACCTACAGTATTCCCCCTCCTTTTGCTTTTTAGGTTTGTTTTTTATTTGAGACAGCCCTGTTGTCTGGGCTGGAGTCAAACACTGCAGCCTCAAACTCCTGGCCCCAAGGAATCCTTTCACTTCACCTTCCCCAAGTGCCAGGGCTACAGGTGTGAACCACCTCCCTGGCCACCCTCTCTTTTTGGTTACAGTCCTTAATTATGATGATCTTATACTTAAGCTAACTGTCAAAGCACACGTATGCTTCTACCTTCAACTGCCCATAAAGACTTTCAGCATTCCACATTCTTATATTTAAAATAATAATCCACCCCACCCCACACCATTAAGCTCTTTCTGTGTGCCTCCTGCATTGTGTATAAATGTTCTAAATACATTATCTCAATCTCTAACCTTTATCATGACCCTGTGAGACAAGTGCAATTGGTATTCTCATTTATAGATGAGGAAATAATTGCTAAAGAAGATTAAGTAATTTTTCCCTGGAACACAGCAAGAAAATGGCGGATCCAGGATCTGACTTGAGTTTGACTCCAAAGCTCAAAGTCTTAACTCATAATGCTGTATCACCAGGAATCTGACTCTGAAACCTCTACTGTTTAATTTGTATCACGATCATGGTGTCTAAGAGATAATACCAAATATGCTCAATGCATGTGCAGTCCATCCATTTCTCTGACAGTTAAGTGAGACTGAACATGTGATTTTTGGACCCACAGTGGATTAGAATTTTTTGTCTCCTTTTTTTAAACTGTGAAGCCATTATAAGACAGGTATAAGAGCTTCATTAATATATTTATCATGCCCTATTGTGGAGCCAATTTTTCACTATACCTTATTGTGTATAAGAAAGGACCATACTCTTCTGAAGCAGTATGCTTGTTCCAATTTAATAGATTTTACGAATCTGGCACTAGATCACAAAGTTTAATGGCCATCTCTAGCAGCCTAATCTTCCCTTCGGATTTATTCTGCAGCTTTTTAGCCCTTACCAGCGTGTCATCCCTTCCCACATTTAGGCTAATTTCCTCAACTATTTATTCTATTCTTTTATTTGTTCTGTTTTTAGACAGAGTCTCAATTTGTCACCCTTGGTAGAGTGCTGTGGCATTGTAGCTCACAGCAACCTCCAACTCTTGGGCTTAAGTGATTCTCTTGCCTCAGCCTCCTAAGTAGCTGGGACTACAGGTTCTCACCACAGTGCCCAGCTAATCTTAGAGACAGGGTCTTGCTCTTGCTCAGGCTGGTCTTGAACCTGTGAGCTCAGGCAACCCACCCGCCTTGGTCTCCCAGAGTGCTAGGATTACAGGCGTGACACTGCACCTGGCCTCATTCTATTCTTTTAGCTCTACATCTTTTTCATTTCAAATACTTTGGGGCACAAGGATATATTAATCAATTTTAATGTTGTTATATTTAATAAAAACATTTTTTAAAAAATAAACTTCATCATAATCTTTACTATTTCCAATAGAGTTTCCTCAGGCCATGGGAGAAGACTCGGATTTAGAGTCTATAAAATGTGTATGTAACCCTTCCTATGGCTTATCCCTTCTCTTAGACATCTGTTCAAATTTTACTTTCAAGGGCCCTTTGTTGACCTCGTTATAATATAAAAAGCACTCTCAGGGACTCTCACCCGCCTCCTTGCTTTCTTCTGCATTGGCACACTTATGCAGGTGTATATTTGTTCCTTTCTCCCTCACCAGAATGTAAGTTCTCAGGGGGCAGGGACTTTATCTATCCTGTTCACAGCTGTATCTTTGGGAACCGGACTGGATATGGATAATTTGTTAAATGGATGACTGAATGACTTTAATGTTTCTAAAATAAACTTGAGACACTAAAATAACAGCTTTCTCAAAGTTAAAAGTCAAATGTCTAAGTAAATATAGAAAGAATTAAAGATCTGTCAACATTTTAAAATGCCGTTCTATGCTGTCTCTCATTTTACCTTCTGGGCAACCCAAAGGGCACTGGAGCCATGGCCCTCTTTGGAGCCATGTAGCTTGAATTCTGGCTCTACTATGCGGGAGCCTTGGGTAAGGCAACATTTCTCTTATCCTCGGTTTTCTCTCTTATTAATTAACTAATTAATCAGTGTATCCCACACATCTGTAAAGAGGATGACAGCAAATGCATACCGAGTGCCTGGTACACAGCAGGCAGCCCAAAGATAGTAGATTTCGTACTAAGATTACTTGTTTAATGTCAAAAAACTAGTAGTAAATATCATAGTAAGTATCCAGGCTTCCAGAGCACCTGAGAACATTTTATTGGCCACACTATCTACCATCTCTATATCATACCTCCTTAAATCCCAACGCTCTACCTTGGCTCCACAGAGGAAAAAAAAGTGTGACTCTAACCCACTGCATTCTGCAGGGCAGGGGCAGAAGGCAGATTCTCAGTGTTCCACGGAACTTCCACCAAGAGCCCTCAGCTTTCGCAGTCCTTTATGTACTTACCTGTCTGTTCCAGGTACCTGATACTAACTTCATCAACTGGGAAGAAGGCAGCAGTTGCTCCGTACTCGGGACACATGTTAGCAATTGTAGCTCGGTCGGCAATGGATAACTGGGCTACTCCTGGCCCGAAGAACTCAACAAATTTGCCTACTACCCCAACCTGGCGGAGGTGCTGAGTAGCAGAAACAACAGAAAAGCTTGAGATTTGACAGCCTACATTTAAAAGGCAGAATACTATTTTGAAATTCTTATAAAATAGCCTTGTGAATAAACACAAACAATAAATTAGTCCAACGTATTTTTGATTACTTTAAAAAATGAAATTTAAAAAGCAATGCCAGTTAAAGGCAACATGATATCCTGGAACGTAAAAGGGACACTACTGAAAAAAACTAGTTTAGTCTGTACTTTAGTTATGAGTGCCATACCAATGTTAACTTCTTAGTTGAGATAAATGTGCCATTAAAAATGCTTATAAATAACATCTTTTATAAGATGTTAACATTACGGGAAGTTGGGAGAAAAATAACAGAAATTCCTGTACTATCTTTATACTGACTCTCCCATAAATTTAAGATCATGTCAAAATAGTTCTTATTTAGAAAAACAAAGAAAAAGTATGCCAAAAATGCAAATAACACTAAGAAAAGTTTTTCAAAATTAGTAACACTCTTTCTCTTTCTAATGAGACCACTACAAGTGCCTAAAAGTGCTAAATATTATTCATAAATTCTTTCAACCTAAATTAATTATTTGCACTATAGTAAGAATAGGACTTGTTTTCACAGGAATATGAATAAAATTCTAGCTGCAAGTTCAAGCCAAATGTAACCCAAAGGTCCCCATATCTGACTTGCCAGATCTTTTCCACACAAGACACCAGCCAGGAGTGAGACTCCAGTGACTGACTTAGCTCTGCATGAAGCCAGTCTCACTGGCTGTAGACAACCACAGAGATAGGCTCTTTGGGTTATAGGGAATTCTGCCAAGTTTTGTGAGCAAATTCCATATTATTCCATATCTTTAAAAAGAGTGCATAGGCCTTTGTGATAAGCTGTGTTGTTGTAATAAATTCAACTCCAAATTTCAAAGATTAAATCAAAGGGAAACTTATTTTGGCCTTTAACAATACAGTGTCTGTGCGAAAAACCCTAAGCCTCCAAACTATAAAACCATAAAAAATTGTGCTTGTGGTAATAAAAAAAACATTGTTTTTCTAGCAGTGTCTCAAAATAAAATGGCCTTTTTACAAAACAAGCAAATCACAAAAAAAAAAAAAAAAAAGACAATAATTTCCCAGCTAAAGAACAAAACTTTTATTTTACACCTTGGAGAAAAATCTGTTATAATAATTTAACTTACAATACAGAGAAGAGAATTAAAAAAGTCAAATACTATGTGTAAAACTAATTTGTTATTTATATACAAAGAGGAACCATGTGGAAAAATATAGTGAAAGTATAAACATACGCATGGGAATGATTCTCACAACCTCAGGATGATGATGACTATTCTTAGGAATGGGAAGCATAGCTTTAGTAAAAAAAAAAATTACATATTTCTTCAAAAATATATAGAGAGAGCTCTGAAGCAAATATGGCAAAATGTTCTCATCTGTTAAATCTGGGTGATAAGGCTCAGCCCCTGTAGCTCAGTGGTTAGGGTGCCGGCCACATACACTGAGGCAAGCAAGGTGGAACCTGGCCTGGATCCAAAAAAACAGCCAGGCATTGTGGTGGGCAGTTGTAGTCTCAGCTGCTTGGGAGGCTGAGACAAGAGAATCACTTAAACCCAAGAGTTTGAGGTTGCTGTGAGCTGTGACACCAGAGCACCCTACTAAGGGTGACAAAGAGACTCTGTCTCAAAAAAAAAAAAAAAAATCTGGGTGATAAGTCTGTGAAAGTCATTTTAATTTCTGTGTATTTAAACTATTTCATAATTTTAAAAAAATGTAAGAAAAAGATCCATGCAGAAACAGAGAGCAAAATGAACAAATTATCTAAACATAACCACAAAAAAATTAAGAAATTTTTTAAAAATGAAAGAAAAAGAAATAAGCAAATAAAAAAAGAAAAAAAAAGGGAAAAAAAGGAAAAATGAGAGGAAAAAATTGTTTAAACATAAACACAGAACACTCCCCTTATCTCATCTCCTTTTAAAATCATCAATGTAGTAAGTTTCCCAGAATTTCTAGAGCACACAAAAACCAAGGGAGCCTCTAATATGTATTTCATCCCTGTTTGTCAGTGTGGTTTTCAAAGACCACAGGAGAGGCAGGACACCCTTACCTTGGTAATGGTGAGCACGATGTCTGTGGACGTTACCAGAGGGTGGGGCTTTCCCATCAGTTTGTAGCCAACCACCTGGGGAAGCACCATGCTGATTGGCTGACCCAGCATGACAGCTTCTGCTTCAATACCCCCCACACCTGGAAGGAATGCACACCAGAGTGATGCTTTCATTATTCCCCTGTAGCTCTCAGATACAAACTCAGTGTCATTAATAGGTAATAAACCCAGCTATAATGTTTAACAGGTATGGAGTTATGTTATGTATCTATAAAGAGCAATTATTTTATCTGTATTTCTTTCTACAAAATTTTTAACAAGTGTTTCTCAAAGTGTTATCCCCCCAAATACTTGTATCAAAATCCCCTCAGTGAAGACTTGGCGCCTGTAGCTCAAGCAGGTAGGGCACCAGCCACATACACTGGAGCTGGCTGGTTCGAATCCAGCCTGGGCCCACCAAACAAAGACAATTACAACCAAAAAATAGCTGGGTGTTGTGGCGGGTGCCAGTAGTCCCAGCTACTTGGGAGGCTCAGGCAAGAGTTTGAGGTTGCTGTGAGCTGTGATGTCACAGCACTCTTCCCAGGGCTACAGCTTGAGACTCTGTCTCAAAAAAAAAAAAAAAAAAAATCCCCTCAGTGCTATACCCAAAGGAGTGTAGGCTTCAGGAGTCCCCAAGTATAACAAACACCCCAGTGATTTTCATTTATGCTAAAAATACTTTCTTCCAGTTCATAATCATGGAGCACCTAAGTATGAAGTGCTTTTCTGGATACTGAAAAACAGCAGAGAATAAAACAGACAAAAGGAAAAGTACCTCTCTGATACTTGTGGTCATGCAAATTCAGGCTACTGGGATGTAATGGCATCAAAGTGACTTAAGATACACGCCTGAAAACAGCATATACAGGGATGACACAGAAACCCAGAAGACAACTTACCCCAACCAAGAATACCCAAACCATCAATCATGGTAGTGTGCGAATCCGTGCCCACAAGGCTGTCTGGATAGTAATATCCATCCCGATCAAACACCACTCTTGCCAAATATTCCAAATTCACCTGGTGGATGATTCCTGAGCCAGGGGGAATAATCCGCATGTTGTGGAAAGCCTGGGAACCCCACTAGAATTAGAAATGGAAAGAACACTAAGAACACGTACGGCACGGTTACTCAGCCTGTCTCCTTGGCACCTCTGCCTTGTGCCCCACATATACAGAAAACCAAACAGCAGAATCAAATGCTGCCCATACCTTTAAAAATTCAAATCTTTCTCTATTTCTTTCAAATTCCAGATCTTGATTCTTCTGTAAACTGTCTGCCCTGTCAGAGAGAAAAATAAAATATATAAATTTTGAGGCTTAAAATGCTATTTGGCCAAATTTGTTGGTGATGAACTAAAAAAATGAAATTGCATCTACAGGCTTGCTGAGTGGTATCATGAACTTCATACATGATTACTACAACGTAGAAAAGAGAAAGTAACTAGTGAAAATAAAAAGAATACTCACTACCTGGAATTAGAGTTAAAACTAATGTAATCATGAAGTCTGACTCTCAGCAACAGACTCAAGACATTTATTTACATGACAATAGCAGCGGAGATGTTTAAAAACCCCTTGTTTCTGTGCTCATTTCTCATCCGTGACCTCATTGTAACGGCTCTCTGAGCTGGGCTATGTCTGGGCTGGCATTTCCACCTGTTTATGTTGGGAGATGGGAAACCAGCAATGCCAAGAGGCTTAGTCTATCAGACAGAGGTGTATGGGGAGGATGGTGCCACCCAAGAACAGCAAACCACAGATTATATGCTGAGGTCATTCAGTCCATCATGACAATGCAGGGAGCCAAGAAGATACTCCAGGATTTTTATATAAATTGCATTGTTTTGAGCCAAGAAAGAGTAATTCATTTGAATAGTCGCAAGTCTGAGGATCTGGCACACAGAAGATGCTCACAAACTTTCTATCATAGGATTGAGTGAACATAGGAAAGAACAAAATTAACAGCTAAGATCAAAGTCAGACTTCATTAACTAAGATAATAATTAACACTTAATTGATATTACTAGGTACCAGCCACTATTCTTAATGCTTTACATTAATTTTCTCATTTAATCTTTGTAACAACTCTTTGAGTTTAGGTATGACTATTGGAGACACAGAGAGGTTAAGAAACCTGCCCGGTATAGAACCACACAAGCCGGTAAAGGGAATAACTGAAAGCGGAACTCAGGCCGTTTGACTCTAGAGTTCTCTCCACCCCTACACGTAATCAGACTAGAATAGGTAGCAGTTACCGAGACATGGCAAATAATGGTGGTAGTGGTAATAACCATCACTAGCACAATAATATTACAATAGTAAGAGCTAAAGTGCAACACTAGGCTACAAGCCCCATGCTTTATTCAACTGCTACAGCTCCTGTACAAGGGACTGTCATCCTCAGTGTACGGATGCAGCAGCACAGAAAGGTTAGATAACTTGTCCAAAGCCAGGTGACTGGTAAATCTTAGAGCTATGACCTGAACTAGGTCTGACCGGCCCTGGCATCCCTGCCTTACCCACGGTACTCCTCGCCCACTCTCCCTTCACCTTAGTCTATGAGACTCTACCATGTGCTGTGTGCTGGGAACACCACGGTGCAGAAGCTGCTCCCTGCCCACCCGGAGCTCAGAGCCTGGTAAGAGATACAGAGAGCACCCAGGCAATGCCTAAGACTAGGAAGTACAGGGCACCCTGGGAGCACTCAGAAAGGGCATCAACTTGGACCAGGAGGTCCTGAATGCTTTTCAGAAGGAAATGACATCGGTGTAGTCTGCAGGATGATGGAGTTGGCCAGAGAATGACAAAGGGCAGGCATCCCTATGAAGAAAAGGCCTGGAAGCCCATGGGTAAGATTTACCGCACAACAAACACATTCAGTTACCACAGTGATCTTTTCTCTTGATGTGAATATTCTCTAAGACAAGCATTGGTTTTTTTTAAATGGAATCAATTCCTGATTCCTAGTTTGTGTCCCCCCCTTACAATGGGGGGACACAAACTATGGCCCATGGGCCTAACTCAGCCCCATGTCCATATATGCTTGGCCCTCAAAAGAATAATGATTTTTACACTTTTAAATGTTGGAGGGGGGAGAATATGTGATGGGAAGAGTATGGAGCCAGCAAGGCCTAAGACATTTATTATTGGCCCTTCACAGAAAAAGTCTGCTGATCCCACCTAAGAGCAGAAGTGTTTGTGAAGGTGTGTACATGTTACAGAAAAGCAAGAGGAAGATGCAGGGGGAGGGGAGACCCTGGTGCAGCAGAACAAGGCAGGACCTCAGAGCAGACACCTGCATTAGCAGAGCCTCTGGACGAGATGCAGTTACTCCTCAAGGAACTCATCTCCACCTGCTTCTCAATACATGTGGGCTGGGGAGGGGGGGCTCTATCCCTCTCGCCCTTCCCTCTGTCTCTTCAGGTGCAAATCCCCCTTTCCAATACATCCCAAGCATTTGCATCAGGAATACTTCAGGCACTTTAAACTCCACAGGCCGACTCTACTGTGTGGCCTGACTTCCTAAATCTGCCCCTCTTCCCTGTCTGTCCATATTTTAGCTAATGACCTCCTCTCCCACCACTTAGTTCCCGAAGCTATGGAAGTATTCCAGAAACAGCCTCCCAAGGAGGTGTCCTTTCAATCATCCAGCCCACTTTTTGTGTTGTCACTGAATCACTTATCTAAAATACAAATCATTATAGCCCAGGCTGACTCTACCACTGGCAGGGGCTTCCCACTTTCTTTTTTTGTTGGTTTTTTTGAGACAGAGTCCCACTCTGTTGCTCAGGCTAGAGTGCCATGGAGTTAGCCTAGCTCACAGCAACCTCAAGCTCCTGAGTTCAAGCCATCCTCTTGCCTCATCCTCTGGAGTAGCTGGGACTACAGGTGCCCACCACAACACTGAGCTAATTTTTCTATTTTTAGTACAGATGGTTCTCACTCCTGTTCACGCTGGTCTCAAACTTCTGAGTACAAACAATCCTGCCTCAACCTCCCAGAATGCTAGGATTATAGGAGTTAGCCACCACACCCCCCAATGGCTTACCACTGTCTATTAAGCTACACATTCCTTGTCTTAAAAAACCAAGCCCTCTGATATGACCTCAACCTTCCTTTGCAAACCTTTTCCTACCCTTCTACTTTCAGCTTCAGCCACACTTGCAGCCCTCACACTCTCCCCCGAGCCACACTTTCCTCACGCCTTTCCATACTCTATTCTCTCTAAATAGAGTGCCTCTTCCAGCTCTTCTCTCCCTGGTAAACACATGTCAGGATCCAGATCATGCGATGCTCCTTGGACAGCCTCTGACTGCCTAGGTAAAGATTATTTCCCTTCCTTCTCTGTGGGGACTATACTTCTCAACTGCATGAAGGTTGGGGTTCACTAAGTTTTCTCCTCTTCTAAACTATCCTGTTTCTTCTCAACTATACTGTCACGTAGCAGGTCTATTAAGGTCTTTTAATTTATAAAAGGAAAGCATCTCTGACCCAGAGAGATTCCTACCAAATACAGGTGAGATTCTTAACCACAAGTGGGCCTTGTTCTGGTACTCCCATCTCTTCTGCTATCCTTTGAGCACTCCCTGGTCCTCTTCCCTCCAACATCAGAGGACATCAGAGCTTCTCAGAGCATAAGTGGGACCGGACAGGGAATGTTTACCCCAGGAAATGCTGGGAACATCAGTTTGACAGAGCAACAGATTCACAGAACAAACAGAAGCACTAGAAATGCTTAGATTGTTTCCTGACAGTAATTCCAGGCAAAAACTTATTTACTGAGAAAAACAAAATATCTATTATATTAAGGGTGGTTCTAGTTATTAGAGGGAATAAACAGACCTAGTATTCAGATTTTTCTACCACTCAGAACCTCCCTAAATTAGCCTAATCTAGTGAGCTTTCAATAAGGTCTGTGAAAGTAAATGTGTCATAGGCTAAAGAGGAAATTTCTTCTTAACTCCTTAATTTGAATTCAGATCTGGACACAGTTCAATTTCTGAGAATTACATTTAATGAAACTCCAAAAACTCACAACTTACAGAGGAATTAGTTTTCACGCTCATGAAATGTGGTCAGAAATTGTTATAAAATTCTTATTGAGGAAAAAGTGTTATTTCTGAGATAACTCTGTGAAACATTACAATAACATATGGACTGGATCCTTAATTCCTAAAGATGGTGTGGAGGCCAATTAGTATTATTCAAACCAGGCAAGAGCTTAGAATATTTCACTGAGACATTTACACTTTATCACTACCCCTTATCCAGTTTTTCTAGCTTATTCCTGGAAATAGAACTGGAAATAAGCCCACAGAATACAGTTGCACAAGGGTTAAGATAGATCACATTTAATTTTTTAAAAAAATGAGTAAAGACACCCAGAGGTCGAACTGCAAAACCACAACTCAAGAAATAAAAACAAACCACCACCAATGAAAACACTTCTAACAGAAATGCTCTCTGATTACATGTATCTGGGGGGAGGGTTTGCTAGATTTGGATATCTGTATGGGTCAAAGTTCACCCCTGGATTTTGCTATTTTCGTAATAATGTTTTTAGCACTATGGTGTAAATAAAAAAAAGTCTTTAAAAAAACTGAAAGAGTCAAGGTCAAAAGGGAGAAAAAAGGAAATTACAGTGAACTTGGTGATGACACAGATGCATTAATAGCTCTGAGTTCTTTGAATTTTGAGTCAACAGATTTTAGACATAAGAACAATTATAATTCTGCCGCCACCAGTACTTTCTCCTTTAGGCCAACAAAATGAAGGTAAATTCATCAGTATCAGTGAAAGCCTCCAATAAAAACAAAGTTGGGCATGATGTTGTGAAGCTACTTTTATAACTTCTGAACATTTTACACGTACATTTTTAAGCCTTCCTTTTGAAACCAAAACATTCATGTTTATGTGATTTAGAACAAAAATGCAAGGGGTGGAGCGGGGTAGGAGTGGAAGGATGTGTTGCCTAAGAATGGTTCAGAGTCCAAAGGAAAGGGAAGAATTGGCAAGTATCCAGTTGGTTCCAAGAATCATTACTGGAGGACAAAGTAGATTTCTTCTTATGCTGAATTTATCTGGTTTGGATGTTGGCAATATTCATTTGAGAATGACAATTTTCTAAATTTCTTCTGAGGCTATATGGAACCCATTTAAACCCCCAAGGAGGTAAATAAAGGTGTTTTGGTTTCCTTTTGAGTAGTTTGTTTCATATTCTTCAATGACTTTTAATTATAAAAAATTAGCTTCTTATTGTAAAACATAGACCAGTTACAGTCCCAGAGATAACTGCTGAGCATTTTGACACCTCTTTCCAATCTTTTAATCCCTGCATAGCTTTCCATCCAGCTGAGATGCAATATAGTATATAGCATCTGGTTCACTGAGCCCCAGTATGAGCACCTTCAGAGTGTTATTAACACTTCATACATAAAACTGTAAAGGTTACCTAATAATTCGCTTTAGGGACATATAATAATTTACCAAATAATTCTCCTTTACTGGACATTTAGACTATTTCTAGTCGTTATAAATAAATACTTTAACAATTTATGGTATTATTTTTATTTATGATACTATCATTACTTACGACAATAAATAATACTTTAATGGATTTTAATCCCCATTCAGCTTTTTTTGAATTCAGCTATCTATTAAGAGTATGCTTAGAAGCAGAAATTCCAGGATGAAGGATATAGAAACTTCTAAAGCCTTCATATATATTGATTTTGTCACTTCTAAATTAGTGCTATCAGCTGTGTATAAAAGTGTCTCCCTTGTAACACTTTCATAATTAATGTTCATTTTCTAATCTTAACTATGTTGATAAGAGAAAGTGGTATCTCAAATATTTATTTTACTTTTTTATTATTTGTAAGACTGAATATAAAGGCTTTATATATCCTACTTTACTACTATTTGCATTTCCTGTTATTGTGAAATGTCCACTTTCCTTTGCTCATTTATCTGCAGGGTCTTACTATTTTCCTAATGGATTACACACATTCTTATATATTAAGGATAATTAACCTTCTACATATTTTTCAAGTTATTTCCTCTTAATATTGAAATCATATTAAATCTACAACATTTTTCATTATTTCTTTATTTTTCCTTGTTTATTTTATTGATTGCTTTTTTTTTTTTTTTTTGCGATCAAGTGTCACTCTGCTACCCTGGGTAGAGTGCTATGACATCATTGTAGCTCACAGCAACCTCTAACTCTGGGGTTCAAGCAATTCTCTTGCCTCAGCCTCCCCAGTAGCTGGGACTATAGGCATGTACCTCCATCCTCAGCTAGGGTTTTCTATTTTTAGGAAAGATGGAGGTCTCATGCTTGATCAGGCTAGTCTTGAACTCCTGAGCTCAATCAAGCAATCAGCTTCCCAGAGTGCTAGGATTACAGATGTGAGCCACTGAGCCCACCCTCATTCATTGATTCTAAGTTTAGGAAGTTTTTCTCATCAAGACATGTGACACATAAATACTTCAATTTTTGTCTAAATTTTTTTTTTGCAGTTTTTGGCTGGGGCCGGGTTTGAGCCAGTATATTGGGCCGGCGCCCTACTCCTTTGAGCTATGGGTGCCACCCCTTCTTCTAAATTTTTTAATATTTATGCTTTGATTAATATGAACTGTTCCCTGCACTAAATAATTAATTTTCCCAGCATTTATGTAGGAGTCATTTTCTTCTCCACTGATAGCTGATAACAACTTTATGTAACCACACTTCTAGGTCAAGATGCTAGCCTCTTAACAGTACCTGACTGCCCTCCCTGTATCCAAACCTTTGTTGTGCAATCTTGCAGTAATTTCTACAAAAGACAGACTGTACTTCCCTACCTAGACTTTGGGCTCAAGCATGTGACATACTTTTGATCAATGGCACTGTGAACAGAAATAATTCTGTGCTGACCCTCATCAAGGCACTAAGACAGTAGTTCTCAACCTGTGGGCCATGACCCATAGGAACTGTATTAAAGGGCCATGGCATTAGGAAGGTTGAGACCCACTGCCCTAAGAGATGTTATGTATTTCCACTTGCCCTCTTGAATTTCTCTGATCACCAGACAACTGCCTTTTCCTTCAGCCTGGGCCTCAAAAGAAACACAAATGGAACAGAGTAGCCCCGGCTGTGTATCTCACAGGGGACTGGAAATGCATAACATTGTTTGATATCCTGATGCCATTTTAACCCAAAGATTCATTCCCAACACTTATAATTTATAGCAAAGGCTTTTGCAGAATAAGATTTAGGGATAAAAGCTCATTAAAATAAACTGAGTCAGGAGAATTGCCCATTACTCCATTGCTGTTTGACTTTCTTTTTTTTTCTTTCTTTCTTTTTTTCCCAGAGATGTGTCTTGCTCTACTGCCAAGGCTAGGGTGCAGTCATATCCCACTTTTACCTCCAACTTTTAGGTTCTAGCCATCCTCCTCCTGAGTAGCTAGTACCACAGGCATGTATCACCACAACCAGTTAATTTTCTTTTCCTTTTTTTTTTTGTAGAGTTGAGGTCTCATTATATTGCCTAGGCTAGTCTTAAACTCCTAGCTTCAAGAGCTCCTCCTGCTAAAGTGCTGGGATTACAGGCATGAGTCACTATGACTGGCCCTGTTTAATATCACAGAATTTAGATAGTCATCTCTGTGATGGGCTAGGTTACAAATGCTACATGCATTTTGCTTAAGAAGTACTTCATTTTAAAGTTTGTTAAGCAGTCAGGCCTAAGTTGCTAATTTGCAACTACATATTCACACGTTCGATTTTCTTTTCTGTAAAAGGTTTTCTTTGATAAAGTATTTAATATGTACACCTTTGAATGTCAAGGGTATAAGGTTAACAAAAAAAGAGAAACCCACCTGTCCTCAGAGATTCAGATTCTCCCCTTCTAAAGGTATTATGGCCACCTAAATTATTCAGAAAGATTCTCAATTAACTCAAGGATAATTTCTTAATTTCTTCTCTTTTTTTTTTTTGAGACACAGTTTTACTATGTTGCCCTCAGTATAGTGCCCAAGGGCCATGGTGTCACAGCTCACAGCAACCTCAAACTCTTGGACTTAAGCAATTCTCTTGCCTCAGCCTCCCAAGTAGCTGGGACTATAGGTGCCTGGCCATTTTTTGGTTGTAGTTATTATTATTGTTGTTTAGCAGGCTCGGGCTGGGTTCAAACCCACCAGCTCCGGTGTATGTGGGCAGCACTCTAACCACTGAACTATGGCACCAAGCCTCAAGGATAATTTCAAGGTCACTCAGTTTGGTGTATTAAGTGACTATTTACATGCATTTGGGAGCAACTCCGGTGACAACTTCCTTCAAGGACTAGAGGCCCACTGCAGACAGTAAGTCCCCTAGCAAGCTGAGAACAGGCAGCTGAAAAGGCTGGGAGACAAGAACTCCTAACAGAGGAAGATTTAAGCTGGCCTGGAGGATTTTGGCAGGAAGAGAACAGAGGATATTCCCCATTACTCCATTGCTACTTGAACGAAAGAAAAGAAAGGAATAGGCATTATGAAAACCCACGTGGAGTGGCAGAATTGCCAGACATGAAACACTTAGGATCAAAAAGGAATAAGTAAGTTTCCAGTGAATGAAAAAACCCAAACTCTTTTAAATTCAAACACATGCTTGCTTTGACAAGCTCTCGTGGCAGAGCTGTGTGTGTGTGTGTGCGTATGCGTGTGTCACCCAGACTTCAAGCTGTACTCCAACACAAGCTGACAGGCTGTTCCAACCCAAGAAGTAAACACATTAAAAAAAAACGATTAAAAAAAGCCACCCCCCAAAAAAATCTTCACTGGAAAATCTATATTAAGTTTGAGCTTTCTTAAAGATACTTTTAAAGATTTTCTTCTTCTATTTAAGTACAGATACATAGTTTTTTGTTTTTTTTTAAAAAGACTTCTATTCCAAGGTTTTGCACAAAGTAGAAAACCCAGGAATTCATTCTAAACTCTTACCTTCTGTTGAAATCAACCTGGATGGAATGATCAATTACAAGATCAGCAGGACAGACTGGGTTTATTTTTTCTGGATCTCCTCCTAACTTTTTCACAGCATCACGCATTGCAGCGAAGTCCACCACAGCTGGCACACCCCTGAGAAAAGAAAGAAGCAGAAAATAAGGCTTCCATGTGTGTTAACTGCATTGTTCAGCTTTTGCTTCCAGGGATATTAACCAGGGACTATCTCATCAGAGGAGCTAACAATGGGTGACTTAGAAAAGTGAAACTTTCCAAGCATATTTCCTTGAGCAGAAATCACTTACGTGATAAGTACCACAAAAGAGTAGTATCTCTATATACAATTTTATCACTGTATTAAATTTTAGGATAATAATGCTCTAGAGGATCAGAACTCTTACTGCTAAGACTTCTTCCCATTCACATGGTGAGCTGACAAAGACTTGGAGAAGACATTCAGATCACACCTTCAACTTCACACCCAATTTCAAAAGATGGAAATTCAGAAAAGTAGGCTGTCAGTCAAATTCATGGGAAGTGAATTCTTCCTGCTTATTATTTTAAAGTATAAAATGTGTGTGCTCTTCCTCCAGAAAACGAAATTGGGTCTCTAGAAGGTATAAAATAACATCATTTAAAAATGGAAAGATAATATGTCTCAAAAAAGAGGCCAGGATGGGGAGTGAGGATCCCTAGGAACAGAGGACACAGCTGAGGCTCAGCAGTATCGGGCAGGCCTGGTGCACTGCTATCTCCCACGCAGACAGCCGGTCAGGGTGTCAAGTATAGCTGTTTGAAACCTGGCTCCCTGGACAATAAGAGATGTGGGAGAAAAAGATTCCAAAATAGCTCTGTTCTGTGCTATTTCATCCATCTTTACTTAGGGGACTGAGGACTAGGATCTTCAAGATCAAGGACGATGACCTTTGCTACTGGAAACAATACGGTGACTACACAGCCCAGTTTGATCCGACAACTCCACTTTACCCTTGCTGCCAGGGGAAATGGCTCCCTTTTGCTTTCAAAAGTACCTAGATATGGGTAATAAATTATACAGTTACAGTAAAGTGGTCTTTCTTTGTTTTTTTTTTTCATTGTTTTATTTTTTAAAAAAAGCTTTCTTGAACAGCTGACAAGGGAGGCAGAGAAAAGGAGAGCAAAGTGACAAGAGGCTCACGTAAAGTCCTGCAGGATGACACGGGCAGGCTTGAATGGCACTTCTATGTTCTTATGCTGCATAACATTCCAGTTTAGGATATTTTCAACATCAGTCTTCTTTACCAAAAACTCATCACAGTTCCGAACAGCTGCCTCCAGGAGAACTCTGATTGAAAATGGTAAGCGTTCTAGGAGTCAAGAAGAAACCCCAACAAAAAATCACCGTATTATAAAAGCACTCTTTAAAGTCAATCTCTAGATTAACGCGATACAAGGCATCAGACTATTCTTCCAAAAAAGGAAAGAAGGTAAAGTGATCAATAGTTTAAAATATATATATTGAATGGGTTTAAGAGACATTCAATAACAGGAAATACTCACAGACTAGGTAAAAATAGAATATTACAGTTTACTTTTTCATATTAAATGGTTGCCATGCCTTGGATCCCAATCACAGGGAGATTTCCTTAAGTCATTCCTTCTCACCATCTAGACTTTTACTGTATTAAGTGTCAGGTAGAAATATACACACATACACATATATACATGCAAGTAATAGTTCTCATGCAAACTAATGGTCAAGAAATAACAAAATAACTCCATTCACAATTAGTGTAATTAAGACCAGAATATAAGCATGTACATCTTTCAAAGGGAAATAAAACCTTAAACGCTAGGAAGCATGGCCAGTGGTAACTGGAGTTTCTAGTATAAAACAATGGTAATTCATAAGAAAAATCATTTTATTTATAAAAGTTCCATCTTGATATATAAAAATTACTCACCCATATTATCTGGAAAGATAGTGCAAAGGTAGAAAAAGTATGCAATTTGAATAAAAAAAAGACACATGTTCTTATCCTTCTCTTCCGCAACACACCCACTTGTAATCTGATCACATAACATTGATTCTGGGGCTTGGCTTCCTCAGGACTTCTTTGATTTTATAAACACAACCCCACAGGCTGCTATTCAGATTAAGTGATGAAATATAAATGTACAAATGCTCTATATACAACAAAGCATCGAGTAAGTGTTACAGGTATATAATCATTATCACGTCCTTAAAATTGATAATGTAAGAGACCCATTCTCCACTATTTCCTCTTCCAGCATTCCTAATTATTATGCAAATGTGATTCCAATTCTTATCAGAGCAATTACATCACAGATCCCTGTATTTACCATATCGAGAATCTTCTAATTTTTTCAGATTGAAGAATTTCTTTCCTGGTTGTACAGGATCCAGTGGCTCAGCAATGTGTGTGAATGGATTGCTCATGATGACTGGGGGCCAAGAATCTCTAAAACGGAAAGAGAACATTCAACTTCTATACTTGCTGGGCCTCCTTTACCCCGAGGAGTGTTTGCCCTTTTTAACAATTTCAGTGCACAATCACAAAATCACTCACTATCTTTTCGAAGTGAAGAGGGATAATAAAACATAATGAACACAAAGGTGATATTCTTAGCAAATAAAATGAATGGGCTTTTGTGAAGCTGCCGTGAAAGGTGGCATTCATCTCTCACGAGAGCATATAAACCCAAACTTCTTTGGTCTTATTTTTACAACTTCCCAATATTCTTCCACTGATAAGATGTAAATGAAGGATGGGCTCATGGTGAATCTTTAATACAATATAAACAAACCTCTAAGCTGGACCAGTGTCCTGCATGACAGGAGGTTACAAGTCATTACACAAACTGTACAAAGCTTTTTTTTTTGAGACAAGAGTCTTACTCTGGCACCTTAACCAGAATGTGGTAGACAGGACACGGAAGAGAAGGCCAGGCTGTCAGCCCAGCTCCTCTTTCTTTCTTTCCCCCAGTGTCACATAGTGTTTGTATCAGCTGCCATTTGGTGGCAGAAGAAAGGTATCTAACAAGGTCTGGGCCAGCAACTTCCCTCTAGGACAGTAGTTCTCAACCTGTGGGTGGCAACCCATAGGAACTGTATTAAAGAACCATGGCATTAGGAATGTTGAGAACCACTGCTCTAGGAATTGTGGAACTAAAACTAAAGAAAAACTAGCTAGAATAGACTGTAACTGTGTTTACAAAATTATATACCCTTAGGCCATCAGCACTAGAATTACCAGGGGGCTTTCAGGTACAGATTCTTGAGTATCCACTCCCCATCCTTTAAACTACTAACTTAGAGTAGATAGGGGAGGTGCCAGAAATCACCTCTTTAACCTTCCAGGTGATTCTAATACCTGTTCAGGCTGAGAATCATTGTGGGACACTATGGAATGCCAGCATACTATGGAATTCCAGGTGAGGAACTTCTATGCAATTCAAGAAGCTGAGAGGCAGCAGGGAAGACATAGGAAAAGGGAGGGGCGCGTTCTTAAATGAAGAGTCACAACCCAAAGGCCTCCAGGGCCCTGAACCCAGTAGCAGGCTGCACAGAGACTAGGAGACTATAGACAATGTGTGCCCACCTCACAGGGTGGCAGCCACTTGGCTCCAGCTGAGAGTGCGTGCAGGAATGTTGGCACAATTTTGGGAGACCAACCCATTTCAGGTGAGGCTGGTGATCTGAATTTTTATATGAACTCTCTTGGTTTATATAAGCTGACAATTAAGGTTTTCTAAACCAAGTAACTGTGTGGGTCTGTAGTAAGCCAGCCAAACTGAACACATCTGTGAGCAATATGTGACCAGAGGCAACAGGTAACCAGGGTGGGCAAGACAATGGCAGAAACTGAAATGAGGGCAAGAAGAGGATGGATTAAAAGCAATATTTAGTGAAAACAGCTGCCCAGTGAGTGGGGCATGATCTAGGGAAGAAGAGGTTAAGACTTCAGCGCTGGTATGGAGGGTCGAAGGCCACTAATGCAGCCTTGGGGGGCAGAGAGGGGAGGCCTGGCTGGAGTTTTTGAGGTAAAAGTGGATATAAGATAAAGTTCCACACAAATGCAAGAGATCTGTTTTTAATTCCACTACAGGAGCAGCTAATCAGAAGGAAAAAAAGCTATAATTACTCTGTTTAGTAGGAAACATGCTGGCTTATCTGCAGAAAGGGAAATGTATAACTCTGTGGGCTCAGGAAATGAGACTAATAATCCCACTGACTGGTGTTCTGAAGATGTATGTTTGGGAAGGCAACAGTGCTCCTCTGCCTTTGATTTGTCACCCAGGCTGCAGGCCCCACATTTAACTCTGCCACCCAAAGAGTAGAAACCGTAATAGTAAAACCGCTGTTTTGCCTGTATGGAAAACCACAACTGCTGTTTTGCCTGCCTGGAAAACCGACCAACAAAAAAGTGTCTTCACAGCAGCTGTGGGATGACTCAGTGTCTCTGCAGCTGGGTGAAGTGGTGGGGACCCCTCCCAGGATGGACAAGATGGGTCAATCACCTCCTTGCATGGCCTTAAGTCTCTGAATCATTCCTATCTCCATATCAAATATTAATGCCAGATGCCCCAAGCCTGCCCAAATCCAGTGAACCAGTTGCTAAGTTGTACCCATATTTGCCATCATGTAGTGGGAACCAAATCTGTCAGTTTATTTTCTTTTACTATACAGATGCCCTGGGCATAACACTGGAAGCCTCACGCGAGTCCTGCTATTCCTACCACACTACAAAGCCAGCTGAGCTTCCAGGATGGAAACAGCGACCAGCATGCTGCCTCTTGTGGAAAAATGGCATGTTGACTGGGTGCAGTGGCTCAAATCTGTAATCCTCGTGCTTTGGGAGGCCCAGGCAGGGGGATCACTTGAGGCCAGGAGTTGGAGACCAGCCTGAAGAAGACCAAGACCCTGTCTCTACTAAAAATAGAAAAATTAGCTGGGCGTGGTGGTGGGCATCTGTAGTAGCCTACTCAGAAGGCTGAGGCAGGAGGATCACTTGAGCCCAGAAGCTTGAGGCTGTGGTGAACTATCATGACGGCATTAATACTCAAGAGGATAAAGCAAGAGAGCCTATCTCAAAAAAATCCCAAAAACCAAAAAGAAAAGAAAATGGATTGTTTTTTAAAGTGCACTACCCTCTGTGTCCCTATTGCCTTAGAAACTAGATAACTGTCTAGTTCTACTTGCAGGAGTGAGGGGGGAGAGGAACCAGGCCAAGCACCAGCATAGGCCAAGGGCTTCATACCGTCTTCTCTAACCCGCAGCATCTCCACAGATGAAGGGGCGGCATTCTTCCCATTCATTTTACAACTGAGGGTAATGCAGCACAGAGGTGTGGAAAAACTTGCCCAAGGGCGCACATCTAGTAAGAGGCAGAGCTATGTTTTAAAATATGGCTCTCTGCCACCCCATGCCACCTATTTACGTACAGTGACCCCTGCTAGAGGTCTGCCGACAGCCCCAGAAAATCTTCCCCTGAGAGACTCAGTTCTGACCACTGGAGTTGCCTTTACTTCTTCTCAGATATGCCCCCGCATTGAGGTCTAAGCCAGGCATTGTCATAAGTACCTTGTTATTTTTTACTGAGCCACAGGTCAGGAGAAAGCAACAGCAGCCGTGTCTAGGCAACCAAAGGCAGGGTTTGCTTAGACAGCACCTCTGTGTAAGCCTGGAGGACTCTGGACTTCAGCCACTCCAAGGTTTGACCCATACTATCACTCTGGCTTTGAATCTCCTTACAGGCATTCCCTGAGATTTAACAACTCCAAGAGAAAGCCGAAAACAACCATGTTTCAAAGAGGGTCCTGAGGAGAAAGATCTCTGGTAGGGAAATACGTCCCAACCCAGAGCAGAAGCTAGGCGTTCCAGCCACGTGCAGAGACTCACACCTGTAATCCTAGCCCACTGGGAGGCCGAAGCAGGTAGATTGTTTGAGCTCAGGAGTTTGAGACTAGCCTCATCAAGTGTGAGATCTCTAAATTCTACTCAAGTTAGAAAACACGCCTGGTGTGGTGGTTCATGTAGGCCCAGCTACTTGGCAGGCTGAGGCAGGAAGACAGTTCGAATCCAGGAGTTTGAGGCTGGTATTAGCTATCACTCCAGGGCACTCTAGCCTGGAGCAACAGAATGAGACTGTCTTAACAAGAAAAAAGAAAGAATGTAGGCATTCCTAGGGTTGCCCTTCTGTGACCAAAATCCCACCCCATTCTTAATGTTGGAGTATCACCACTGGCCCTTCAAAGGGCCAAAGACTCCAAAGCTACTGGAGGATCTGGTGTTTCATCCATGAACCCCACCAATTGGCCAGCGAGCCCCACCTGGGTCCCACATCCACATAAGTGAAGCACCAAGCCCAGTTTCTCAATTCCTTTTTTTCTTATCTCCCTCCTTAGCCTGCTGCCTTGTTCTTGCCTCTTTTCTCTTATTCATTTATCTTTTCCTCATTCTGTAACAAAAGAAGGAACAGAAAGGAGAGTAAATGCAGATTGGGGGGAGGCAGTGGAGTGTTACCTACCACAGTGCTTTTCTTTTTTTGGAAGAAGGAGGGGTCAGCATACATCACTTTTTCTGTTCTATAGAATAAGATGATACCGCATAGAAGCAAGAGGGGAAAAATGAGGGGGGAAAGGCATGAAAGGGAAATAGTGTCTTTCAAGGAGCAAAGTGGGAGCAATCATGCAGAACTCTTCCTTCTCGAGCACTTGTTGAAGGCTTATGACTGCCAAACACTTGCCCCTGGACACCAAATCAAGGAAGACATGTGAACAGTCTTACACATACAAAAGGAATCGAAAAAGAGAATTCTGCACTATATCTGAAACCCTTCACCACACCTAGTTCACGTTCTGAAAGTCAAGATTTGGCAGAGAAAAGTGCCTTGCAAAGCTAAGAACATATCATGAAATACCAGTTGGGTAACTTGTTCAATATCATGATCACCACATGCACACTTTGTGCACAGAAGAGTCAACGTGGGGAGAGGAGGATCTAAACACTGGAATTTTAAAGTAAATCACCAAAAAACAATAGTAGGCACAGGGAGGCAGATCTGGGGTAAGATATTTAACAAATGAATCATACTCTCAGTAAAATACATGGAAGGAGTTCAGAGCTTCCTAGCCACTGTCTTCCTGCCAGTTGACCTTTGGCACAATTCATAACACCTGCAAGCACCTTCTCTTGCATATACCTGGGTTAGGCACTAACCCTTCACCATATCCTAAGGACACCTAAACCTTAGATGCTAAGGAGATAAGGAGACAGAATCAGAGAATGTTGAGATCCTGTAGCTTTCCCCGGAAGAAGAAATAGAGGCCTGAAAGGAAAGTGCCTGGGGTTAAAGCACTCGTTCCTGGTAGAACCAGAGAAAAAAATTACAGCTGATTTTCTCTTTGATGAAATGCAAATTTCCTTCAGGGAAAAACAAAAAGCTCAAAATTCTTTACAGGTAGAGTTGAAAAAAGTACTACTTAGGACTATCACAGTCTTTTGGTGCTTTTGGGAGTGTGATTAGTTCTATAATTATTTATTGAATCTTCCATGTGGTTCAGAATTCCAGAGAATAGACTGGTAGCTAACTTTGGAAAAAATAACTTATGGTTAAGTTTTTGACAATCTGCATACCCCTTTATTCCAAGACATGCAGTAAGGGGAAATCCATTTTATCATAGTATCAAAAGAATATGATCTGTTACTCAGATTCATCATATGAAATGTGAGCAAAGACATTAAGAGACATTAATGAAAATCTTTAAGTTGCAGAGTAATACTGGGGTCGAATTTAAGTTGGAAAAAAAGCTTCAAGACTATTTTGCATACATTCATTCATTCTCACCCCCACTGTATATGCAGATGCATACAAAAGAGAAAGACAGAAAGTTAACATTGATTATCTACAAATAGACAAACACATCCTATGAAAGGGGGGACTTTACCTTTTTAATGTTACTATGTATATCCCCCTGTATATCTAAATTCTGTTTTTGATACA
>NW_003852567.1:3563353-3569453 GCF_000181295.1 Otolemur garnettii
TACCACAATGCTCAGCTAATTTTAAAATTTTTTTGGTAGAAACAAGGTCTTCCCATGTTGCTCAGGCTGGTCTCAAACAATCCTCTTGCCTCAAGCAATCCTCCTGCCTCACCCTTCCAGAGTGCTAGGATTACAGGCATGAGTCACCACACCCAGCCTCATGTGATATTGTATTAATACTCCATTTAACTACACCATAAAAATCTTCAGGTATATGGCAATTTATTTCAATCTTTTTTCCTAAAAAACCTTCGGTTGCTTCCAAATATTACCACTGAAACAATGATGAACTGTTAGGTAGATAGTTAGGAATGGCTCTTCTGGGAAGGAGGCCCCCAGGCCTCCATCTTGGGTGCCTCCTACCTTAGTTTGTCCCAAACATTTGTTCATACCTGGTGAAGGGAACGTCCTACCAATGTACCAATCAGAACTTAGTGTACCAACTGCAAAAGGATGTAGAAGACTCTCTAGCCCAGCAATAAGTACAAGAGAGTCTTAAAGGTGAGCCAGAACAGCTTTAAGAACAATTGTCATGTGGTCAAAGCCCCTGAAATGGGCTTTCAGAGAGGCACCTGGGAGGTGCACATGCACAGTAAGACTCTGGCCCAGGGTGACCTCTGAATCACGAGGCAGGCCTGACCCAGGCAGCATACAAGAGAACTGCCGGCCATAACCTTTGCCTCCTTGCCTTTTCTTGGTTGTGGGCGAATGTATCTTGCTCTTGTTGTAAGGCTATACTTTGCTCCTACCTATACCAATCCTTCTCTTTCTCAATAAATTTTGTTTCATGATTGCCTTATTTTGGGGTGTCTGGTCATTTTTGGACCAAGAGCACTCCAAGAACCAAGGACCCAGGCAGCTGCCTGAAACCCCAATATTTTAGGAGACAGGCAGGTGGCTTGAAACTCAACATATTAGATTTTCAAGAAGCAGCTGATACCCCTCAAAGTTGTGTATAAAATCCCAAAATTGTAATTTCAATGGAGCCTACAGTTACTAGGGTGAGGCCCAGCTTAAACTTTACTTGCTCTTTTCAATTATTTCAGGGACTACTGTGAGCTAGGCTCTAATACAATTCTGTATACACATCTTTAGTAGGACCTTAATCCATTTATTTCCCTTAAATAAATTTTTAGCTTTTAGTTCCTAGAAGTAGGAAAGCTGGGTAAAATGATTTACATGTCTTCACTTTGAAACACATTACCAGGAAGCCTGGGAAAGGCAGTACCAATTTTGTGATCTTTCTCTAAAGCAGGGAGTGGAGAGGTACCCAACCAGGCAATATAATCACATTTACTTTTTGCCAAGCTGGGAGATTAAGAAGCCAATTTTGGCATTTAATAGCCAGTAAAGTAGCCTATCTGTAAAACACCTACATTTCTTCCTTTGTAAACTGCCTGTCTGCCAGACAGGTCAAACCGAGTGACACTAAAATGACCTTTCGTGACCAAATGTTCTCATCTCCAAGGGGACTTGATGGAACCGTGAATGTGGATGCAACTCAGCTCTGTAACTCTGAAGAGACTGAGACAGCCCTGGGTCTCTATGTGGGCTTGAGACAGATGAGTAGTCTGTAAGATTTCCCTTCACATGAGTGAGAAACAGCCCTAAAATCTATTACACAATTTGACCCGGTGCATGCATGCATCGTGACCATAAGCTAATTAGCTGTAGCAAGGTAAGAGGCCAATTAACTTAAATCCTGAGCAACATCCCAAGCAGGTAAGCAAAAAGAGGAAAAAATAAATGATTACTTGCTTACGTGTAACCCTAGATTGAACTTCCAAACACAGGCAAAAATCTTGCGAATGGGTTTTAAGAGAGAGACTGAGTACAGCACATACCTGGATGTTAAGCCATTGCTCTTGCTAGAAAACAAGGCAGACCACACATCCAGCTGACACGGAGTGATTCAGCACTGGCATGGGCACGCAGGAGGGGCACCACAGATGATGTTTATCCATCACAGCCAGATTTGTAGAGACGTTTGGAATAGTCAACTTACTTTAGCTAAATGCCAATGATCAGAAAAAATAAGAATCCCCTCCCAGGGTCACTATCTACTCTTTGGAGTATAGAGAACTGTGATTTCACCACTTCTGTTATGAGAGTTGAGTCTTCCCGGGTTGCCTTATGATAGAGCAGGGGCACAGATATTAATGGGCCCTGCAACCAATCAGATTTCTACACCAAGGGGAGGAAGCAGAGAGGAGTAACCCACGGCAGCTGAACTCCTGGCAGCAGTGGGATGGACAATTAGAGTTTTGTTTTTTATTTTTTGTTTTGTGGGTGCATATTAGTTTCCAGGGGAACTTGTATGGTTTGAAAGAGCCTTCAGGTGAGAATGATCTCTTTATGGTCTAAACTACAGACAGCACGTTTCCTAGGGTATCTAAAGACTCACAAGAATGGATTTGTAAAATCTATGCAAACAAGAAAAAAGGTTTCTTCTGTATCTTATGTAGCTGGCTCATTTCTCTTCTCATACCTTCCTAAACAAACCCTGAATTTATGGCTTCCAACTCCAAAATCAAAGTACTATCACTGCATCTCTAGGGTTTACTTCAGTTCACCACAAACATCAGCTGTGCTTCATTAAAGCTAATTGGTCCCACTCCCAAACTTACTTTTGTGTATCTAAACATCATGCTACTATAAACAACTTTTTTGTCAAAAGTAAGATTCCAAGGATGTCTATGTAAGCATAAACAACACTGAGGTCAGAACCATCGAGGCCAGCAAAGCCAACTCGGTTCTTTCCTAAGTGGAGAGCTAGAAATATTAATTATTTGTTTTATTAGATGCAAATGCATCTAGGAAGCTAAAATAACTAAATATCTCCAAATTTTTCCAGAGACCAGGTCACATGTTCAATCCTTTTATCTATTCATAAAAATGATATAAACAAAACAAAACCTCTTAAATGTGATACTTATAACTAAAAGAGCTCTCAAGGAAAAGTTTTAACAGCAAATGTCTATTTTGGGAGAGAATAGGGAAAAAAGAGTGATACAGATGAATGGATTTAACAATAACCAAACCTGTATCTGTCAACACGTTTTTCTCCTTGAGCAATAACCACCATGCAAGGTGCACTGTATGCTACAGAGATGAACATAGCTCTGGCTTCTGTACCTGAAAGCTTGGCTGTTACAGAGCAACTGTCCCTCCTTGCTACCTTTTTAAGTTATTAGCCTATTTTTATTGCCTTCTGTCCCATCCTGGATGACAGACCTGAGTATTCTACATATACGTTCTATATACGTCAAGATTTATTTTTCAAGCTGTGATAGGTTTTAAATAATTCAGTTTTATTTTGAGTTAAGCCATATAACTTTTCTGTGCCTCGGTTTCCCAACCTATAAAATAAGGTTGGTAAATTATCTAAAAAGTCCTTTCTAAATAAAAAAATTCTACGACTTACTGCATCACGTATATTTATGTTAACTGTCTAATATGTGCCAGGAACTTTTTTAGGTCCTGGGGATATACCTAGAAACCAAAGAGACAAGAGTCCTCACCCCCATGGTACTTCCATTTTAGTGGAAGGAGATACAATCAACAATTAAATATATTAAAAAATGTCTGACAGTGAACTGTTCTGTGGGTAAAGCAGGGCAAGAGCAGTGTGGGGTGCAGGACTGTGGGGAATATTGCTGAGCCATGAAGGCCTCAGTAACATGGAGCCATATATGCAATCTGGGGAGGGGTAAGATCATGTGCAAAGGCCCTGAGGTAGGGGCATGCCTGGTGCCACAGTAAGTGAGGGCAAAAAAGAAAAGAGAAAAGGTAGGGAGGAACAGAGTCCAGACCACATTGGGCTCTGTTTGCCAAACTGCAGGGACTTTGATAATGACAAACTATAGACCCTTTGCTATATACTTGGTTTATTTTTTTTGTACACTGGTTTAAATTATACATTTCCAACATCAAAACTGGCTAAATCTCAATAAGAAAATAACTCATATATGAAAATATTAGATTGCATTTTACAAAGTAGCTACTTCCTAAAATCTAACCCTCTGTTTCCCTGAATCTCATTATTAAGTAACACTGGAAAATTCTCAGGATGTGTCACAAAAATGATCATGACTCACTTGTCACATGTGTACAGGCACTACCAAAATTAACAGTCAGGATTTGGGGATCCGGCAGGTGCTACCTCTTGAAGACTCCCTCAGTTCTGGGCTCCCTGGCGCAGAGGGAGCACAGTGTTATATGCAACTCCCCAAAGAAAGACTTAACACATCCTTAAAGTTCATTTTAAATTACCTGCAGTAGCGCAAACGCAAAAGAACAGAAATATTCATTTTCACTGTGGGCTAATACAAGCATAGTTTCACAAAAAGTCTTGGTTAATATTCTTTTAAAGAATTTATAAATTTCAGAGATAGGCTGAGAAAAGAAAGAATATCATGGGGTCATGAACTTTTGGTCAGAAAGTAAAGAAGCTGAGGGAGGGACCCTCAAAACCTGGTACCTGACCCAGCTCCATACCTGACCTCATCCCTCCTAGCTGAAGGTCATCTACAGCCACTGCTTGGAACAGGGGTTCTCCACTCTGCAGCTCCCCATGGTTCCTCAGCACGTGATGCCTCCAGAGACCCCAGCTAAGTACTATTTCTTTCATCTAAAGCTTGGAGAGGAGGAGTAGAGGGGGACAGACAGCTCTTTTTTTTTAAAAATGTATTAAAGAGCAGGTCCAGTTGAGATTCATTCTTTTTTTTTTTTGAGACGGAGCCTCAAGCTATCCCCCTGGGTAGAGTGCCATGGCATCACGGCTCACAGCAACCACCAACTCCTGGGCTCAAGCGAGTCTCCTGCCTCAGCCTCCCACGTAGCTGGGACTACAGGTGCCCGCCACAGCGCCCGGCCATTTTTTGGTTGCAGCCATCATTGTTGTTTGGCGGGCCCAGGCTGGGGATTCAAACCCGTCACCTTAGGTGTATGTGGCTGGCGCCTTAGCCACTTGAGCCACAGGCGCCGAGCCTTGAGATCCATTCTTTAAGAAATCTGTATGATTTTCTCAAGTTCTTGAATTAATTTTGTAGATCATGGCAATGAACTTTTTTTTCTTTTGAGACAGAGTCTCACTTTGTCACCCTCAGTAGAATGCCATGGCATCACAGCTTACAGCAACCTCCAGCTCTTAGCTCAAACCATTCTCTTGCCTCAGCCTCCCAAGTAGCTGAGACTACAGGCACCCACTACAACATCCGACTATTTTAAGAGATGGGTCTCACTCTTGCTCAGGCTGGTCTCAAACCTGTCAGCTCAGGGCAATCTACACGCCTCAGCCTCCCAGAGTACTAGGATTACAGGCATGAGCCACTGCGCCTGGCCAGCAATGAACTTTTTAAGCTCAAACTTTAGGAATTAGAAAGAAAAGATGTCTGGTCACCAGAGGTTTCAAAGGGGTCACATGTATTTCTGTGAATTTACCAAGTTTCCGAGGCCAAGTATCCCCACCTGCCTGCCAACTTGGTCTCCTCAGGGCCTCAGAATTGACTGGACTCAGGGATGATAGCCAATACTAACAAATTTTCCTGAAGCTTGGCATGGAAACCTTTTTATTTACGAATTACATAGGTGTGTTGGGAGGGGAACAGGAACTCCAATTCAAGTTCCTCAGATCCCAGAGCCCAGCTCTTCAGCAGCTCTGCTCTGCTGCACTTCCATGGCTCACACAGTGGTGTGGCTTCTACAGGAAAAGCCCATTTCATCAGGTCAAAGATGTGACGAACAATGGAACATCAGACCTTCACACACTTGGTACCTGGGCCTTTCTAGACTAAGGGAAGGGACTGATATAGATTCATCCATACATGTGAGGTTTACAAGCCTGGTATGAAGTAACAAAAACCCCCATTCTCCTTCACTCACTCACTGAGAAAGGAGTTTGGTCAGGAGATAATCAGAATATCACGCAGTCCGTGCTATAGCCACGGTGCATGGAGGCTGAAGAAGCAGCACCAAGGGAGAGCACCTAATTCAGGGGTCAGAAAGGCTTCTGGGCACAGGCAACTCCATGCATGAGCCTTCCAGAATTACAAAGAGGTGGGGACTCACTAAAAAAAAGTTCTGCAGAGGAAGCAATACG
>NW_003852567.1:3569597-3586160 GCF_000181295.1 Otolemur garnettii
GGCCAGATTTGATAATCATGGATTAATCAAAGATCGCTCTGGTAGTGGTACAGACTGACTCAGGAAGAATGTGAGACTGGTGTCACAGAGGCAGGTTATGGTGCCCTCGCAGTTGTTAAGACAGCAGAGGCAATGGGGAGGTATAGGAGGGGAAAATCCCAGGGGAGCTGTGAAGGCAGGATGTGCTGCAGGTGGGTGAGGAAGAAAGGAAGGTCTAAAACAGCTCCTCTGTTTCTCATGTGAGCAAACCAGCAGAGCCAAAAAACAAGATGGGGATGGGATGCTGGTTTTAGACATGCTGGCTTTGGATGTAGATGTGCAGTGGCCTATGTGCCTGGAGCTCAGGAGGTTAGGCTGGGACAGAAGTTGGGAAGAACAGCAGTGAGATGCTGGCATTATCCCTTGCTTCTACTCAGAAGCACTGCAGCCTGGGGACATGCTCAGTGCCTGCGGTGGGCCAGGTACTTTCCTTACAATGTCTATGGCAGTCCCCTGGCAACTTCCTGACAACAGCATCACTGCCCAGTTTACATGTGAGGAGACAGGATCTGAGGAGTTAAGTAACTTGCCACCGTCTCAGGTGCAGTAAGTGACCAAGCTAGGAGCCATACCCGGGCCTCCTGATGCCAGAGCCAACTCTCTTGCACCATGCTGCCTCCCAATAAGTAAGATCATTTTTTAGTTATTTCACATATGAAGATCCAAACTAACCAAGTGGATTTAAAAAAGATTTAAATCTCACTTTAAAGCAATCTTTATGGCTCTAATGTACATATGTGAATACCAGAAAGTCAACTTTAAGTTCTCTAAAATATTCCTGATTGTAGCAAAATTTGTTCAATAGGTACTTTTTTTTTTTTTAAGATAAAGTCTCACCCTGCTGCCCTGGGTAGAATGCTATGGCGTCACAGCAACCTCAAACTACTGGGCTTGAGCAATCCTCTTGCCTCATTCTCCCAAGTAGCTGGGACTATAAACATGTGCCACCATGTCTGGCTAGTTTTTTCTATTTTTAGTAGAAATGGGGTCTTGCTCTTGCTCAGGCTGGTCTTGAACTCATGAGCTCAGGCAATCTACCTGCCTCAGTTTCCAAGAGTGCTAGGATTACAGGCATGAGCCACCACAACTGGCCTCAATACATAACTTTTATTTTATTTATTTTTTGAGACAGAGTCTCACTATATTACTCTCAGTACAGTGCTATGGCATCATAGCTCAAAGCAACCTCAAACTTTTGGGCTTAAATGATTCCCTTACCTCAGCCTCCCAAGTAGCTGGAACTACAGGTGCCTGCCACAATGCCTGGCTATTTGTTGTTGTTGTTCTTGTAGTTGTCATTGTTATTTAGCAGGCCTGGGCCGGTTGGAACCTAACAGCCCCGTGTATGTGGCTGGCGCCCTAACCACTGAGCTATAGGTGCCAAGCCAATAGATAACTTGTAAAAGATTATTTGATGTAAATTATACAGGCATTACCAACACTTGAAATGTGATAGATTCCTGATCTGAGCAAATAAGGATTTATGAAACATAACATTCTTAAAGCCAAACTTGAGGCTAGTTTTGATTCCACCATTAATATAGAATTGTACCTTTCGTATGCCTGCACTAGCACAGCTCTTGCACATATCAGATTCTTGGCAATGTTTTATTCACCTCTCTTATTCTCAACCAAAAATTCAAACCTGGTGATCATGAAGGATACTTTCTTAGACTGACACACCTTCTTAATGAACTATGTCACAACTTGCACCTTGTTTTATAATTTTACAATAAGTCATAGAAAGGATGACAAGGGTATTTAATAATTAAGCACTCCATACGTGTCTGGGCAATGGTGCAGGCAAGTCACAATATCCAAAGTTGTGTATGTCCAGAGATCTCCTTAGGTCAAGACTCGAGAATGAGAGAAAACTATGCCAGCACTCATGCACAGACAGCTCTGCTGATGCAGCTAAGGTGGATTAAGTTTTGACAATGAAGACTAAAGCAAAGCATGAGGAATCTAAGAAACAAATGGCTCAGAAAGTGTGATATCATTTTAGTAGTTCTATGCATTAAGAGGTACACGAAACTGTTCTGTCTCTCAAAGACATGCTTAGAAAGATGACTTTGTGTTTTCTCATGTTTGCAACATCTAATCCCAAAGCCCTCTGGTTTCCAATTTACACTTAAAATCAGACTCTGTACTTGCTACAGTAGACAAGGTTCCCTCTTTCTTCCTAAAACCATATACTTCTTTGTAGATTTAAGGTAATGGTGCCTGTCTGCACTGCTCTGCCCAGATGACAAGGGCTGCTGGGATAATTAAACAAGGTCAAATGTGAAAGCACAGTGTACACTGGGAACTCTACTCCTGTGAGCTCCCACAATTCTTCAGACCGCTATTGACTTATTTCATGGGGCACATGGTGGGCTCGAAATGTAGCCTATTTATTAAAGATTTAGAACTATATTTTAAAACAAAAAATATTTACAATATAGTGAAGAATCACTCCTATGCAATAAAAGTTCTATATTTTTCAGGACTTTTTCTGGGGGCATGGTGGGGGAAATGCCTTCTAAGATCAGAGAAGGCCTAAAGGTTCTAGATACATGTGTGAAAAAATGATGAATAATCATAAAAAAAATTCCCAAAAATGAAAAAAAAGACACCTTTTCCTACTGGCTCAAAGTGAAAAATTTTTTTCATCACAATTCTTAAAAATCCATACAAGTGAGAGAAAATGTTCTTGGTCTTAGGTTATATCTGAACATTTTTTTTTAACAGGAGGATAGCTTTTATACTCAAAATCTTCCCTAGTGAACTTGATTAATTAAGCAGGCATTTCTTGAGTCTCTTCTCTGCCTCAAGCATTCTTAAGCATCCAAAGAGAAAGGAAGATAAAGAAAACACTCATTTTTATGAAGATTACAAGCTAACAATGAGACTGAGATAAGCATACAATTATAGTAATATAAAGGTCATAAGAAAGGTCAAAGGAAGGAGGCAGACAACTGGAATTCAAGAGACTTTACAGAGAACTTGGAAAGATGAAGTTAAATGCACAGGCAAAGGGAAGAGCAAATAGAAAAGGGGAAAGAGAGGATAACACAGCAAGTGTTCAAGGACCCGTCAGTGATTCAGTTTGGCTGACACAGGGCAGAACAGTAAAGATTTTTGCTGTATCAGTAAGTATATGCTTACTAATAAAAGACCTAATAAAAAATAGGTTTTTGTGTTAATTTATATAGCCCCCAAATGAAGATGCCACCTAGTGCAGAAGGAAAAAGAGGTGAGGTTGAGAAAAGCACAAGGGAACATAATCGCCCAATTATTAATGTGCATAACAGTTGGAAGTGTTATACTCTTTCTCCATTTCTTTTTATAGATAAGATTTTCTACAAAAAATAGCCTAAAAAAGAAAGAAATGAAGGCCACTGAGCTAGGGAAATGGTCAGCTGATGGCTCCTCAGGTGATGGTGCCAATCTTAGGAAGAACTTTCTAATGTTTAGGTCAACTGGTAAGACAGTGGGGCTTGAGGGTGGACACACTCCATGGGGAAAGCAGACAGCACAATGTGACTGACCTCATGGTCAGTGTGCCCCTTTACAGTTCCCCATGCCTTACACTCCTCACGTGTCTTCTACTTCCCACTGGGGGAGAGAGAGGGACAGAGGCCTTCTCCCAGGCAAGTTGGTGGTCAGTCCGCCTAGGAGAAATGGAAGCTGCTATTCTCAATCTACTACGTGTAAAAATAACTGTAGTGGTTAATCTTGGTCATGTCAAACTTACTATTTCTTCATGTTGAAATACTGATAAGCAAAGTGAAGAAAATGTAAAAAGTACTCCACCACCAAGTGAAAGCCATTCAACATTTTGGCACCCCCATCGCCTCTGTCCCTGCAGGTGCATACTCACGCTCATGGCCTTTGTCTCCTCAGAAATATAGGACCATGGGGGAAATGTTCCTGTGTCATTTAGTTTAAAAACTGTACAACGGCAATTTTCAACACCAGTTTCAGGACTGCATAATGGCCCATTAAGGAATACTTCGACCTATTATTTAATTACTATTTTTTAATAAAATGTTTTGACCGGACAGGCTTGCTCTCAATATCATCTTGAGTTAATATTTACTAGTATTATATATGCTAGTTCAGAACCAGGATATGACAATTAAAATACTCTGTTTTATTGGGGGAGGAGGGTGGTGGTAGCTTTCTTATCAGAAGGATAATCCTATCTTTGTAAATTATCAATTATTGGGATTTCAGGTTTTTGTTTTTAAATTGTAAAAGCAATACATGAATTTTTTAGGATAGGAAGACATCTGGTATTACGAAAAGTAACAAGGTCCCCTGCCTTCCTTCCAGCCCATCCCATTGCCCAGAACTGGTAATTGTTAATAGTTTGGTATGTCTGTCTTCCAAACATTTAGGAGGCTGCTTTAAATATATGGAACATAATCATACATGCATGCAACTTATGTACGTATATAGATATACAAATGTCATATACACATATATACACACACTGTGCATATACAATGTATACTACACAAGTATAAGGATTTTCCTTTCTTTTTCTCTGTCCTTGGAATCACGTAGCTGTTAGAGGCACTAGAGGTTTTGACATAAGAACATGCAAAATTCACATACCAGGTTAAAATGCAGGTCCATCCATCCCAGCATGATGTCTGAGATGGCTCTACAGTGGGAATTGGGAATAAAGACCTTTCCCTGGCTGTCTTCAAAACTTGAACACCTGGCCTTCCTTTAAATGACCTACTATGAATTCTCCTACAACTGACTCCAAATCCTTTGCAGTTCCTACTTCCAATTATATTTGTCTCAGAAATTCAAGTCCTTAGTATTCATGCAAAAAATCCTGAAGAATCTCCTTTTCCATGAAACTACCTTCTTGAAACATGACTCCTGCTCTAATGTTTTAGGACAGGGTCTACAAACTGTGGCCAAGCATCTGTTTTCACAAATAAAGTTGTATTGGAACACAGCCACGCTTACTTGTTTGCATACTGTCCATGGATGCTTTCACACAACAATAGAGCTGAGTACTTGTAACAGAAACTGTATAACTTACAAAGTCTAAAATATTTACAATCTCTCCCTTAACACAAAAAGTTTGCTGATCTGTATTTTATGATACGGTGAAAACAGATTGTTTTTTCCCTATCAAAAATTTTGGAGGATTTGGATTACTTACTTTGTATCCAATATCTTACCCAGGATGAACAGTCCGTTTTCTATTACAAAACAAATCAACCAAAAGCACCTAAGCTCTGACAAAAGCAGAGTGTACTGGTAAATGTTTAACAGTGTGTTCTCTAGGAGGAAAAAAGGCCCTGATTTAGAGTATCTGCTGATTTCCACGGTGTAAGTATTCCTACGATGTCAGCCTAGAAAATGTGTCACCACTGAAAAAGGACTTGGGAAGAGATACACATAAAAGCTAGCTCTACTAACCAGCTCTACTAAGCCACTCGTTTCTTCGGACACAGTGTCCCAAATTGAGGGATCATCTCTCACTTTACTGAAGTCCAGAGAGATGATAAAGTGTCCCACTCAAAGTGTCCCAGGTCGGAGGTAACTTCCCTGGGCAGAGTCTGGCTACCTCATCAGAGGTAAAAGAATGTTCTCTGTAAAAGAATAGGGGTAAGAAGGCAAAGGAAGTTCTCTGCCAGGCATAAATGCTGCTTTTTATCATCATTTTTACAGTTAAGAACTCTAGTTTCTTTGGAAGCACACTGCTGGTGAGGAGTGTTATTCCTCACACTGGACCATGATCCCTGTAAACACTCTGACAATGGACTATCTCAATTAACCAGCAGTTCCCTAAACTGTTAGATCATAAGCTCCAAAAAGACTGGGACTGCACCTTTTATGATTACTACTCTCCTGGCATCTGCTATAGAACTGGGCACATGATAAACAGGTCAATAAATTTCTACTGAAGGAATATGGAATGAGACCCCACCATCAAAGTGTAAGTTTTACACAGAGAACACAGCAGATGCTCAGAATCTAGATCCCATTCCTTTCTCCCATCTGTGGACTGTACAACAATACAAAACATGCTCATGTTAGTGCAATGTTCTATCAGTATCAGCTGCAGCAGCTAAGCTGCTCCACTGTAGCACAGGGGCTCTGTGGATGGAGAAACAAAAGGAGGGGCATAATTTTTTCTTGGATATATATCCATCTGTAATACCTATCTTGAGCCTGTTTGGAGAGAGCATGAAGCCAAGAATCCGGTGAAGAAGTCTACCTACCAGACACCAAGATGCTAGATGCTGCTTTCAGGGGCTGAGGAACAACCACTCACAGTGACACACCTCTGAAAGTAGAAAATGAAAGAACCAAGACTGGGAATTATTTTCTGATAAACTCAAGGCCAACAACCACACAAGTGCAAATAGAAATGAACATGCAGACATACTGTTAAATATGTTCCCTGTTCTTTTGGAAATAATCTCTTGATTATTTAGTAACTCTCACACTGACCCCTACACACTTGGCACAGCCTCCACATAGGCATTTCTCTTTGCCATATCCCTGCCATAACTCTGAGCACAGGCAAATCAGCTCTGCAGGCACAGAAACCACCAAAGGGATTTGTGGGTTTGGAAGAGGCCAGCAAGATTCATCATTCCCTCACGTCATGACCCAGTACTTGGTTTCCAAGTGAGGTTAACCTTGATCCCAGATACTGGAGGTTCACACAGTCCGTAGCATAGGGTGGTGTGTGCTTTCATTAAGAGGAGGGAAGGATCACACAGAAGCAGATGCCCCAATGAAGCCTCTAAAGCATTTCTTACAACAGTGGTCCTAAGAGTGTGATACCCAGAACTCCTAGGGATCTGCAAGGTGAAAACCATTTTCATAAAAATACTTTTTTTGTTTGTTATTTGCTTTTTACACTCTCATGTTTTCAAGAACATACAGTGGAGGTCTGCAGAGGCTACATGACACGTGATACCAGGACAGACTGAAGGCAGAAGCAGATATAAGAAGCCAGCAGTCTTCTATTATGCCTGATGTTAAAGACACTTGCAAAAAGAACTTTCTGTTTTAGAAAAGTTTTTTTCTTCATATACGTTAAGATATAATTAGCCTACTATTATTTTAAAAGAAATGATTAAATATAGTAAAATATTAGTAAATATAGTAAAAAATTATCAATTTTATTTATATATATATGGGAAATATCAATAGATATAACCCCACATAAACCAAAGTCCCTTTAGGATACTAATTTCTAAGAGTGTAAAGGGGTTCTGAGTCCCCAGAAATGTTTGGAAACTTCTGTCCTAAAGGTTATCCCCTTAGGAGGAGGGTCAGGGTATTACAGGAAGGAAGATGCCATTATGATGTGCCAGCTGAACTGGAAAAGGCAGCCCAAGCTCCTTTCTTGATTTCTGAATCTATCAGCCCTCGCACCCGGGGGTCCCTCTCCCTCACTCATTTTCCCTTTATTCCTTGCAGTAGATTGCCGGTACAACTTCAGCGCCAGTGTCTCCACGTAGCCAGCCCGGCCTGCGCGAAGACTCAGAGTGGGCCGCGCGCTCCGCGTTAGGACTCCCGGTGCCGGCCACACATGCTCCGCGAGAACTCACTCCCCGGACAGCACGCAGAGCCCAGGCTAAGGGGGGCCGAGAAAGCCATTTCCAATTCCCAGGTTCCCCCGGCATGACACCGGCTGGGGACAGAGCTGAGAGGTCAATCCCCTGAAACTAGTCCCCGGTTCTCCCCTCAGGTCTCTCCCCCTCCCCTAGACGATCTGCCTCGGGCGCCGCGCTGAAGGCCCGCGCCGACTGCCCTCAGGGTGACCGGCGCTCGCGCCCGAGGACGTCGGTCGGGCCGAGCCGGTACTCACCGGGGACTGCACCGTGGAGCTCCCGCGACCGGCGGGCCGGGACCACGTAGCGGAGAGCGATCTGTGCGGGGCCAGCGGCCGCCTCCGCGCTCCGCCCCCCGCCGCCCTCAGGGCCGCCGGACGGTGGGCGGAGCAGGGGCGGGGCGGGGCGGTCAGCGCGGCTGGGCGGGGGTCGTGGGCCCGGAACTCTGGAGGGGGCGGGGCCTGCCGAGCGCCCCCGCCTCCTAGTGCCCGGAGGAACTTGGCCCTCAGCGGGACTTGGGGGCTGCCATTAGTGCAGCCGCAGGAAGCGGCTGGACTCTCGCTCCGGCCTGGGCAGCTTCTGTCCGCCTGAGGCCTAGAGCAAGGCTGCTTGTCTCTCACTCGGGGACTTCGGGTATGACTGTCTAGCGCCCAGGGGGTTGGGATAGAAATGGAGCTTTAAGAAAAAAATGTGGCCCGAACTGCAGAGGCTTTATTATCTGGCTGCCCTGGTACTTGCGGTCACCTCGCCTTAACTGTGTGAGCCAAGCGTGCCAAGTGAGTGTCGGGATCACGCAGTCGGGATAAGACTTCAACATTTTCGTTGCAAAAGTTCTGCCAATAAATTTTTTAAAAAGTGTAACAACACTTTATAATGCATGTTGTTCAGCGATCTGAAGTCAAAGAAATGGCACTGAATGGGCCTTCCACAAGACCTGCTTTTAATTTTTGCTGGAGTTGTGCCCCTTCAGGTGTAACTGAGTTGAAAGAAGTGATTAGAACTTTCTAGATGAAGGGTGATGAGTTTTCCAGCCCAAATTATTTGGAAAATTACTGTAGCTTTCTGAATAAGCAGTTTATAGGATAAGTAATATTCAATACTAATACCCACTGCTATTTACTGCTCCTCTACTAGTCTGCTCATATATATATATATATTTTTTATTTTTATTATAATTATTTTTTTGGATACAGAGTCTCAGTATGTAGCCCTCGGTAGAGTGCTATGGCATCATAGCTCACAGCAACCTCAAACTCTTGGGCTTATGTGATTCTCTTGCCTTAGCCTCCCAAGTAGCTGAGACTACAGGCGCCCACCACACGACTGGCTGCTTTTTTGTTGTAGTTGTCATTGTTGTTTAGCAGGCCAGGGCTGGGTTCGAACCCTCTAGCCCCGATGTATGTGCCGGTTGCCCCTAGCCGCTGAGCTACAGGCGCTAAGCTGTCTACAGATGAAGACTATCACCTGACTTACAGGAGTGCAATATGCCACAGCTGAGATTCAGTCCAGCATGTCCCAAGTTCACTTTCCCTGTTACACTATTCTACAGCATACAACAGTACCCTAGTTAAATTTAATTTTGAAAGAGAGAATAATTTACTATATTTCCAATATGAAAGTAGAGTTTCCTCCCACCCACTTCCTAGATCCCTTCCATTCACATTAGTAACTGAACAAATTTTCCTTGAGTGTCCACCATATGCCAAAGGTTCACCACAAACCCTAAAAAATAATACTAGGTTCCCCTTGGGAGTTACAGTAGGAGGGAGGTGAGAGTGGATGAATGCTGGAGAGTAGGGTGAGGACACATCCAGCTACATTTCAGTTCTTACTGAGGCAGCCTTCCAGAAAGCAAAATATCTTAATGTTCAATGACAACATAAACAGAATGACTGATAATCCTTGACAGAAAACAATTAAATCAGAGCTATAAAGGGGATTGAGATTTGTTAGTAAGCACTCTGGCCAAACCCATAAATAGCTCCTGTCCCTCTACTGAGTAGAGTCTACTCTGTTGCTCTTGGACGTGTCACCAGTGATGTGCACATCTCAAAAGCCAGTGGCCTTTCTTCCATTCCTGTCCTCGCTAACACTGGTAGTTAACCTTCCTTGAAATTTTAACCTCCCTTGGGTCAGCCTTCCACTCTTGTGATTTACTTCTTCCCTCTTTGATCCCTCTTTTTCAGGCCCTTTCTCTGCACTCTTTCTCCTCTTGTTTTCACATTACTCCATACACTTATGAGTTTTCCTGCCTCACTATGCAAACTTCTTACCACTTATAGCTGAAGCCCACTGTGTCTCCATCATCGTTCTTAACCTTCTTCTGATTTCCACACAGTTTATTTGCAGCTCTTGTGGCATCAAAGACACCTGTCATTCATCATATCTATTAATAAAATGGGAATTTAGAGTCTGTCCCTACCTATCCTTTAGTTTCTTCCTCATCCTGAATCCTACATCTTGAATTTGGATCTCATAGTGTGTTGAGAGAGCTGAAGATTTAAAGGGATATATTACTGTGGCATATTGCTGTGCTCATAAAGGACTTGCCTGATAAAGACAGTGGAACCTCTATTGTTGACCACTTCCCTTCATTGATCACCTCCTTAAAGTGACCAACTTTTCATAGACCCGACTTCCACCATGCGTATGTATCAGCACAGTAGATGTGGTTCCTTACATTGATCATCTCTGTATGTTGACCAGTCTGTTGCAGTCCCTTGAGTGATCAACTTACAGAGGCCCTACTTTATCATTTGCCATGCTACAAAATGTTCTGCTGGTGGTCTAGTGGAACATATATACCCTGTGACCTTCTGAGAGGAAGCTACCTGTGGAGTGATGCTCAGGTACCCCAGCTCTGCTCCAGCAGCCAGAGACAGAAGAGCCTCCAGTTGAGGTAACAGTCCTGTTCTAGCATCCTATGTGCCAGAAGGTTCTGCTGATGTATGAACCATGCAGATTCTGTCAGAGACCTGTTAAGCTCTCAGGAATGCCTCCTTGCATTCCACACTACTTCAGTTAACGTGTATAAACTGGACTTCTTTGTTTATTTAAAGACCCTAAGAAGTATACCCAGCTAACTTTGTATCGTGCGTCACAATTTATCCTACACTTTCACACACATGTTATTTAATAGAAAGGAAGTGGTGTAAGAGAAGGACAGTCTAGCATCATGCTTCTCAAACCTCGGGTGCACTGAAAACACATGTGTCTGCGCTACACACTTGGGGAGGCTGGGTTTGACATGAGTGGATTAAAGATCACCCTTTGAGAAACACCGGTGGTGGTTCTCAGAGTCAGGATGTTGCTCAGGATTACCAGAGGGTACTTATTACTACTTATTCTGCATATTAAAAATATAGCCTCCTGTATCGCCTACCTGTTAGAATATCTGACTCATTAGATCAGGGGCAGCACCTGTGTTCAGATTCTGAGGAACAGGTAATTCTGTTCTGGGGTGTCCACAGATTGGCACCCAGGACCTGCTGCCTAGAAATGTGTACTCCACAAGCAAGGGAACCATGTCAGTTTGTTCGTCACCCCTAACACAGAGCCTGGCACATAGTAGGAGCTCAGTACAGGTTTGTTTACTCTGACTTACTGTGAGTTTCCCTCGTTGCCTACTCTTGTGCTGTCAGCCTGTGTGCTGTTCAGGGGTCCCTGGCATGGCACAGAGGTAAGGCATCTATTTGGCAATGAATGAAGTATAAATTGATCCCTCTGAATGCTTTGCTTGAGGGGACTCTAGAATCCCTGAATTCTTCATTGAACGTAGGTCTTTTTCATACTAGAGAACGTTTGAAATAAACGTTTTTTCTATTCCTCTTGGAAAAAAAAAGATACATGCATAATGAGAAAAAGCAGTTCTAAGACTCATCTTGGCTCCCTACAAATATCCAGCTGCTACCCCTCACTTTCCCTCATCCCCATCATTTTCTCTTTCTTATGGCCTGAGTGCCTGATTCCCTGAGCTGCCTTCCTAGAGACCCAGGATTCTCTGGCAAGCTGCTTATAATTAAGCCATTTCCCTTAATCTAGCCAATAATAAAAACTGAATGCCATTACGTGTCCCATTTAATCTTCACAACCACCTTTTGAGGCTGCTAACATTACTTTTGCCATCTCCGATGAGGAAACAGATTCAGAGTAATTATACAACTTGCTTTGGGTCATAAAACTCATAGTTATCTTGGGGATTGAATAAAGGGTGATCTCACTCCACAGCTTCTGTTTTTAACCTTTATGCAACAAAATCAGCAGAGATCTGTAACCAATAATTTATTTGTTCTTTGCAGCAAAGGATTGAGACTTAAGTATTCTAGGAGGCAACTTTATTCTATCACCGTAGAGTCTAGAATTCCTTTTTCTTATTTTCAGGGCTTGTTCTCCCTGAGTACAGTTCAGAAATCCCTGCTGCAGCCCTGTAATTTAGGCTCATCCAGGTAAAGATCATCCTCATTCTGGGGTATGGAGGTGTTGGAAATCAGGGGAGGTGAGTATGAGTTTCAGGACTGGCACATAATTCCTCCATGTGCAGTAATTTCTTTCACACATGTTAATTTATAGAATACTTTCTGATTGTGTTTAAAATTTTTCTTTTTTGTACAGACAGTATGGAAGTAGGGGGTCTTGCTTTTTTCCCAGGGTGGTTTTGAACTCCTGGGTTCAACTGATCCTCCTTTGTCAGCCTCCGAAAGTGCTGGGATACAGGTGTGAGCCACCACGCCTGGCAGGATGGGGGGTTTTGGGTTTTTATTCAGGGTAGAGAGGGAAGTATTCTGCAGGATTAGTCCCTTAAACCATGAGCTAAAACATCGTGTTCTGAGGCTGCTGCTACTGATTAATTTTTTTTCAAGAAAATGATTTGGTAACATTGATAAAATGAGAGCAAAATTTAAAGGAAGTAAATTGTCACTAATTTGGCTCATTTCTATTTTCAGTTTATGAAAAGATTGCTTTACTTTGTCACTTTAAGTACATTTTAAAATAGAATATCCTAGCTTTCTCTCCTTCCCCCTCCCATGCTTGGTGGAAGGAAACAATACCACCACAGAAAGATATATTTTGTCTCCCCTATGTTCATCCTGGAAAGTCTCTTGAAGTCTGACTGGACAAGATGATGGTCACCTACTGCCCTCTGTCGACAGGGATGTGAATGTGCAGTAAACACATCAGTTTATGAGAAGCTGAGAGGATGGTTAGCATTAAGAGAATTAATATTAAAAAGAAAACATTAAGGAACTAATAAATATACCCTTCATCCCTTAAATTCACATTTACTGAATTATGTGAGTTGGAGTAGAGAGGAGAGATTTATTTGGTAAAAAAGCTGGCTTTGCTAGGAGCTTGGTATGATGCGTCCAAAAATGACAATGGTTAATTCCTACTTTGAGGGCCCTGAGGATTTGTTATTATTATTTTCCTAGATATATTTCGATATTATTTTAATGTTTATCCAAGATATTGAAGAGTTAATCTTTGAGATCATTATTATTTTTACTCTTTTCTGGATAATGCCAGGTTCTTATTCTAACTACATTTTCCCTCCCTTTGATTGCTATGCCATTGTTATCTTGTATTTTATACTCACAGATTCTAACTCTTCAAGGCATTGTTAATATTGTTTTATAAAGTTACTTTTTATTTATATTTAAGCATATGTTTACCATTTTTTCCTCTGGTGTGAGTCTGCTGGTGGTTTATTGAAAAATGCCTTCCTTTTACTGGCATTCTTTTTTTTTTTTTGAGACACCTGGGTAGAGTGCCATGGCTTTATAGCTCACAACAATCTCAAACTCTTGGGTTCAAGCTATCTATTCCCTTGTCTCAGCCTTCTGAGTAGCTGGGACTACAGGTATCGACCACAATGCCTGGCTAGTTTTTCCATTTTTAGTAGCTATGGGGTCTTACTTTTGCTCAGGCTGGTCTCAAACTTCTGAACTCCTGCAATCCTTTGGTCTCAGCCTCCCAGAGTGCTAGGATTACAGGTGTGAACCACGGCCTAGCCATTTACTGGCATTCTTGAAGGATTTTTTTCTAAATATTAAATTCTTTGTTTGCAGTTACTTTATTTCAGCATTTAAAAATATCTATCCATCTCTTCTGTCTTCCATAGTAAGAAGTCCATTGTCAGCCTCATTCCTTCTGCTCTGAAGATAATCTGTCTCTGGGTACTTTTATAGTCTTCTGTTGCCTTTGGTTTTCACTAGTTTGAATTTATTATATGTTTCTTTTGTATTTTTCTGAGGTTCATAGGATTTTTTGAACCTGTGGCTTAATGTAGTTCAGCATAGTTGAAAAAAAATTTAACTATTGGCTCATTAAGTATTACTTCTTTCCCATTCTGTCTCTTTCTTTCTGGGATTACAGTTTTGCATATGCTACAAGACTGTCTTAATATAAGACCTCTATGTCTCTTACGTTTTTTATCCTTTACTTTCTTAATTGTCCATTCTGGGTATTTCTTTATGACATGTTGTCAAATTACCATAAGGGAAGTAGATTCTTTAACCTCATTTTCCATCAGCTATAAAGCAAATTCACAGTATGCAATAGCATTCCACCTGGGCCCCTAACTGTTGTCTCTATGAGATTTAGGGGCAAAGGGAAATGATGCAAAATTATTTTCATTCTACTTGCTAGCCTAATGTCTTCTGCCAACATCCATGAAACAATAACAGACTAAATCATTAGCTTGTATATCAGATAAAATCCTAGACCCTTTCTCTATACCCCAGCCTCAGCTGGTTAAAGAAAAAATCTGAATATGCTGGGGAACTTTAAGGAGAACAGAAACTCAAATATTTTTTAGCTCTGTTGAATGTAGGTGCCTAGATCACAGCCTACCCAGCCATTGATGGAAATGAAAGGGTGCTGAGCTCAAGGGTATCTAAAGATTCTGAGGTCTGTGGGGTGAGCTGCAGTGACAAAGGGGAGGGAAATCACACTGAGCCTGGTTTGAAGAAACAGAGGATAAAGCCATTTTCCACAGCCTATCTTCCTCTCTTCCACCTGTATCCCCTTCACTTCCTGTACTTTCAGCAGCTATTGCTAGAGCTGATGGTATGCCTATTAATTTCTTGGTCCACATTCTCATAGAACAGTGTTTTTCAACCAGGGCAATTTTGTACCCTCCCTCTGCCAAGGGACATGTGACACTGGTGACATTTTTGATGGTCAAAACTGGAGTGAGGATGTGTGCTTTATTAACATCTAGTGGGTAGAAGCAGAGATATTGTTGAATATCCTACAGTGCACAGGACGGTCTCTCAAAGAAATACATTATTAATCAGTCCCAAATGTCAGTAGTGCCAAGGTTGAGAACTTTGCCATAGGAGAAAATAATGCCCCAGATTCAACTGAGGGGGTTTGGGCAATATTTTTCACAAAGGAGGAGAATCCATGTGACCTAGTAGGGAGAACCTTTGAGCCAATCTAGTGCACTGTTGTATCTTTTGCTGCTGAATGTATAATTTGGTCCATATTGCACATGCTTGGCCTGTGAATTCTCATGAAGCCCAGAAGGGATTCTTCCATTTAGGAACTGTGGCATGTGGAGAAGTAATCTCTGTTTCCGTCCTAGTAGTCTAGCAAAGAGAATATAAACTCTGAGAAGAAATGGAAATCACAGCTTTACAGACTTAAAGGACTTAGAGAAGCAATTTCCTAGTAACAATATTGACGCACCTGACTCCGGCACCAAGTACTTATTTTTTAAAAAGGGAGGACACTATTATCCTGTTGCTGAGATATTGACCCATATTGGCTCTGGGTCAAGAAGCTGAATACCTGACTTCTAGAGGCTTTGTGACTCTGTAGCTTGATGTCCTCATTTGGGGGTAGATTACCTTGGAGTTGACAATTTGTAAGGGAAAGGCGTAATATACCTCACTCATCAAATGGAAATTGTGTAGTCAAGGGTACAATTGGCCTGGCTCCAGCATCATCTCAGTGTACATGAAAAGTGACAGCTATCATTTTGGGGAAACTATTCCCATTATGCCACTTGAAGTAAGGCCACTGGTTCAATGTGGCCCTTGATTCTTGGAGGTTCTTCTTAATGCCTATGCTTGGTTTACTGATGTTTTGGCTAAGTGGAAACCTATTGGTGTCCACTGGGCTTCTGCAGCTGTTCAAGTGCTGCTCTAAAGAACTTAAGGCCATTCTCATGATTCTAATTCTTCTCATGATAAAACGTATATTTTTATTGACTTTAGATATTGACAATGATGTAGACATTTGGTCTGCTGTCTGCTCTGCTACTTGTAAGACAGGCTATACACTGACAGATGAAAGACAATTTCCCCCCTTGGGGAATGAACTATGAAAATTAAACTACGGCTGATGATCAAACTGTGTAGGTCATTCATGTTAGATGTCCATATTGAGGGCCTGTTTGCTAAGGAGACCATCTGAAATCAAGCCTGCAGTGTCTGGATTGCTTCCACTGACCCCTGGATTTATAATCATACTAGACATGGCAATGGATCTACCATCATTTACTGGGCATGAGATAAAGGGTTAAATATTTTTAATGCAGAAACTGTGGGAATGTGCCAGCCTTGTGACTTCTGCCAAGGCTTGGCCTGTTTGTCTTGCAGTGACTGAGGTTGCATTCCACAGGCATTAGCTCTATTCTTTCCTGCCACATTGACTACATCAGAACTTTGACCTCTTCTTGTGTCTACAGCTGGTGTCTCACTGCTCTTGATACTTTTCAAGATACAGTATTGATGTTCCAGTCACACCGTTTGTGTTGTATGTTTGACTTTCTAAACTATTTTCCATCTGACAGTGATACCCTTTGTGACAAATGTCGTCCAATTATGAGCCAATAATTTAGGTGTCCAATTCCATGATCTATGTTCAGGCATCTGGTAGATGAAAGTGTTAGAATGGCTTCCTCAAAAATTGACTTGAGGCTCGGCGCCTATAGCTCAAC
>NW_003852567.1:3586372-3602667 GCF_000181295.1 Otolemur garnettii
AAAAAAAAAAAAAAATTGACTTGAAAAGACTTTTGACTCTACTTTTCTTACCTCTTCCTGGTCCATACCTTAGACAATGTAGTCAAAAAATGTGGCTGTCTTCAGAAAATGAAGAGAAGAAATGGGTAAGAGGCCCTTTTTCATACTAATCAAGGTGAAAGAGTAAAGGTTTTTATAGGCCTATTTTGAAAATTTGGAATTCCACACTGACCATTCCTGGACATAACGTGTCTTTCTTTCCTCTATGGCAACCCCAGGTCAGTGTGGTTTGTATAGCCAAAGGAGACAGTATAGTCAAAGGGGACCTAAGGAATTAAAATTGATTCTTATTCAGTCATCTGAATTCTTTTGTTAGATTGACATAATTCAACAGGAAGACACTTGATTGGGTATACTGCTTGCTTGCTGAATTCCCCTACAGTGGCTCCCATAGGAACCAAAAATGTAGTAGCTTAAAATAACAGAAAGTTATTATCTTAAAATTCTAGAGGTCAAAAATCTGAAATGAGTTCCAACAGCCTAACATCAAGGTGGTAGCAAGGCTGCATTCCTTCTGGAGTCTCCAACAGAAAACCTATTCCTTTGCCTTTTCTAGCTTCTGGAGACCACCTGCATTCCTTGGCTGGTGGCCCCTTCCTCCATCTTCAAAGTCAACATTAAGGTATCTTCACTTGTCTTTCTGACTCTGCTCTGTTACATCTTCTTCTGACTCTGACCCTCCTGCCTCCCTTTCTTTTAAAGATTACACTTGACCCATTCCAGTAATCCAGGATATCTTCCCATCTCAAAGTCTTTAATTTAATGACATCTGTATAGTCCATTTTGCCACATTAAGTATAACATCTTTGCCATCTTTGGAGAGTTCATTATTCAGCCTCCCATATTCTTCTTGTACCTAAATCTTCCAGATAAAAGGTTAGTATGTAGATGATTGAAAACAGGCAAAGATGTAATTACTGGAGTGGGACCCACTGATTTTATGGGGCAGGAGAGCAACAACCTTGACACCTTGTGTGGAAATGTCTTAGACTCTGGCAGTATGGGGGGGGGCAATTAAACCTTTGTCTTCCATATTCAGCAATGGAGCCTGAGTGAAACAGAAGCTGCAGCTGACAATCTAGGGATGCCACTGCTTCTGAATTATTCTGCTATGCGTGATGTCATCAATGGCCACTGTCATCATGGACTCGTTTTACACATGGACCAGTACAACTTTGGTTCATTTCATTACAAATTCAGTTGATTCTCTGATGCTTAAGAGGTCTGGGGTTATGCCATGTACATGTAAAGGAGGCTACAACTCAGTGACTCTGTCCATGTGATGTAACCAAACCAAGTAATACTGATTCAAATCAAGTTTAAAGACAGATCCTGACAGGAGCTCTCTGTGCCTGTGTGAGTTACACATTTGCATGTGGCTGAGAGTGGCCCATGGAATGTCTCTCTATTGGGGATGGTGTTTGGTTTTTAGATTACCTATTGACCTTGGTAATTACTGGAAAAGACACCAAAGATCAGCAGGTCAGTCCTGGGTTGCAATGGAAAATAAACTGGCCATAGACTAGACTAAATCTTATATGAAATAAATCTTCTGTTCTCACTTAGGACAGTTGTCTGAGTATAGGACCCTGGAAGGCATGATTGAGGTCAATACTGCAGGTTAACTTCATCTCATTGTTTGGGGCCTTTTTGATAGGAGCTTTTATTAAATGTTGCACAGGACAAATTGAATGATTTTAGTTCCAGCCTCTGATGGTCAGTTAATCAGAGTGGCCAACAGAGTGACATACTTATGTGAAAGCTTACCAGAAATCAGGACAGGTAGGACAGATGTTGGATTGATGGGACAGGGAATCTTTCACAGACCCTGAGCATCTGCACATTTTTGTTATTCTGGTACTCCCAGAATGAAAGGTCCTGACTGCTCTTCCCAGGCCATTTTTTTAGGGTTGTGTTTATAGTGAAAAACCTTGAGGATTGAAATTATATAAAGTCAGGTATTTACTTGAAAATTATTGAGTTGAGGGGGCAAGAATTGAATGAGTATATAGATGCAACAATATTGTCCAAGACTTTATAATTGGGTCATAGCATGATCATGGATCAGAGATACATGTAGGTTCCAGGGTCAGGCTTGCTTATACTTACTGTAAAAGTGGTGAGTCCCCAAGTGTAGCTGTGAGGCAAACCCATTGTGTGTGTTGTGTCCTTTAACTTCCCCCCATCACCCTTGTGGGACTTGGGAAAAGGGGAACGGATGCGGCATCATGCTTGTGCTGCTGGCTGTGTTCTGAGTGATAATGAGACTCCTATGACCCAGCAGTCTTGAGACTTCTGCCAATATCCATCAAATCGTGCAGCTTTTTCTTAGATTTTGAAGTAGAGTAAGATCCCAAACCCTGACAGATATCTGTGTTTCATTTTTGGTTCTGGCTATGGTGTTTGCGCAAATTTGGTCATATAAATTTGTTGTTACATTGAGGGAAAAAAGTTCAGATTATTAACTTTTCAAGTATCTTTTTTTTTTTTTTTTTTTTTTTAGACAGAGCTATCCCCCTGGGTAGAGTGCTGTGGCATCATGCTCACAGCAACCTCCAACTCCTGGGCTCAAGCGAGTCTCCTGCCTCAGTCTCCCAAGTAGCTGGGACTACAGGTGCCCGCCACAACGCCCGGCTATTTTTTGGTTGCAGCCATTATTGTTTGGTGGGTCCGGGCTGGATTTGAACCCGCCACCTTAGGTGTATGTGGCTGGCGCCTTAGCCGCTTGAGCCACAGGCGCCGAGTCACTTTTCAAGTATCTTCACAACATGATGCCAAGTTAGAAATTTAGAACTTTTCTATTTAGTGAATATTTAAATTTACATTTATTTTAATTATGTATAATCTCAATCTTCTACACAAGTAGAGAGAACAGCATAATGAACACTAACAAGAATGTAATAATGATGTCTATAGTAGTACCATTTCAACTCATGGCCAATTTTGTTACTTTTACAACTACCTTCCATACCTTGATTAAAGCAAATTTATGAATTTATGAAGTCATATAATTTCCTTTATAATATATTTCCCTTTAAAATCATTGACTAGAGTTTTTTCTTGTTTTATGTAACTGTATTCTTTATGTTTCTCAAGAGCTATTTTGTAAATAGGATATGTTACTCCATTAATAATAACTAATACAAAAAGCATTACAATTTCCCACCAAAATATTTCATAGGTAATCAGTATGAATAGCCTTAAGCTCTTTAAAATCTTAAAAAAAAGAAATTAATGAAATAGGCAAAAAAAAAAAAAAAAAAGCTAAGGAACACGTAAGTCTTTCTTTCTTCTTCTTCTTCTTCTTTTTTTTTTCAATTTGGCCGGGCCGGTATACGGGGTGGGTGCCCTACTCACTGACCCACAGGCACGGCCCAGGGTGTCCTTATTTTCTCAGTAACATCCAACATGGATCAATCTGTCTCCTTTTCAGTCTCCATATGGAAATCGTGCATTTCACAGCAAGGTACTCAAGTAAGGACTGGGAAAATTTTTCTGTAATGGGCCAGAAAGCAAATATTTTAGCGTTTGCTGGCACATGTATCATACTTCCCTCTGTCCTCCCCCTCCTGTACTTCCTCCTCCTCCTTCCCGTCCTCCCCCTCACTACTCCTTCCTCTTCCTCTTCCTCCTTTCTCTTCTTGTTTTTACAACCATCAAAGAATTAGCAGGGACTAAGAAATATTTTATTAAAGAGTCCCTTTATAATGCTATTCATTCCAATAATATTTAAGCTATATCAATATTTCTTAATTGTCATAATTTTATTCTTAATTAATTATTAGTATTGTTATTATTTTTGAGACAGAGCCTACTGCTATTGCCCAGGCTAGAGTTCCATAGTGTTAACCTAACTCATAGCAGCCTCAAACTTTTGCCTCAGCCTTCACAGTAGCTGGGACTCACCACAACATCCAGCTCATTTTTCTATTTTTAGTAGAGACTGGTCTTGCTGTTGCTCAGCTGGTCTCAAACCCCTGAGCTCAAGTGGTCCTCTGGCTTTTTCCTTCCAGACTGCTGGGATTATAGGCATCAGCCACTGCCTTGCTCAGCCCACTCTCTTCCTCTTCTGTCCTTATTTTCTTTCAGGTATAATCAAGAAATCCCTGTTTTTTCCTTTTTTTTTTTCTCTTTTCTTGGTCAGGCATGATTGTTCTTTTTGCCTTCAGGCTTGCTAACAGTGTTACATTCTATACAGAGTGGCTCTATTGATTTTATTCTTTCTCTAGGAAAAATTCTAATGAATATGGTTTTTTTTTTCTTCTCAGGATACATATAAATTGCCAAAAGTTGACTATAGAGGAAATGGAAAACCAACAAAAATCATTCAAGAAATAGGAAGAGTAAACAAAAAGTTATGTCTGAAAAATGTTCTGAGATGATTTTGCTTTCTAAGTTGACTTTTTATTATAGAAAATGTCAAACATATTAAAAAATTGTATAAGGAATTCCTATGCACCCATGACCCAGACTCCCCCATTATGAACTCTTGAATAGTATTGTTTCTTCTTTACTCTCACTTAATTTTTCCCCCAGCTGATAATTTTGAAGTAAATATCTCACTTTATTCAATTTAATTAATGTATGTTATGGACTGAGTGTTTCCATCCCCTAAAAATCCACATGTTGAAATCTAATCCTTAATTTGGAAATTGGGACTTTGAGAGAGCCCTCATGGTTAAGATTAGTGCCTTATAAGAAGACGCCAAAGGCTTGGCACCTGTGGCTCAAGTGGCTAAGGCGCCAGCCACATACACCTAAGGTGGCGGGTTCGAATCCAGCCTGGACTCGCCAAACAACAATGCCGGCTGCAACCAAAAAATAGCCGGGCGTTGTGGCGGGTGCCTGTGGTCCCAGCTACTTGGGAGGCTGAGGCAGGAGACTCACTTGAGCCCAGGAGTTGGAGGTTGCTGTGAGCTGTGAAGCCACGGCACTTTACCCCGGGGGATAGCTTGAGGCTCTGTCTCAAAAAAAAAAAAAAAAAAAGAAGACGCCAGAAAGTGAGCTTGTCTTCTTTCTAGCACATGAGAATACAAATGAAGATATTCTAATTACATAATTCCTTCCTTACTTACTACATTTACATTTGAAAACCTTCTTTCATTAACCACCTGGTTGCCCTTAGGTCTAACTTTTAAACGGAAAGCAGTAAGAAGTTGAGTCCCTATCGTTTTCCAAGGAGACAAGTGAACTTGCTTTTTCTTAGCATCATTATGAACTCATGGATTGAAACATATTTTATGTGTTTAAACCTTTTGCATTTATTTTTACTTATGCTTAAATTAGTGCATCTTTGGTCAGTGAGACTCTTATCAAATTGGCTCCTGAGTCTTTTTGACATAACCCAGTTATCCTTGACAACCTCCTTCCTTTCTGGTATAGCAAGCGTTTCCTCACTCATTCTGTACATTTTCTGCTCTGGACCTAGGGCCCGTCATTTTCCCTCATTCTTTTTAATGGGAAATGGTATTTGGAGACCACAGTCTGGGCACTGGGAGTGCTCATTACTATTGGGTTGGAAGCTGTAAAAATGGTACCTTTTCAGTGAATAGTTTTTGCTTGTTTGTTTCTTTGTTTATAAAATATACCATGATTTTATAACAACTCATCCCATTCAAATTTAGGATTATTAAGTTCTTATCTAATCTCAATTTCTTATTTTTGGACTTCCTTCCTTCCATTTTGAAAATCTTATTCCACAGTGGTCTCACATAAATAATTACTTTGCCTCATATACAAACTGTCTAAGAATAGCATTGCCATTACTATCACTACAAACATGATTATTTTTAAAAAATTTAGGATTTTTAAATAGTTTTTTGTTCTTAGGGTCTGTCCCTCCAGGAATGTATTTTTTTTTTGAGACAGAGTCTTACTTTGTTGCCCTTGGTAGAGTGCTGTGAATGTCATAGCTCACAGCAACCTCCAGCAACCTCCAACTCCTGTGCTTAGGCAATTCTCTTGCCTCAGCCTTATGAGTAGCTGGGACTATAGGTGCCTGCCACAATGCCTGGCTATTTTTTTGTTGTGGTTTGTCCGGGGCTGGTTTCGAACCTGCCACCCTTGGAATATGGGGCCCTGCGTCCTACTCACTGAACCATAGGCGCTGCCCAGGAATGTATATTTTAAAGTACTGGAAATAGTTCCTCTCTGTATGGTTATGCAACCCACTCAATATATAATTAGATTCATTTGCTTTATTGTACTTCTTTGTTTAATTTATTAGGATTTTTTTTTTTTTTTTTAAAGACAAGGTCTTGCTCTGTTGCCCAGAGTGGAGTGCAGTGGCCTCATCATAGCTCACTGTCATCTCATGCTCCTGCCAAACTGATGCTCTTGCCTCACCTTCCTGAATGCACCGCCAAGCCTGGCTAAATTTTCTATTTTTTGTAGAGATGTGGTGTTGTTTTTCTCAGGCTGAAGAAATTCCATTTTTTAAAAATTTAATTTTATTTATGATTATATACATTATTTTTATGGTTTTAAAGTCAAATCTATAAAACAAAATATATTCAGAGAAGTCTATTTTCTACCCCAATCTTCTTCAACCTGCTTTTCCTCCTTCTAATATGTATCTTATTATTTGATTATCCTTCCATTTAAGCTAACAAAAACAAATATGTGAATATACCCATAGCCTTTCTTAGACATAAATATCAGCATACCACACACATTTTCTCCCCCTTGTTTTTCCCTAACCACATCTCATGGAGCTCACTCCACACCAGTATGTGGAACCATTTATATATTCTCCATTATGTGCATGTACCATGGATAGACATTTTCATTTCCAGTGCGATTATAAATAATGCTTCGAAGAAAATATTTGCATAAAGTTCTGGAAGTGGTATTGATGAGTCAAAGAATAAAGCTACATCAATTTTGGTAGCTATTGTTAAAGTCTTCTATCAGTTAGGGTCGAATTGAGAAATGGGAACTACCCTGGTTATTAGAACCAGCAGAATTTAATATAAGAATTGTTCACTGGGTATAACATTACTAGCCACTAAAAGGATGAAAAGGGAGCTTAAAGGCATCAAAAAAGTGGCAACTATGGAAAGCGGCTGCAAGCTGTGAGGGCTCAAAAAGTTTCCTATGGAGCTGAAACTTAGACCTCTGAGGAGGTGGTACTGCTTGGCTCCTGCTGGGATTTAAACTACTCTTACAAATGGATAAAGGGGTGCAAGGTGATAAGTAGAATAAGGGCCCCAAAACTCTGTGAAGGAGCAGGCTTAGCTAAAATAATTACAATAATCAGCCACTGCCCCCTTGTTTGCTTGTAATAGTTAACTGCCTCGGTGTTTGCTTAAGAGAGCACAGCTGGTAGTTGTAAAGATTCTTAACTTTTCTCTGTAAATAACATCACCTGTTTAGAACCTAGAGGTAGCTTTTGAGATATCTTCCAGGTTCTACATTCCAGTGGTTTGAGTGACCCCCCCCAAAACAAGGAACTGACTCAACTGGTCTTGGATCTCCACCCAAGGCACTGCTTTCCAGTGGATTGGCTGACCCATCCAGAAAGTGGCCCATACCAAAGGACTGATGGTTCTGCCTTGAGCCCAGCCAATAAGCACACCGTGATTGTCTCACCTTCTGTCCACCAAACTATCTTTAAAAATCTGTCTCCCAGCTCGGTGCCTGTGGCTCAAGTGGCTAAGGCACCAGCCACATACACCTAAGGTGGTGGGTTTGAATCCAGCCCAGGCCTTCCAAACAACAATGATGGCTGCAACCAAAAAATAGCTAGGCGCTGTGGTGGGCACCTATGGTCCCAGCTACTTGGGAGGCGGAGGCAGGAGACTCGCTTGAGCCCAGGAGTTGGAGGTTGCTGTGAGCTGTGATGACATAGCACTCTACCCAGGGCGACAGCTTGAGGCTCTGTCTCAAAAAAAAAAAAATCTTGTCTCCCCAAGTCTCAGAAAGGTCTTGCCCTTAGCACTAAGCAGAATAAACCCTTTCTTTACTCTAAACCCTGTTGTCTCTGGGTATTGGCTTCCTCTTGGGCAGCGGGCAGATGAACCTGGTTGGGCAGCAACAGTTTGGTCTGAGTCTCAAGTGGGAAGCCCTGAGGGCCTGTGGCCCGGACCCTGAAGAAGAAGAAGGGCAGATGTCTCCACAGAGGTTAGGTTTGCAAGTGTGGGGAAAACTGACAAATGGATATGGCTGCTGCTGTGGAAGGTACTTCTGCTGCCAGCGGAAAAGCAGGGCCAACTCCTGGGAACTGCAAGAAACAGGAAGCCCATAGAAACAGATGGGGAGGAGCAGTCCCTTTTCCTTCTCCAGCCTCTCGGTTCTCTGTGGAGTGTGAGAGTCCTAGTGATAGAGCCTAACTCAGACCCAGCTGACAAAGCAGGGACGTGGTCTGAGCGTCTGGCCCACCACCCAAAGCAGAATATAACAGCATAGATTTAGAGCCGAGAGACCACAATCTAATAATCTCTATGGGTACAGTCTCTGGGGGGGAGGGTATGGGAGCATTATTCCTTTTTTCAATTGACAAGTAATAATTGTATATATTTCCAGTGTACAACACGATGTTTTGATACATGTGCACACTGTGGAATGGCTAAATCAAGCCATCTGTGCATTACCATACGTATTTTTTTGTGGTAAGAACCCTTAAAATCTACTCTCTTGGCAATTTCAAACATGCAACATATTGTTATTAACTGTAGTCATTAGGATGTACACTAGATCTCTTGAATTTACTCCTTCTGTTAACCTGTGTCCTTTGGGTAACATCTCTCCAATCCCTCAGCCTTTCCCCAGACTCGGGTAACCAGCCTTCTACTCTCTGTTTCCATGAGATCAGCTTCTTTAGAGTCCACAGATAAGAGATGTCATGTGGTATTTGTCTTTCTGAGCTTGGCTTATTTCATTTAACATAATGTCCTCCAGGTTTATCCATGTTTTCACACATGACGGGATCTCCTTCTTTTTCTTTGACTAAATGGTATTCTGTTCTGTACCATGTTTTCTTTATCCATTCATCAGTTGAACAACACTTAGGTTTATTCCATATCTTGGCCCTTGTGAATAATGTTGCCATGAGCATGGGGGTGCAGATATCTTGAGATTTCATTTTCATTTCCCTTGGATACATAGCAGCAGGTTTGCTGGATCATAACGTAGTTTTTTTTTTTTTTTTTTTTGCAGTTTTTGACTGGGGCTGGCTTTGAACCCACCACCTCCGGCATATGGGGCCAGCACCTTACTCCTTTGAGTCACAGGTACCACCCAATAGGGTAGTTTTATTTTTAGTTTTTTTGAGAAACCTTTGCACTATTTTCCATAATGGCTATACTTATTTACATTTGCACCAACAGGGTACATGGGTTCCCCTTCCTCCATGACGTGGTGGTATTATCACGTGTTTCCATTATTAAGTATGAGAGTGCCTGTTTCACTACATCCTCAGGAATAGAATACTTGGTTAAACATTTAGATTATTGCCGTTAGCTATTAACTATCACACCTTCTAAACTGTTCTACAATATAGAAAAAGAGAGCAATTATAATAGCTCTCACTGCTTTTATGCTTATCACATTTAATGGCATTAATAATGCTTGTAAAATACTTCACAGCTGTCCAAAAACCCAGCTGACACAGATGATTGAACAACTCTATGACCAAGGGTAAATGACAGCACAACATGGCCTAACCCATCTGTCACCCAAAGTGACATGCTTTCAGGGGAGTTGTACTTTGTTCCTAACAATTAAAGTGAAGAAACTTCTGTATTTTTATCTTTCTGAATTTTAAAGTTCATTCTGTTCACATTTAGAATAGCTTTTGCTATAACATAAGGCTCCTTGTTAAAAAGCTGTTATTTCTTGTGTATTTTAAGGTTTATATCAAAGGAAATAATCTAGAAAATACCCCCCCCAGGTAGCTATCATTTTTGGCATTCATACTTATTTTTATAAAAGCCAGTTAGTCGGCTCGGCGCCTGTGGCTCAAGTGGCTAAGGCGCCAGCCATATACACCTAAGGTGGCGGGTTCGAATCCCCAGCCTGGGCCCGCCAAACAACAATAATGGCTGCAACCAAAAAACAGCCGGGCGTTGTGGCAGGCGCCTGTGGTCCCAGCTACTTGGGAGGCTGAGGCAGGAGACTCGCTTGAGCCCAGGAGGTGGAGGTTGCTGTGAGCAGTGAAGCCATGGCACTCTACCCAGGGGGACAGCTTGAGGCTCCGTCTCAAAAAAAAAAAAAGCCAGTTAGTCAGTTCAGATTTTATACCTTTATTGATGAAATCGTTGTTTTGTGACTTATCTCTAGTCTGCTGAATCTGATATCCTTCTAAGAAAACATTGCTTTTCTAGGTTATAGGTGAGAAAACTAAAACATTGTGACAGACTGTGCCCTGAGAGTCATAACATAAATATATACTTAGGCATCACAGTAGTTTAAATATACTGAATATTGAAACATACTCCCTGCTGGGAAAAGCCACTCAGAGACACGTCCCCTTACATTCTAAACGCATTCACCATTGAGTTTTGAAATTTTTGATTGAAATCTGTAAAGGTTAAGTCATCATATAAATAGCAGTGCTATTAATAATCACAAAATTAATGAGAATAATAATGAGCCCAAGCGTATAAAATGCCATAGTTAGCATAAACACTGTAATGCCTCTGTGTGTGACATTTTTGTTTTGCCACAGGGAAAAGTTCTGTGAGCTAGTTCCCTAAGTAGATCCAATATGTTATTACTGCAAATAAACTGCTCATTATCTAAGTTGTTTTTGCAACTTTTGGAGGAAGTGAAATGAGATATATTCTTGAAGGAGACATTTATTGCTGTGTATTAAAATATGAAAGGGGTTTTACACAGAGGTGAAATTAAGAACATTTCTATACATCACTTTCATTATCATTATAAAAGTAAAACATGCTTGCTGCAAAAACTTTGAAACACACACACACACATTAAAGACTACTCCTAATCCTATCACCCTTGAATGACCTATAACTTCACAAATTTAGTTCCATCAGTCTCTGTCCTATCTCAGAAAGTGGACAGAACATAATAGGCAGTTTTATATATTGCATTTTTTGGGAAACATAACATCAAAAACTTTTCTCAGGGGCAGGGCGTTGCCATAGCTCATGCCTGTAATCCTAGCATTGTGGGAGGCCTAGGCCGATGGATTGCTTGAGCTCAGGAGTTCAAAACCAGCCTGAGGAAGAGTGAGACCCCCATCTCAAAGAATAGCCAAGTGTTGTGGTGGATGCCTGTAATCTCAGCTACAGGGGATTGCTTGAGCCCAAGAGTTTGAGGTTGCTGTGAGCTGTGACGGTATAGAACTCTAGCCAGCGTGACAAAGTGAGACTCTGTCTCAAAAACAAACAAACAAACAAACAAACAAAAAGCAGAAACAAAAACAAAACAAAGAAAAAAAAATCCCAAAAACTTTTCTCAGGTCATTGAAAGTTAATTAAAAACACAATTTCTGGCTCGGCGCCTATAGCTCAACTGGCTAAGGCGCCAGCCACGTACACCTAAGGTGGTGGGTTCGAATCCCCAGCCCGGACCCGCCAAACAACAATGACGGCTGCAACCAAAAAATAGCCGGGCGTTGTGGCGGGCGCCTGTGGTCCCAGCTACTTGGGAGGCGGAGGCAGGAGACTCGCTTGAGCCCAGGAGTTGGAGGTTGCTGTGAGCTGTAATGCCACGGCACTCTACCCAGGGGGACAGCTTGAGGCTCTGTCTCAAAAAAAAAAAAAAAACACAATTTCTGTATTTTAGCATTGTATTTTATTTAGTCGCTGACAGTCCCCAATTTTTAGCTGTTTGAATTGCCTTTCAGAAAACTTGTATCAGTTTAAATTTTTGCTACCTGGGCAGAGTAACACTTGTCTTTTAGAATCCTTCATAACTCTGGATATTATCTTTAATTCTCTTTGTTAATTGACGGGATAAATTGATAGCCCATGCTTGTTAATATTTATGTTTCTTGAATACTAATTTGTAAACAAAATTATGAGAACAAAATATTCTTAAGGTAGCCACAATTGAAATTATATTCAAAACCAGAGGTCATATGTTTTAATAGCAGGAATCTTGAGAAGACAATAATTGTTGACATCGATGATTTGAGACTATAAAGCAATGAGATACTAAGGAAATGAAGGCACAAGTGAAACACTTGAAGCTTTTTACAGTATGAATATTAGCCACGTTGAAGAATAAAGTTCTTTCCAAATTTCTCTTATACAGTTTTTTCTTTATCCTTATGAATTTGAATCTGGTTAGTCATTGACACATTGTTAAGTGATGCACTGATCTTAACCTTGAGACTATTTTTAAAATCTACTTTGGAGAAGAAAATTTTATTTATTTATTAGAGGGTATAGGCAATGTACATTTGAATTCTACAGTATTTTATAACTGATTATGGATTTATTGACCTTATTATAATTAGACCATATAAAATTTTTCTTGGATATACATTACTATACGGTAGAAATATGCAGTGTTTCAAAGAGAAATATTTAAACGCCAACTAACTATAAAAAATATAGGCAATCGCAAGTGTTAATAAAGATATGGGGAAATTGGAACTCATATATATTGGCGGTGGGAATGTAAAACAGTGCAGTCAGTTTTGAAAAAATTTTGAAAGTTCTTCAAAATGTTAAAAATAAAGTTACAATATGACCCAGCAATTCTATTCCTAGCTATATACTAACAGAAATGAATAAATGTGTGAAAAATCCCCAAGAATTTATAAAAGATAAAAGGTTTATTACAACTAATAAGTAAGTTTAGCAGGATTTTGGGGTATAAGGTCAATTATAAAATTAAACTGTATTTTTATAATATTGTATTGTAATATATATTAGCAATAAACAATTGGAAATCAAACTTAAAGTCCAGTGTAACTTACAATGGCACAAAAATTATGCAATACTTAAATATAAATCTCAAAAAAATACGATATTTGTATGCTGAAAACCAAAAAATACTAATGAAAGAAGGAAAAAAGAGTTAATCAAATGGAGAGATTTATTAATCTACTTTTTTCTCCTTGTTTGCTCTATCAATTTCAGATAAAGTTAACATCTATCCATGCTTGTGGATTTGTCTTTTTTTCTTTATGATTTATAAGTTGTTTTAACTTTATTTCTTTTATGGCTTTATTATTAGGTATTACAAATTATGATTTTTTTTTTTTTTTGAGACAAAGCCTCAAGCTGTTGCCCTGGATAGAGTACCATGGCATCATAGCTCACAGCAACTTCCAACTCCTGGGCTTAAGCAATTCTCTTGCCTCAGCCTTGCAAGTAGCTGGGACTGCAGGCGCCCGCCACAACGCCCAGCTACTTTTTGGTTGCAGCTGTCATTGTTGTTTGGCAGGCCTCAGCTGGATTCTAACCCGTCCGCCAGCTTAGGTGTATGTGGCTGGCACCTTAGCCGCTTGAGCCACAGGCACCAACTCTACAAATTATATTCTTATATTGTCTTGGTAGATTATTCCTTTTATTATCTATATTTGTCAGATTCCTGTTTATTCTTTGTTTTGATGTATATATTTTTTCTGATATTAATATTGCTATATTAGCTTCATAATAATTGCATTATATATCTATACTTTATTTTTTTGCCTTCTTACGCAGTTTTATTTTAGATATTTTTCTTGTAAATATAGCTGGATATCTTGTCAAATTTTTTTCCTCATCCAATTTGAAAATTTCTGTCTATTAGGTAAATGCAATCATTTTACACATGAAATGACTATTCATGTATTTAGACTTTTTAAAAGTTATTTTGCAATTTCTAACTACTATCCCTTCCTTTCATTTTTTGTTTTCCCATTTAGTAACTTCTATTAGTTTAACGTAATTTTGTATAAAACAGTGGAGTGGTCTTCTCCACTCTTGCAGGATGGAATCTATGAACACTATATTTATCCTTTTACGTATTCCCTTTAAATGTTAACATACCTCAAACTTTCAAAATTCCTCAAGACTTAAATGATAAGACAGTAAGTTTACTTAAATTGTTGCAACTTGGAAAACCCTCAAAAGTAGTGTCTTTCTCAATATGGAAAAAGAGGGGTTTTGTAGGGGAGAGAAATAAAAGAACAGGATGCCGGGGCAAGTATGGTGAGTTTTGGTTTGACAATTGTTACAACTTTGCAGAAAGGAATTGTGAAATTGCACAAAGGAATCCTTTGTGATTAGGCTTATCTCAGTTTGTTATGTACTGTTCTCTGAATTATTGACTCAAGGATAGAATTTAGCCTGAATATTTTAGTTTTTTGATACGAGGGAGCAAGGGAGTTAGTATCAGTTCAGAGAAGAAAATTTTACAGTTCTCTACCCATGCATATGTACCAATAATTCTTATAACAAAAATCTATGGATATGCATTATTTCTACTTTTCTCCTATGGTTGTGATGCAAGGCAAAATAATAATATCTATTCAGTCCATTCTGCATTGAACTGAGGAGACCCTGGGAAGACGACACTGACAATCACTCCACATGGAAAGACAAGGGTGAGACTCCTCCCAATGATACTCACAGGCCTTTATTGAAATCTCAGGCATGAGAAAATGTAGCACAGTGGCAAGCTTCAAAGAGAAAGTCAAGGTTAAAAAACAAAGAGTTTTTCTTTAACTGTATGATTAATTCTTAGCATTCTGTTTATTGCACATCTGTCTGCCTTTTTCTTAGCACTGCTAAATACAGCTCTGGACTGAGACGGTATGCTGTGTCTTATGAGTATTGTTTTTAGTACTCATGGTCAGCAGTGATGCTTGGCTTTTTCCCAGATTACTCTGTTCTTAGTGGCTTACACTTTTAACTCTATGCTCTCATAAACACAGGTCCTTAGCACTATTATCATTAAAAACTTTTTTTTAACCTAGTGAATGTTTGATTAAATTTCCTAAATATGGTATATCAATTTTTTTTTTTTTTTTGCAGTTTTTGGCCGGGGCTGGGTTTGAACCCGCCACCTACGGCATATGGGGCTGGTGCCATCCAGTGTATCAATTTCTATATGCAACATTATTTCTTTTACTCTGCAATTTCTTTCATATTTCTATTGGCTGAAATAATCACTCAATAGTTCTTGTAGTGAGAGTGGTATAACCTCCCAGCCACTGTAGATATAAAAATATCTTTATTTTACTCTTATTCTCAAGTAATAGTTTTGCTAGGCATAAACATTCTTATTTAAAAGATATTGTAATTAAATATTTTGAAGATATTACCTTGTAGTATTCTGGTATATATCTTGCCAAGAAAAAAAAATTGTTGCTTATTGCTTTGTCTCTGCTACCTGTTACCAGTGTGGCCATTGCTTCAGCTCTATGTTCTCAGTGTTCTCCTTAAGATGAGGGATCTAAATAATATTTATTTCTTAGGGTAGCTCATAGAGTTTCTTGACATTGGAGTTAATACTTGTAAAATATTTAGAATATTACTCTGCACTTAAATTCCAGGTTATCATTTGCTATTATTAGTATTACCATATTAGTTGTGATTTCTTTTTAGGTGAATTGTCTTTCCTTGTTAGTAACTCTGAAAAATGTTTTGTTACTCTTCATATTTTGTGGGCAAGAATCCACAGTTAAGGACTTACCGTGATAATAACATCAAAGTATATTAATGATAGTAATGTTAAGTACAGAGAAGTAATAGAACACAATATTTCTTGTTATTTAATTTTTTTAGGTTTTTTTTTTTTTTGAGACAGAGTCTTATTCTGTCACCCTGGGTGAATGCCATGGCCTCACAACTCACAGCAATCTGAAACTTTTGGGCTCAAGTGATTCTCTGGCCTCAGCCTCCCAAGTAGCTAGGACTACAGGCACCTGCCACAATGTCTGGCTATTTTTAGACGTGGGTTTTACTCTTGCTCAGGCTGGTCTTGAACTCATGAGCTCAAGCAATCCAAACAACACAGGCTCCCAGAGTTCTAGGATTATAGGCATGAGCCATTGCACCTGGCCTTTTTTCAGAATTTTTGATTGTGTACATTGAAGATTTCTTCCTTACCCATTGAAAGATTTCCATGTGGCTCAATTTGTTGAAGTATTCCACTATGGTGGGTTTGCATTTGCATTTGGTAGGTGTACCAGAGTTATCTCTGGCATCATTATAATTTATGGGCTAATTTCTCAGATTGATATTTTCTATACCATAAGTATACTATGTTTGAAGTACAAACTGCCCAAATAGCAGGCACAGGGGACGTACTTTCTCATGGGATTGTTATAATTTGATCTGGATGCCTGTAAT
>NW_003852567.1:3602687-3623895 GCF_000181295.1 Otolemur garnettii
ACAAACTGCCCAAATAGCAGGCACAGGGGACGTACTTTCTCATGGGATTGTTATAATTTGATCTGGATGCCTGTAATTACTCTGTAATACTCTGCCAACTCTTTCTTCTGACTTCCTGGAGATTTCCCTTTGACTTTTACTAGTTCTGTTCTATGGATTCAAGTTTTAGCATATGTTTTTCCAGCATATCTAGAAGTTTATGCTACCATTCTGACAGACTCTTTTATTTACCATTCAAAGCATTTCAGTTTGGCTTCCGTTGTTATCATTCACTGGAAACTTCAGTTGTCAAAGTTGCTAATGACCTTCCTATCATCAAGCCAACAATCATATCACTTGGCCTATTGACAGATGTAGACGCAGTAGTCTTCTCTTTTAAAGTTCAAATAAATATGAGGGAACAAATATTTAGGTTACATAGTTTTCACTTCTAAGGTAAAATTCAAGTTGTAGTCGAGCCCTTCACCCAGGGGGCGGGCTGAACACCCTCACATTGTGCTCATTAGGTGAGATACTGCCATTTACCCTCCCTCTTCTTCCCCTCTCCCTCACGTGCCTTCCATTTATTTTAGCTACACTTTATCATCCTGTGCTGGATTCTCATACTCTGTCTGACCTGTGTGTTGGAGAGCATGAGGATTTTGTTGTGGGCCTTTCCTTTTCTCTATTTACTTTCTCTCCTTGGGTGATCTCACCCAGTAACATCTGTTGATTACTTCCGTGCTCCGCAGTCACATAAGGTATTCTCTATGAGATCTTCACCTGGACACTCAAGCTCCATCCAAACTACATGGGTCCAAAATAGAACCTGACTCCTATTCCCTTCAGGAATTTCTAATTCCTTCTCCTCAGCTTTCCTTAGCTCAGGAAAGAGCACTGCCCTCCAACTGCTAGCTTAAGCTGAAACTGTAAGTATCATTCTTGATTCATCTCTGTCTGTACACCCCATGCCCCATCAGTTTCCCCTCCAAATTATCTTCTGTCTATTTCTCTCCATCTCACAACCACCTCCTTAACCTGATCTACCAACATTTCTTTTTGCCCACTGAATAACATTCCACCTGGGCAGTCTGCTTTCAGTCATAGCCCATTACAGTCATATTCCATAAACATGAGTTTTCTTTTTAAAATATAAATCAAATTACATAACTATCATTAAATGTCTCCAAAGGCTTCTCATAGCATTTTAAATAAAATCTGAGTGCTTCACCTTCATCAACAAGGTGTTTGATTCATCCCTTCTTACTCTGTCTGCTCTGACTCTGCTGGTCTCTCTAATCCTCACACTTACCAGGCTTATCCCCAGCTTGAGGCTTCAACTCCTTCTCAGGTGGTAGGCTCTATCTCATCTTTCTCATCTCAGATCAGATGTCATCTCCTCCTGATTACCCTGCATACTGGACTGCCATTAAGTCCCCTCAGTCGTGTTAGGTCATGTAACTTCTTTGTTATTTTCTGGACAGCACATTTTACCATATGAATGTGGCTTTTGTATTTCATTATTGTCTTTCAGAATAACTAACAGGAACTTTTTTTCAAATTAACAAACTTCATTTTTTAGAGCAGTTTTAGATTTATGGCAAAAATTGAATGGAAAATAAGAAAGCTCCCTTACGCCTTCCCCTTCTTCACAGACATACAACCTTCTCCATTATCAACATCCTGCACCACAGTGATATGTCGGTTATAATGGGTATAATCATGAACATACATTGACACATGATTGTCACTCAAAGCCCATAGTTTACATTAGGGATCACTCTTGTTTTTTTACATTCTATGGGGATAGTAACATGTATCTACCATTGGGTATCAGACAGAATAGTTTCACTGCCCTAAAGATGCTCCATGTTTGCCTATTTGTCCTCACCTGCCCTCTAACTCCTAGTAACTACCAATCTTTTTACCATCTCCATCGTAGTTTTTCCCTTCTCAGAATGTCATGCAGCTGGAATCATACAGTATGTAGCTTTTTTCAGATTGGCTTCTTTTACTTAGTCATATGCATTTCAGTTTCTTCCATGCCTTTTCATGGCCTGATAGCTGATTTCTTTTTACTGCTGAATAATATTCCATTGTCTGGATTGACCACAGTTGCTGAAAGACATCTCAGGTGCTTCCAAACTTTGGCAATTATGGCTAAAGCTGCTAGAAATATCCATGTATTTGTGCAAACACAAGTCTTTAATTTATTTCTATGGTAAGAGTATTTTTTTAATTTGGGTTAATATGAGGGTACATACTTATAAATAGGTTACATTATTTGCATTTGTAAGGTGAAGTCCCAAGTCTGCCATGTGAGAACTTATTGAATCTCTACCTTTCTTGGATTTAATTGTGTTTTTCTCTTGTGTGGGCCTGTAGTTGTTGATCTACTAGTTTCAGATTAGTACTACATACAAGGGATGCTTGCTTTTCCATTCTTGAGATATCTTACTTAGGAGAACATTCACCAAAACCATCCAGGTAAATATAAAAGATGCAAAGTCTCCATCTTTTTATGGCCGAGTAGTATTCTATGTTATACATATGCCACAGTTTATTAATCCATTCCTGGGTTGCGGGGCATTTAGGCTATTTCCACATTTGGAGATTGTAAATTGAGCTGCTATAAACACTTGAGTGTAAGTGTCTTTATTATAAAATGATGTTTTTTCTTGTGGGTAGATGCCTAGTAATGGGATTGTGGGATCAAATGGGAAGTCTACTTTTAGTTTTTTGAAGGTTCTCCTTAGTTCTTCCCAAAGTGACTGTAGTAGTTTGCATTCCCACCAACAGTACATAAGTGGACCCCTCTCTTTTCACCCCCACCCATATCTGCAGTGTTGGGATCTTATGTTGTGGGCTATTCTCACTGGGATTAGGTGATATCTCAAAGTGGTTTTGATTTGCATTTCTCTAAGGATTAGCAATGTTAAGCATTTTTTCATGTGTTTGCTGGCTATTCATCTGTCTTCTTGGAAAAAGGTTCTGTTTATGTTGCTTGCCCATTGATTGATGGGGTTGTTTGCCCTTTTCTTATTGATTTGCTTGAGTTCATTGTATATTCTGGGCATTAGCCCTTTGTTCCATTCATAACATGCAAACATCTTGTCTCATTCTGAAGGTTGTCTGTTTACTTTGTTCATTGTGTCCTTAGCTATGCTGAAGCTTTTTAACTGGATCAGGTCCTAGTATTTTTGTTGGTACTATAGTTGTCAGTGGGGTCTTCTTTATGAATTCTTTCTCAAGGCCAATATTGTTAAGAGTTTTCCCACACTTTCCTCCAGGGTTTTTATCATTTCATGTCTTATATTTAAATATTTTATCCAGCATGAGTTAACTTTTGTAAGTGGTGAGAGATGGGGGTTCAATTTCAGTCTTTTATATGTGGCTATTCAGTTCTCCCAGCACCATTTATTGAATAGGGGTTCTTTTCCCCAGAGTATGCTTTTGTTGGGTTTGTTGAAGATCAAATAGTGATATAAGCTTGTTTCATCTGTAGATTCTTGATTCTGTTCCATAGATCTATGTCTCTATTTTTTTATGCTAGTAGCATGCTGTTCTGATCACAATAGACTTGTAGTATAAACTGATGTCTGGTAACATGATGCCTTCATATTTGTTTTTATTTTGTAGAATTGCACTGGCTATTTGAAGATATTTTTGGTTCCATATGAATTGAAGAACTATTGTTTCAAGTTCTTCAAAGTATGATTATGGTGTTTTAATGAGAACTGCATTAAATCTGTAGATTGCTTTGGGTAACAAAGGCATTTTAACAATATTGATTCTTCCCAGTCATGAGCATGGTATGTTCTTCCATTTGTTAACATCTGCGATTTCTTTTCTCAGGGTTTTGTAGTTCCCTCTATAGAGACCCTTCACATTCTTTGTTAAGTATATTACCGGGTATTTCATTTTCTTTGAAGCTACTGAGAAGGGTATTTTGTCTTTGATTTGGTTCTTAGGTTGACTGTTGTTGGCATATGCAAATGCCAATACTGATTCGTGGACATTGATTTTATACCCTGAGACATTACTGTATTTCTTGATGACTTCCAGGAGTCTTTGGTTGATTCTTATGGGGTTTTCTAAGTATAAGATCATATCATCAGCAAAGAAGTGAAAGTTTGACCTCCTCTGTCCCCATTTGGATGCCCTTAATATTCTTCTCTTGTCTGATTATGTTGGCTAGGTCTTTTAGCATGCAAGAATGTATTTAGTTTTTGTAAGAAACTGCCAACAATTTCTTTCAGAATGGCTGTACTGTTTTGCATCCCCACCAGCAATGAATAAGAATTCCTATTCCTCTATGTCTTCACTAGCATTTCATGTTGTCAGTGTTTTGGATCTTGGTCATTCTAAGAGGTGTGTAGTGGTTTTTCATTTTTGTTTTAATTTACAGTTCTACAATGACCTAGAATGTTGAAAAATCATCTTGCCTCTTTGTCAATGATCACTTGAGTCTATTATGTGGTGTTAGTTCTGGACTCTATTCTGGTCCATTGGCCTATCCTTTCACCAATGTAACACTGTCACATTGATTCCTGTTGCTAGTAGTGGAGAATGTTTTTAAGCTGGATGGTGTCATTTCTTCAACTTTGTTCTTGTCCTTCAATATTGTGCTGGCAATTCTAGAAAATTTGCTTTGCTGTATAATATTGTGCTGGCAATTCTAGATCTAAAATTTGCCTTGCTATACAAAGTTTAGAGTTGGTTTGTTAATATCTGCTAGATAACTGGTATTTTGATTGGTATTGCATAGAATTTATAGATCAAATCAGAAAGAATTGACATCTTGACTATATTGAACCTTCCTATCTAGGACCATGAAATCTCTCACCATTTGTTTAGTTTTATTGATAACTTTCCTTGGAGTTTTGCATTTTTCCTCATGTAGATCTTATATATATATGACTTTATATCTTCATAGTCTTCATAAAGATCCTTATTATTTCTTGCAATTTGTGACCCTCCTGCTTTCTGTTTCTCTTCACTTGTTTCTTCAGGCCAGAGATTCAATGTGTTGAGTGATCAAGGGACTTATGGGGAAGCAGGACCAAGACTTTTCTTTCTACAACAACTACTATTACTACCATGTAGTGCAATCTACCATGTACTCAATGTCTACTAGGTCTGTGGTCCCCAACCCTGTTAGGATCCAGGCTGCACAGCATGAGGTGAGCAGCAGGAGAGCGAGTGAAGCTTCATCTCTTTTTGAAGCTGCTGCCTATCATCTGCATCACTGCTTGACCTCCACCTCCTGTCATATCAGCCAGCATTCGATTCTTGTAAGAGCTCATAGACCTTACTGTAAACTGTGCATGCAAAGAATGTAGGTTGTGTGCTCCTCATGAGAATCTAATACCCTCATCCTGTTTGTAAAAAAATTTTCTGCCATGAAACTGGTCCCTGGAGCCAAGAAAGGCTGGGGACCAGTGTACTAGGTGCTAGATATTTTAAAAATCATTTTGTTTAATCCTCACAACAATCCTATGAGGGAAATACCATTATGTACATTTACACATGAAGAAAGAAAGTCATGAAGGTAAAAGTAACTTGCTTAGGATTCACACTTTATATGAGTGGAATAGTTGGGTTTTAAGCTCAGGTATGCAGGGTAATAACGTGAGATGTTTATATAAATGTATGGACATACAGAGTCATGTTATGGCTGCAACATAACAGAGATTTTGAGAACATTTTGGATTCGAAAAATTTCAAGGGTATTGTATTTTGTTTATGAGAAGGTAGGATTACTTTGTCAGACAAAGGAATGAGTTCCTTCAGCATAGACATTTGTTTTTGGGTGAGGTATGATGAGATGGATTCAGTCTCAGTATTCAGTATTTGCCTATGATACATACTTATGAAATTGATTGGCCCTTTTGTGTACTAATATTTTTTGTCGTGTAGAAGCTATTCCAAAATGAGAATGGAAATGTTGCCATTTCTAATATTTCACTCAACCCTTAAACACAATTATCCTAAGCTATTTTAGGTTGTCTTTGCATAATATTACTTCATGCTTCTTGCCTTTTTACCTTATTTTGGAAAATTTGGCTTGGCCTCCCTTGGGAGCTGGTCAGGGTGATCCAGGAAGTTGTCTTATGATAGTGCCTGAATTTAATACCTATAAGTTTATTAAGTCCTGAAGGCAAAGGGCTTAAGGCAGGAGATGTATTTACATAGTGAAAACTTTTCGAGAGACTGAATGGGAGAAAAAAAATCTCCATAGAGTAACAAGATATTATTTGCAATATTAAATTGTGCCAATAGATGGAGAAGTTGTTCCATATAAATCAGAAGGCTTGCATCCTCTCATGAGGAAAAAAGAAATTCAGGTTTCTGGCAAGTTAAAATGAATTTCCTTAATAAAAATGTGAAGCAGGAAAACTGGGCTACTTATAAATTTTAACAAGACATAATGTTAACAGGGGACAAGAATTTCCACTAATTTCAATTATGTGTACATGAAAACCTTATTGCCTGTACTGTTTTTGAAATTCGGCCATAGCACTTTTAGATCAGTGCAGATATACATATGTGTGTATTTATACATGGCTTTGTACAAAAAGAGTTTTGAATAGTGTGCAAAATTTTATAGGACAAAAAGATAAGGCATAACTAAATTTTAAAAAGTAGAGCAAAAAGAATGGAAGGAAGTTGGGTTATAAATTGGACTGAGAGCTACCTGGCAGTCAATGCAAGCAGGGAAAGGAGATAGGTTGCAGACCATTGTCTATCACATAAAAACAAGACAGGTGCTAGGGAGGTATACAATAATTCTTAGTAGTAAGACCAGGAATTGTACCCTTTGAGTCCTCATGAAAAGGATACTGTGTAAGGCAGCAATATCCTTCATTAAGCACTATGATAATTTTCACCTAGCTGTTTATTACAGTGCCAGTACGTAACACCACAAGGCTATTTCATTGGAGCAATTCAAGGTACAGGCGGCAGGGTGAGTTCAATGTTTTCTGACTGCCTAGTTTAATGGAAGGACACGATTTAGAATCCATCAATTCTCCATTAATATTATTTCGCTGAGGGGTTTGATAAAGATGAAAGGTTGCTATGAAGATTAAATAACACATTGAGTATAGAACACTTAGCGGGAGCCTGGCAGGTAGCGAGGCCTCCATGACAACTATGGCCAATCTGAGCCATTCACCACCCTCACTAAAGGACACAAAATACTTTTTGTGGCTGACTTAAGTGGATATATGTGTGGCCCAAGTGTAGTGGCATATTTTTCACAAGCCACTTAAAGTGGGTGCCCTTGCCCTCCCCTCATGTTCACCCCTTCACCCTGTTCCAGACCTCTCAGCCTCCTATGTCCTGTTTAGACTCTCTTGACTTCCTTGCTTAGTCCTTTACCTTCCCTTTGCTTTGTTGGGACCTTCACTGTCTCTTATGGTCAGCTCTTAACGTGGCTGCTTTAGACCCTGAAACCCAAGCCAGCCTCCCACTGTCCCACTCTGCCACCCAGATCATGTTTCCCTTTCTTTCTGGGAAGGAAGATCAGATCACAACCATTAGGTTTTATGACTTGATTCTTGATCAGTTTTCCCTCATCAGTCTCTGACACATGTATTCATTTTTCAGAGCAGCCGTTGGGGATGGAGGTTGATTTGACAAAGTTTCTCCATCTCTATCCAGCCACCAGTTGGATGCATGTCCGTACTCTTTGTCTGCAAATATGGAAGCATTGCAACTGCAGGATGGAAGTGGCAGGGGTCATTGAGCCCACCTGCCCATTCACACAGATGCCCTGTCCTCTCCACATAATCTCCCTCTGTTTCCCATTGTACTGATTGCAAACTCTACCAAAGAGAATCTTGCAATAATTTTGTATTCTATAGCCTGAGGATGTGCTAAGGGTGTATTTTGCCTATCTTTCTGCACACTGGTTGAGAGAATGAGCTTGCCCTGAATTCTGTTTTGTTTCCATTAACCTTTTTCTGAGAAATTACTGACCCTGAATATTGGAGCTGCAAATGGATTCTTTTAACAAGTGTCCTGTCAGGATGCAACCTCTGTGTATTATGTGGCTTTTAGTCTGCAAATGCTTCCTCTCAGTGCATCGATTCCCTGAAGAAGTATTCATTTGAGTGACTTTCCCTGAATGAGGATTTTAGGAATATTTTTATCTCTGCTGTTTTAGAAAACCTACATTCTTAGAAGAATTTATACTTCATCTATTTTTATAACTGGCAGCAGCTATTTAAAACCTTACCTCTCACTCCCACCTGCTTGAGATTTTCCCAGATCAATGATTCTTCTGATTTTTTTTTCCATAGGCTTTGTTTTTATCCTGTGCATTCAGTTTAAGTGGGACATTTGTATCCTGACATATTTTGTATGTTTCTATCATCCTTGGGAAAATTATGCAAAATTCTTCCCTAGTTAGTGCAAAGCAGAGTTGTGCCACTGTCATTCAGCTGCAATTTAGAGACTGTGTGTTAAGGCAAAGCAAGAACAAAATCTTGATCTTATATTACTCAAGCGGGACATGCACTGCCCACTGACACACAGACTATGAAATAGCTTCTTAATGTTACCATCAGAGGACAGGCCAGGATTGGATTTACTTCTGGAGAGCAAACCCCATGGGTAGCCACAACATGTAGTCTTGGGTCATTCATCATTTTTAGGAGATGCTGCCAACAACTCAGAATTTTAAAGCAGCAAGCCTGTGAAGACCGGTCTCATGGGAGCTATTCAGTCCTCTGTCTTCTCTTCTTTATTTTCTATTGTAGTAAAAAAAAAAATGCGTGTTTAAAAACTGGGTTTTGGGGTGGTGTCAGGGGGTGGTGCCCCAGCCAAAACTGCAAACAAACAAACAAACAAAAAAACCCACTGGGTTTTGTTCCTATTAGTGAATATGTTTAGAAAATCTTTGGTCTCTTGGGTCTATATTTTCATGTGTGCATACACGATGAGCGTGTGTTTGTGAGTTTGTGTGTAAAATTGTGGGAGCAGGTAGGGTAGGAGAGAGCCAGTAAAGTTGGAGACACTGGAAATGCTACATGTAACTGAACTGGAAAGCAATTGCTCCTTTGCTGGAGACTCAACCCAGAAAGGAAAAGGAATTGCATTTCAGACTGCCACGCCTGGCTCTCTGAACGGGTGGCAATGTTCTGACTCCTAGACATCAGTTATTAATGACGGGCGAAGTGTGGCAGCAGGTTGGCCCGCAGACCAATGTCTCAGGAATGCCTTTGTTAGAAAGCCAGCAGAGCTGCCTCCAGATGGTACCTGTAGGGTGCATTGTAAAGTTTTCGCAGGCATTTCTTGCATCTGCATTTGTGGAGTATCGTCCAAGTTGTGAAGCAACATGCTGACTGAGAGGCTCCAGGAAAGACCTTTTAGCACAGCAACATCACATTGGTTTTGGTTTCATTTGGAACAAATGAGAGCTGGGAGCCACTAAGGAAGAATGCAGATCAAAAGCCAGGAGGATGGCTTTAGCTTGCCTGGGGGAACCTGTGTTAGTGTCCTGCAGCAGCTGACAGGTTTTTCCAGATGGGATAGTTTTCTACCGTCCCTTCATTACACAGAGTGCAGATTTGTCGGTTTTGGTGTCATTGGCTCTTACATATACCAAGAGCAACTTTGAATGAGCTTGTTGGATTAAGGGGGGTAAAGAGGAGGACCTATTATATCAGAGTGATGTCCTCAGAAAGTGAAGCTGAGAAATCGGTCACTGGTGGAGGGGGCCAGGGTAAGACTGGAAACAGGGCTGGTGAACGAAGAGGACCAAAGAAGAAAGGAGAACAAACAGCGGCTAAGAAAGACAGTCAGACCTGAAGATACAGTGAGGGGGATGAGAAGAAAATACTTCCAAACAGAGAAGAAAAGCAGGGAAGAACAAGATCAAACCTCTTCCAATAAGGAGACAATTTGGTGAATGTGACTTCTGGTCCTGGCAAGGCTGAGTGGCCACGGATGTCACTGCAAAGTGATGTGCAGGGAACACTGCAGAGAAATGGTGCTGCCTCCCACATTGACGTAATGGGCCAGCACGGGGTGTAGGAAGCACCGGAGCCATCTACATCATCGCTGGCACCTGAGGGCTGAGGTGTGGCACGTGTGCTCTGCCCTGGCAGACACAGTCCTGGAAGAGCTGCTTGGGGACTATTTTCACAGGGCCTCGGCTGGCCTGATTTGTGGAGATCTGAGAAGACAACGGAAACCATGTCCTGTCTGCTTAGTAGGAGGATGGTGAGGGGAGGTGGAGAGGCAGAAGAGGGGCATCATTGCTGATCTCTACATCTGTTTCCTCCCTTAGGAAAGGGTAGAATCTAATAGCCTCTAACTCAGAGAGTCCTTGGGAAGATCAAGGAAGATGATACAGCAAGATTCTTGACTCAATAATCTTAGCTTTTTTTTTTTTTTAACCCATACATTTATAGTCTTTAAAAGTGAGTGAATTATTGTTAATATAGCTGTTTTTATTAAGTAAAAATACCAGTTACAAATTAGTATTCACAACTTAAAATATACATATTCACTTTGGGAAAGGAGGAATTGCACTAAAATCTTTTTTTTTTTTAAATTTCAGATTAATATGAGGGCACAAATGTTTAGGTTACAGTGTTTTCATTTCTAAGGTAAAGTTCTAGTTGTAGTTGAGCCCTTCTTCTGGGGTGGGGGTTGCTGAACACCCTCACATTGCTCATATCCTGTGAGATCCTGTCAGTCTCCCCCATCCTCTCTCCTCCCCCATGCTAGACTATATTTGCGTTCTTTCTTTCGAGTAGGCCTGTGGTTGTTTATATATTGGTTTCATATTAGTATTGAGTACATTGGATAGTTGTTTTCCCCATTCTTGAGATACTTCACTAAGAAGAATGTGTTTCAACTCCATTCAGGTGATCACAAAAGATGAGTCTCCATTTTTTCTTATGGCTGAATAGTACTCCATGGTGTTCATGTTTGTTAATCCATTCATTGGTTGATGGGTGCACTGAAATCTTAACAGTGATTACTTTTGGAGACTGGAATATTATTATTTCATTTTTCTTCTTGTGTTTGTTTATATTTCTACAGTGAACATTCTTATTTGTAATAAGAAACACATTATTCAAAAGGCTGAAAGAATCAATCTCAATAAGGTCCAACAGCAGCTCTTGTTCTCATCCCTTCTCAAATGTGGATTCATTCTAGCTGGAAGCTTTCATGGCCAGCCTGCTGGTGCCTTCCTGCCAAGAGAGAGAAGCATACTTGCATTCCCAGTGAAAGCCAGGAAAATTTACTCTGTCCTGTGTTTCTCACTTATGCTGTCAGAATAGCACCTGAAGTTTTTAACAAAATACTTTATTTCCTCACTACTGTGCTGGTAAAAGGAGCCAGAATTGCAAGCAGGCTTGGATTACTTACAACCTCCCAAGCCTAATTATTTGGAGGGCCATTTCTTTGCATGTGTTTTATTTATCTGTGGGCATTGTTATGAAAATTTGGCTTTTAGCTGAGGCAACCTTCTGAGAGTGGCTCAGTGGAACAGCTGCTCTAGACTTAAAGTGTCATTGTCCAAATGAGCGTACATATGAACCACCCAAGGGGACCTGAAGTGCCTGAAAACAAAATTTGTCAGTGAGCAATGCTTCCTTGGGCTCTGTTTGGAAGAGTCACATTACATTTCCATTGCCTCCTTGCTAGATTCCAATGATCTCTTTCATATGATGTAGCAGCATCTGGTTGGTTCTGGGTGGTAATAATAGTTCTGAGGAGTAGGAGTGAGGGTGGGATTGGAGAAGGAGGAGGCTGGTGGTGTGGTATCCTGCTGGGTTGCCATGGTCCAGTAGGAAATAAACCATAGAAGTAGAAAAAGAGTTTAAAGTTAGATGTCTGTGCCTGTGAATGACTCTCCACATCAACTCAAGTACTGCTTCGTATTTTGATCTGCTTTGGCACGTTTTGATTTTGGGCAGGGAGTCAGCCTTGTTCAGACTGCCAGAGGCTGGTTTATGTAATAGAGGCATCACATGCAGTGACAGACTTGTACAAAAAGCAATCTTCACTGACGCAGGTCAAACAGGAGCATTTCCATTGAAAAGTACGGCACAGGTTGTGTTTTTTCATCCCAGTGGTAATATGGCCACTCAGTGGCTGTCCAGGTGTGTACAACACCATGGCTGCTGACGGGAGCTGGATTTAACATTCCAGGGTAGCCTGGTTCTGAAGTGGAGTGGCAGCCTGTATGAGGAAGTTTCCTGAGCAAGGTCCAGGACTGGGGATACAGAACCCTAAATACAGAGCCTGAATACCGGCTCCCAGCTTGTTCACTTCGGTGTGACTTTGATTCTTCATCAGAAACTGACAACTGAAAGCTGAAATGTCGGGATTATTCATTCACATCATTTACTTCTTATTCTTCTTCTGGCTCTTGCTACATCTGGAGCCTCCTAGAAGGCAGAAGGCAGAAAGCAGAAGGAGAGGAAAGTAAGTTTTCCTTCCTTCTGTATTTGTAACTCTATTAAAAAGAGTTGTGGCTGTGGAAACTAATGATAGGAATAAAAACTGTTGGATGGTTTGGGTTTCCAAATTATCTCTCTGTTTCTGTTTCCTCTCTGACTTACTGCTAGTAGCAATGAACCCCTTTTCAAATTATTGTCTTGAATTATATATGTGGAGTGGACAACTTGCATTATTCTATCTTCATGTCCAATTAGATTGACGAGTAGTATAATTTTTGCAGAAGCCCTTTCAATGTGCTCCACATTGATTGATTGATAAATCTGTATAAAATATTCACTGAGGCAAACTCTGAGCAGAGATTGAAGTGACCCAGTCAAGTGTGGTTGTGTCTTCATGGAATTTAATCTAATAAGAGGGATGGAAAATTAAGTAAATAATTAGGATATGGTGTAATAAGTGCTCTGATAAGGCAAGTCCGATGCAGAACATGGAACAGGGTCCTTGAGAGGATCAAGGAAGATGTTTTGAAGGAAATGACTTCTGAATCAAGACCTGAGGATGACTGAAGGTAACAAGGAGAAGGGGTAGGGAGAGACCACCCCTGCTGTTCCAAGCAGAGGGAGCAGCCTGACCAACACTTCATAATTCTCTCTACTATGCATATGCATTCGGAAAGTCACAGGTGAGAATTCACTTATGAATTATAAAAATCAATTTAGAAGACAATTATTAACAGATCTTTTGTCAAGTGGAGTTTCATTTATCTCTTCGGACACTTGTCCATTTGACCTTGTGTGGTCGCCACTTGTGTGCCCTTTCAGAGGATCTCTGCAAGCTCTAGAAGGCCTTAGTTTTCCTTGTGTCTCTCAGACAGTGGTTTTGTACATGGGCTTATTGAATGTTGAATCCGAGAATAACCTGATCCAGAGTATACCAGAAATCAAGTCTATTTCCTGAAGCCAGTAGGGAAGGCAGCTAATTTTAATGTGTGGTCTTGATTCTTATGGGCTACCCGGATTGGCCAGTGGCCTATGTGCACATGCTCCTCCTGGAGATCCTGCTATTTGGCTCTACTCTCTTCTATCAGACTGACTGGACTTAGCCTGGGCTGGGAACATCGATTTATTCCCTCAAATCTCTCTCCTTACATTCCAATTATTTTAGATTGCAGGGCTGTGCATATCCTTTAGGTAAAGGGAAATTTCTTTCTTTCTTTCCTTCTTTCTTTCTTTCTCTCTGTTCCCCTCTCTCTGTCTTTCTTTCTTTCTTCTTCTTTCTTTCTTTTTCTTCTCCTGTTTTTCTGCTAGCTGAACTTACTGGTTCATATACTTGAATGTTCAGAAGACCTATGGCTGGATCAGGCCACAGTAGTCACCAGAAATTGATAATAGGTTTCATCTGTGAATCTCCCACTTTCTCTTTCTTTCTCTCTCTTTTCTTTCTTCTCTCTTTTTTTCCAAGCCCTTATTCCTAGGTTCTACTTTATTTCTAGCTACAGATCTTGAAAGAATTGGTTTTAACCCCAACTTATGTTAGAAATGCGATTTCTTTCAAACTCTTCCTCCTAATACAAAATTGAATAGAATTCAAAAAACTTAAAATAACTCCTTTGCTCCTGACCTATTTAGACCTTTTAAATTTCTCTTTATGATTACTAGACACAAAGTAAGAATGGTATATAATTATGATTTATTCAATAAATATTATAGTCCCATTTATTTCAACACATTTAAAATCTTCATATGTCCCAAGCTCTGGAGTAGGTAGGTGCTGGAGATACACAGATGTATAAGCAGAACCTCTGCCCTCAAGTTGCTAGTAAGTACTACGTGCCAGAGATCCAACTGAGTTAGCAGGAGGTGGTGGTTGAGAGGTGTGGGTATGTGGAAGAGAAGGTCCTCGCATGGAGACTTGGGGCAGCAGTTCTCCTTGACACAGTAAGGGAATGTCTCCATTTGGGAGCTTCTAAGACAATTGAGACAGGAAATAGGACCCAGTCCCTTGGAAGATTATAAATTGTTTCCCAACTTCCGTTTTTGCTCGTGATTATGAAACTATATTGTTTCAGACAGGGCCCTCTTTGGGTCATGGATTGCGTGGGGCTCATCCTATTGGGGTGGGGATGAGGTAATGTGGGAGATTCATACTAGATTTTGGATTGGTCTCTCAGTAGCCTGAAAGAGTTGACATACCTCCAAAGAGAACACTGAGATAATTTCATAGTGCCATTTTTTTTTTTTTTTTTAGATGGAGTCTCACTCTGTTGCCTTGAGTGTAGTGCGGTGGCATCATAGCTCACAGCAATCCCAAACTCCTGGGCTCAAGCAGTCTTCTTGCCTCAAAAATTAGACTGTTTCATGAAACCACAAATTCTAAAGTGATAGACTTCCAATGATTGAGTTTTTTTTTCTTGAGACAGAGTCTCGCTCAGTTCCCTGGGTAGTGATATGGTATCATAGCTCACAGCAACTTCAAGTTCTTAGGCCCAGGTAATCCCTTTGACTCAGCCTCTTGAGTAGCTGGGACCACAGGCGCTCACCACAAGGCAAGGCTAGTTCTTCTATTTTTTAAGAGAGATGGGGTCTCACTAATACTATTTTTAAGTATGTTTAAAAAGAAAATCTCAGGCTCACACCTGTTATCCCAGCTTTCTGGGAGTCCGAGGTGGGGAGATTGCCTGAGCTCCCAAGTTTGAGACTAGCTTGAGCAAAAGTTAGATCTCATCTCACTAAAAATTAAACAAACAAACAAACAACACTAGTCAGGCCTTGTGGTGGGCACCTCTAGTCCCAGATACTTGGGAGGCTGAGGTCAAGGGATCCTCTGAGCCCAGGAGTTTGAGGTTGCTGTGAGCTATGATGACACAGCACTTTACCCCAGGCACAGAGTGAGACTTTGTCTCAAAAACAAACAAACAAACGAAAAAACAACTCAGTCATTAGAAGTCTGTCACTTTGGAATTTGTGGTTTTATAGAAGAATTAGTCTAATTTTTATTTTTGTTATTGTAAACAAAGGGGCTCATACATAAGGCAATATTGAAAATGTACAAAGGACTCATGTTATAATATATACAGTATATTGTTGCAACATTCTGCTGCTAACTTTTCACTCCAAAAGACTTGGGATAACTAGTGATGATTTTCAGGCTACAAGTCACCTCTCTGTGTTGCGCAAAGAGACAAATTAACAATGACATAAACCTAATAGGTTGCTTATTTCCAAAAGTAGCAAAAGCTAGAAAACTATGGCAACCAATGTAGTCAGAGATACGTGAAAGGGAATTATACTCTTGGCAAAATGAACTGAAAAATAAAAAGGTGTGAAAAGTCCTGAAATGCTCACTAACAGTTTGAGGCAATTTAACTTTTCCTTTTTGATTCTGGCGGAGAAGTGTTGTTGCTTCCACTACAACTCCTATTTTAGACTTGTAAGCTCAGTGGCAGAGGCCCAGTCAAAAGGCCTACGGAACGTTTTGCAGTGAAGACAGTGGTAACGATGGCACATCTAGAACCTCCACGGGACTCGGTGTGCACCATGCGTCTTAAGCCATACGCTTTCCTTATTAAAGGCATCACTTAGGAGCTAGGAACTCCATTAGGCCATGAGAAAAAGGACTACATCAATTCACTTATTGGCAAAAACTTAGCTACTAAAGCCGAGTTTGTGAATGGTGAAATTGCTGCTTTGCTCTTGATGTATTGATTTTAGTTATGTTATAAACCAAATGATGCTTAATCAACCAGAGCAACCTGCATCTGTTTATTCAACTGATGGTGCAAACTTTCTAATTCAAAATAGCCTGGAGTCCTGTGATGAGGTCCAGGGGGGATTAAGGTATTCGTTTTCACAGTTTTATGGAGGATTGACTTTAACTACAGCACTTCGTTTCGAGGCCTTGTTGAGGTGCAGAGGAAGGAAAGGAACGGTTCCAGTCACTAAATGACAGCATTTATTTAGCTCATGAATCTACAGATTAGGCAGAGCCTGAAGGGCTATTGTAGCTCATGCAAATACTGGTTACTGTCGCTATAGATTAGAGCGTATTCTCTAGAATTTAATGTAAATGGAATCATACAGCAAATACTCCTTTTTGTCTGGCTCCTTCCACTTAGCATAATTATTTTCAAAAAACCAAATGGCATAAGATGTGTGGGTTTATTTCTGGACTCCCCATTCTATTCCATCAGTCTATTTGCTTACCTTGATACAGTGGTTTTGAATATTATAGCTTTATGATATTTCTTGAAATTAGGTAAAGTTAGCCCTCCAATTTTGCTCATTTTTTTTTGTGATTTTTGGCTATTCTAGATTCTTTGTATTTCAATATGAATTTTATAATAAGTTTGTCAATATCTACAAAGAAGTACGTGGGAATTTTGATTGCGATTACATTAAATCTGTAGATCAGTTTGGCGAAATTGACATCTTAACAATTTTGAATTTCTGTCTTGTTACTAAGATTACCTACATTAACTGTACAGTCCAATGGGTAGAAGTTATGATGCATTTCATATATAAGGATGTCTGTAAAGTTCACGTGCAATTTAAAATAGTGTGCAATTTAAAACTGTACACAAACTTTATGGACATCCTATATATATTGTGTGTGGGGTAGCGAGCCCTTTTCTTGACCTTTGAACAGCTTCATGCTTAAAAATTTTAAGCACAAGTTGAAATGTGTATTCTTGATCTTGATCCCAGAGATTCTAATTCAGGAGGTCGAGCAGGGCAGAAATAATTTTAATCAAGCATTTCTGGTACCTTGGAGGAAGGTGGTCCAGAAAGTGCTGAAACAAAACCTGATGCGAAGTTCATCAGACTAATTTTTTGGGGGGAAGTTATCAAAATATCCGTGATGATTGTTCTGCCTGGTCCCTGTGCTGCTCTTTGAAGGAGTTGTTCAGCCTCCTCGGCAACGATGAGATCTGGCACCACCGAGGTGAGGGAATTACTCTTCATTCTCTCCAGGACTTTCTGGGACTCCTTTGCTGCGTCATTGCACACTGAAGCCATATTCTTTGTACATGTTGAGCTGCAGAGTACTTGAGTATGAGATTATTTTGCTCGTCACTGCCAGCATGGGGGACACATAGGATTGAATGAAACCTGAATTCACCATCTTGGGGCAAGTGCTGACCTTTACCGACAGATTCAATGGGAGCAATATTTAATTCTTCTTACAAGTATCTCTCTCTCTCTCTGAAACAGCAGGATCTTTAATTGGCCAGGGTTCTTATTTGCAAATAAGCATTCATTCTATTCAGTCAAAGCATAAAAGGGATTTGTTAAAGAAAATAAAGACATTTACAGAAATTCCAGTAGGTCAGGAAGATCTGAGTCAGGAACAACGCTCCAACATATCTTGGGCCTGTTCCAGGGATGACCCTTCCACCTTGCTGCGGGACCAGGAATGGCGAACTTGCTTGCTGGTGCTAGGCTGGGTGCTAGCAGCACTGCATCTTTGGCACTAGGAGACAGGACACTTCCTCTGCCACATCATAAAAGAGAGATCTGTGTGCACCTGCTTCCTCGTTATGCTTTCTTCTCTTTCAAAGCCTAAGTTCCATCTAAGTGCAGCTGATTTCAGAATCTCAGTTCATGCCTGTCCAGCATATGTTGAAGCTGGCTCAAACCAGCTTCATGAGTTTATTTATTGATCCATGATAGATGTACATATTTTAGAGATGCACGTGATAATTTGATTCATTTATGTAATCAAATCAGGGTAATTGGAATCACCTTACATATTTATATTTTCTTTGTGCTAGAGACATTCAGATTGTCCCTTTTAGCTATTTTGAAATAGTAGGTAGATTAACATTAATTATAGCCACCCTACTGATCTATCCAGTACCAGTCTTTTTGTTCTGTGTAACTGTACATTGTCCCCATTAATCATCCTCTCTTCATTCTTCCCTCTACACTTCCTGGCCTCTGGTCACATCCATTCTACTTTCTGTCTTCGAGTGATATACTTTTTTAGCTCTCAAAAATATGTGAGAATATGTGATATTTGTCTATGTTTGACTTATTTTACTTAACATCTATGCTGCTGCAAACAACAGCATTTCTTTTTTTTCCTTATATCCGAATAATATTCCATTGCGTATATGCACCACATTTTCTTTATCTATTCATCCACTGATGGGCTCTTAGGTTGATTCTATATTTTAGCTATTGTGAATAAGTGTAAACATGGGAGCACAGTTATTTCTTCAATATGTTGGTTTCCTTTCCTTCGGATGTACACGTGTATCTAGTAGTGAGTAGTGGAATTGCTGGGTCATGTGGTCACTCTATCTTTAGTTTTTTAAGGAATCTCCATACAGTTTTCCATAGTGGTCGTACTAATTTGCATTCCCACAAACAGCATATGAAGGTTCCCCCTTTTCTGCATTCCTGCCAGCATTCATAGCCTTTTATTTTTTATATTTTTTAAAGTGAAATCAAGATGTATTTGGAAATAGAGAAAAATCTACTGCACAGACGGACTAGAGGGTGGTTCGCCCTGCTGAGAACTGCCCTCATGTTTCCTTGGGTCTCTCTACTGAAGTGATTGCTTAATTATAGGCTAAACAAGGGGAGGAATATTCATATTATTTCTTGGCAGGGTAGCCAGTCTTTCAGATAAAAGCCATCTTTTATCTAAAGACGATATGACATCTCATTTTGCTTTGGTTTTGATTTGCCTTTCCCTGATGATTAGTGATGTTAAGCATTTCTTCCTTTGTCTATCTTCTTCTGAGAAATATCTATTCAGATATTTTGGCCTTTTTAAAAATTTGAGTTGTTTGAGTTTTTTGTATGTTCTGGTCATTCATCACTTGTCAGATGGATAGTTTGCAGGTATTTTTCTCCCATTCTGTGGTTGTCCCTTCATTTTCTTGACTATTTCCTTTGCTGGGCAGAAACATTTTAGCTTGATGAAATCCCATTTGTCCATTTTTGTTTTCATTGCCCGTGCTTTTGAGGTCTGACACAAATTTTTTTTTGCCCAGACCAACATCCTGGAGCATTTCCCCAACCCTTTCTTTTAATAGTTTCATAGTTTCAAGTCTTAGATTTAAGTCTGTAATGCATTTTATTTGATTTTTATGTGTGGTGAGAGATAAGGGTTTAGTTCTTTGCCATATAGGTTTCCAGTTTTCCCAGCACCATTTACTGAAGGGACTGATCTCTCCCCAGTGTATGATTCTTGGTACCTTTGTCGAAAATGAATCCACTATGAAGATGAGGATTTATCGTTAGATCCTCTGTCCTGTTGATTTTTGTGTCTGTTTTTATGCCAGTATGATGCTGATTTATAGCTTGGTAATATGTTTTGACGTTGGGTGGTGTGATGTTCTTTTTTCTCAGGATAGCTTTGGCTATTTGGAGTCTTTTATAGTTCCATTTAAATTTTAGGATTTTTTTTTTATTTATGTGAAAAATATGATTGGTATTATGATAGATATTGCATTGAATCTGTAAATTGCTTTGGATAGTATAGGCTTTACTAAGTCTTCCAATCCATCAGCATATGATATATTTCCTGTTTTTTGTTTCCTCTTCAATTTTTTTCATCAGTGTTTTTATAGTTTTCCCTGTACAGATCTTTTATATCTTTGGTTAAATTGAATCTTGGGTATTTTATATTCTTTGTAGCTATTTTAAATGAGATTACTTTCTTGATTTCTTTTTCAGATAGCTCAGAAATGGCATTTAGAAATACTATTGATTTTTGTATATTGATTTTGTATCCTACAACTTTATTGAATTTGTTTATCAGTTCTAACATAACAGTTTTGGGGTAGAGTCTTTAGGTTTTTCTAAATATACTATCATGCCATATGCATAGGAGGTCAATTTGACTTCTTCCTTTCCAATTTGCATGCATTTTATTTCTTTCTCTTACCTAATTGCTCTGGCCAGGACCTCCAGTATTATGTTGAATAAAAGTGGTAAAGGTGGGCCTTCTTGTCTTGTTCCAGATTTTAGAGGACTTCCGGTTTTTTTCTTATTCAGTATAATGTTGGCTATGGGTTTGTCATATATGACCATTATTATTTTAAGGCATGTTCCTTCTATACCACTTTGTTGAGGGTTTTTACCATAAAGGGATGTTGAATTCTATTGAATGAGTTTTTTCACCATCTCTTGAAATGATCATATGGTTTTTTGTTCCTGGGCCTGTTGATAGGATGTATCACATTTATTAATTTGCATATGTTGAACATCACTTGATTCTCTGTGATAAATCCCACTTGATAATGGTGAGTGGGATGAATGGTGAATTTGAAACAAATTCAATTTATTTTTGAATTTGGTTTGGTGTATTTTCTTTAGGATTTTTGCATCTTTGCTCAGTGATTTTAGCCTGTACTTTTCTTTTTTTATTGTGTTTTTGTTTGGTTTTGAGATTAGGGTAATTGTGGTCTGATAGAATGAGTTTGGAAGTAATCCTTCCTGTTCATTTTTTCTTTTTTTATGAAGAGTTTGAGTAGAATTGGTACTAGTTCTTCTTTAAATATATGATAAAATTTAGCAGTGAAGCCATTAGGTCCTGGGCTTTTCTTGCATGGGAGACTTTATTATAGCTTCGAGCTTGTTACTTGTTATTGTTTTATTGAGGTTTTACATTTCTTCATGGTTCAGTCAGTCTTCATATGTTGTATGTCTAGGAATTTATCCATTTCTTCGTGGCATTCCAATTTGTTGGCATATAGTTGTTTGTCATAGTCTCTAGTGATTCTTTTTATCTCTAGTTTTAGTTGTTATGGTTTTCTTTTTAATTTATTCATTTGTATCTTCTTTCTTTTTTT
>NW_003852567.1:3625425-3629384 GCF_000181295.1 Otolemur garnettii
TCTCTCTTTTTTTGAGACAGAGTCTTGCTCTGTCACCCCAGGTAGAGTGCAGTGATGTTATCATAGCTCACTGCAACCTCAAATTCCTGGGCTCAAGTGATCCTCCTGCCTCAGCCTCCCAAATCACTGGGGCTATAGGTCCATGCCACCATGCCCAGTTCATTGCTCTGTTTTTATAGATATTGGGTCTCACTCTTGCTCAGGCTGATCTTAAACACCTGAGCTCAAGCAATCCTCCTGCCTCAGCCCTCCAAAGTGCTGGGAAAAGGAGAGAGCCTCCATATCTGGCCCACTGGTGTCTCATTCTAAGAATTGGCCACAGCCACCTCAAACCTTCAGCAACCACTACCCTGATAAGTTAGCTGTCATCAATATTGGGACAAGATCCTCCACCAGGAAAAAAAATTGTGACTCCCTGAAGTCTCATATGATTTTTAGAAATTTTTTTGGCAATAGAGTATTTATTAAAGTGTGTACGTTATATTTTTTATACATAATGCTATTGCACATTTAGCAGACTACAGTACAGTGTAAACATTACTTTTATTTTCACTGAGACTTGCTTTGAATTTTTGTGACTTGCTTTATTTTGATATTAGTTTTATTATTGTGGTCTGAAACCAAACCTGCTATGTCTCTGAGGTATGTTTATATTTATACCATGGAAATTGGCACATGCAATTTCCAAATCAAGGACATCCCTCCACTCTCCAAAAGGTGATTGTGAAACATTTACCAGAATATCACTGCAAAGGATCCTGGATAGTTCAGCCTCATATTTTCTTTAGGAAGTAAGGGGACCAATAGTGTGTGAAATCTTCTACACACAGGAATTTTGTTTAAAATATGCTGTGCAGCCACCAACATAGAGCAGCCACTGGTTGCAAGGTTTCCTCCACCTGACTCCTTTGTCAACGTATTTTTTGCTACCTGATAACGCAGAGTGAGATAGAACTGCAAACATGCTTCACGTTATATCCAGGATTTACAGCCTTGTCTCCCCTCCATTGGGCATCCTTCCAAGCAGCTCCGTTTTCCTTGAAATAATTCAGACTGTTTATTAAAGAACAAAAGTGAACCATGTGGCTTTTTGAAATGTCATTGTGAAGCACTGGACCATGACCAAGTATAGCAGTCTTCTACAACCGGGTCTCCAGGAATTATCCCTGGAGGGGAAGTAGAAAGAATAGACCAAAAAGATAAAATGAGGGGATGGTGGTGGAAATGGCCACACAGTGAGTATGAGAGATGTAACAAGAGACACTCGCTCTCTTTAAAAAAATAAAAAGGAGGGACTTAATTGGTGAGCAATCTTACAGGTGTCAGAATTTCTCCATTGAGCAGCATTTCCTTCTTCATTTCCCTTCTTCTTATCTTTTCTAGGCAGTAGGCGGATTCCAGGGGTGTCATGGAATGCACTACAAACAGTTCCAGCCTTGCCCAGGACAGAGAGCTCATCTTGACGGGCTCTGCAGTTAAGATCTCAAACACAAAAGGACTGTCAGCCCTCTGGTGGGCACAGAGAAGAGTGGCCAGGCTGGGATCATGCCCAACTCTGGGGAGCAGAGATATCTCTGAAGCACAGGAGTACAGAAACTGCTGTAGATTCCAAGCACTGTTTTGAAAGGGACTTTTTGTGATGGACCATGAAGTCCCCTTTTAGCTACAAAGGACCCTTCTTCAGTGACAGCAGTGACAGGTGCAGAGTCGGACAGACCTCCCAACTCAGTTGGTGTTGGAAGGTGCCCAGGGCACCAGCGAGGAGCTCCTTGCAGGCAATGGTCACTTCACCCTACTGCTCATTAAAATAAAATAAAAATGTCATTTATTGTAAAAGTAATAAATATGTTTGTAGAAAGTTTAAAAAATATTGAGACATATAATGGAAAAAATGTTTTAACATTTGCGTTATCTTATTGCCATTCACTGTAATATTTTTGACTTTTCCTTTTAGTCTTTTTTTCTATTATTTATAATTTATGTGTTTTTAAGATAATATTACATATTCTGTAGGCTATATTTTTCTTAACCTCATAGAAGTTTCTTCATACTCTCATATTTTTGACCTAATCCATTATAAGACTGGTATAAACATTAATCTTTATGTATGTTTTGATTATTTCCTTAAGTTGGATTTCTAGGATAGAAATAAAATTCGTAAATATTTTAAAGTCCATCGAGATGGCTTTCTAAATTGACTTTCTGAGTTATCATGTAGTTTAATGTGTTTGGTACAGTTTAATATTGTGGTTAAGCATGAACTTTGAATCCAGAAACAAGAGGATTTGAGTTTGAAACCTGCCGCTTCCTTGCTGTCTTGCCTTGGGCCTCTGACCCTCATTTCCTTCTCTGTAAGGCAGGGTTAGCAATGCCTTTCAGGGCTGTTGTATTGAGTAAATGGAAGAAAGCAGGTAACTACCAGGAGCTGGCCCACAGCACCTGTTCTCGGTACCTCATGTACCATCACATTAGTGGTGGCCTCATCTCTGATGTCAATATTATGTGACCAGTTCTACACAGGCCTGGCCCACTTGGTACAGGTGCGACCTGACAGCTCCCCAACATTCTCATTTGCTTTCTGGGGCTTTTCTGACACCTGTATGGGCACCCCTGCGGGTGCAACTCAGATATTTGATATCCTGTTCTGCAGCCCCCTTTCTTCAACCTGCCCCTTTCTTCCCTGGCCAGATAGTTCTGAGAAGCATCTCATAGGTTGTGTTTTTCTCTGCTTTATGGAGCCATTCCTCCATGCCCCATTCTTCCCTGGCCAGATAGTTCTGAGAAGCATCTCATAGGTTGTGTTTTTCTCTGCTTTATGGAGCCATTCCTCCATGCCCCATTCCTGCTCCCTCAGGTCCTGTTCCTAAACAGGTCACCAGCATGTGACTTTGTCTCAAGCTTTACCTTTGAGGGAACCCAGGCTGAGATTAGAAGCATCAGTAAGTGTTAGCTTTTATGAACATTACCGCTGATATTTTAAATTTTCCTTATTGAGCACATTTCTGCAGGAAATTCAGTCACTAGGGCTTCCTAGCAACCCTCATTCCGCTCCCTGCAGGTGCACAGCTTTTGCTCTTTCTGCCTTGCCCTTGACCTCATCAAAGAAGGATGTTTCCCTTTCTCTTGGAAAAAAAGAACAAATTATGACTCTCAAGTAAATGTTACTAAAATCTGCGCCCTTTCTCAGAAGATATATTGTGCATATTGTAAAAAGGGAAGAAAAAAAATGATTTCCAGAGGCAAAGAAAAGAACTGATTTACACTCCTTCTTTGATAGCATAGTTCAAGAGACTGGGCTTTTGTTCTTGTTTTCACATAAATAATCTCCGATCCATCCTCCCTCTTCATACCCAGCATCCTCCTGGGCCTTTACTCCAACTTCATAATTTCCTAAGTGACTGACAAGTGGAGCGTTATAACTACCCTTTAACTCTATACTTCCGGCAGAGTTGCTTTTCTAAAGTGCAAATATGATTATTTCATTCTATGGCTTAGGAACTGTCAATGGGTCCTACTGTCCAGAGAATACTCTCTACATCAGTGGTTCTCAACCTTCCTAAAGCTGCGATGTATTTGCATTGTTACAAAGGGGTCGTGACCCACATGTTGAGAACCGCTGCTCTACATGGACCCAGAGTCCCTTATAATCCAGACCCGGGCTATTTCTCAGAGAGTATCTTTCTCCAACTGTGCTCCCCGCACTGTACCTAAGCTGGTGGTTTCAGCTTTGGCCTCACCTGCCAACTTGTTGGAAATGTGAATTTGTGGGCTCACTTCAGATCTGTGCAATCAGAATCTCTGGGGATGAAGCCCAGCAATCTGTGCTTTAATAAACTCTCCAAGTGACTCTGATGAAGGCTAAAATGTGAGTGCCAGTTACCCAAGCAGAGCAGGTGCAGCTTATGCAGCCTGGAGTGCCCTTAACCCCTGAATGCTTCTAGAATTTCCTCCTTATCCTT
>NW_003852567.1:3629624-3632768 GCF_000181295.1 Otolemur garnettii
TGAAATGTAAATACGCTGTTCCTCAATCATTGCAATTTACTTATCTATCTCCCTAATGGACTGTGAGAAGGTTGGTGGTATAGAGATTCTTCAAAAGCTTGTTTTAACTTTTTCTCCCCTGTCTCTCTTCATGCATGCCTGCCACAGCTTCCATAAAGGAGACTGCAGCATAGAATAGGGAAACCGCTGTTTGAAGTTCATTGGCCATTTCCACAAACTGGGATCTCTTTCTGGCTGTCTCTTTTTGTCTTTCACTGCAAAGTGAAACAGCTGACTTTGCCCCAGAGATCAAAGGAATATGTCTCTCCTGTCCAAAAGGGGAGGCTGTTGTCAGAAAACAGTCAGTACCTGACACTACCAACAAGAACTTCTGTTTCTTCTATGACATTAACTGTCCTTTAAAAAAAATTATATTTTTAAAAGACAGCGTCTTTCTTTGTCACCCAGGCTGGAGTGCAGTGGCACGATGAAAGTTCACCATAGTCCTGAATCCCCAGGCACAAGCAATCCTTCCACCTCAGCCTCTCTAGGGACTGGGACTGCTGGGGTGCACAGACATGGCTGGCTAGTTTTTAAACATTTTTTGGTAGAAAGGGCATCTTTCTATGTCTCCCAGCATGGTCTCAAACTCCTCAAGTGATCCTCCTGTCAGCCTCTGGAGGAGCTAGGACTACAGGCATGAGCCACTATGCCCGCCCTTAAGTTTCTTTTTAAATGGATCAACTGAAGGTGTAGTTGACTGTGTTTTCTCTTTAGTCTTTTTACAAAGGCATTTTACTTACTTATTTTAGCCACTTAAAGAAACCTTGCCTTTGCCTGTGCAGGAGCAATCATCTGTATATAATCTAGGGACACACCTGTGACTCGCTTCTGACTGTGCTCCTAAAAGTCAATCTGGGGCTAGAGAGGACTCTTCTGTGAACTCAGAAACAGGGGGATTCAAGGAGACTCAGGACAGTTGGGAGAAAGAGGCCTGTGCTTTTACATTCCTCTAATGACATCTCCATGTCTCCAGGGTTGGCAGCCTGGGGGGAGCTTTGCTGTGTTTATCTGGAAAGGGGGCAATTGTGACGTCTTCCCAATCGGCTACTGGGCCATGCCCCATTGTATTTCCTTTATCTAGATATTCCCAGTGTCTAGGACAGTACCCAAAATGCAGTAAATTCTAAATAAATTGGGGCTGGACATTTACTATTGTAAGTTCCAGATTTTGTGGGCCCTACACTCCAACAAAATCATTTGCCTTTTCCCTAAAGTTTGAATTAGGCCCTAGACTTTCTTTGAGAAGTTTCAGTTTAAAAAGATAGAAGCAAGCCCCCTGAAGCTGCATTATAGCTTTTTCTCTAGGCCAGGAGCTTTCCTAGAAACCATACGATAGAGTGGCAGATGGCAAAGTTACAACCTTTGTGGCTCTAAGAGTTAATAGAAGCCATGATCAACTACAGCAATGGTCTGTCTTGCAGCCCAAATTGATGCTTTTAATGTGCTCTGATGGGCTTGTCACTTGTTCTGCCTCTTCGTTAATTGTGACAAAAATCACTCTAATTACACATATTGAACAATAAATCTTTAGCCAATATCCTTTAGACATAATTTGTGTAACTGAATACCCTCTTTTGAGTGTCACTTTAAGAACTAAAAGGGAAGGAAAGAGACGACTGACAAATCCAGGGCATTTCTGAATAAGCGTGAATTGGATTATAATAGGCTGCAATGAGAGAGCCAGAACACAGCAGAATACTTTATATTCAGCACAGCTCGCCTAGGTCCTGGCAGCCAGGAATTCTGGGACATAGATTTTCTTCAGCAAAACTCTTAATTTATGCCTGTAATAGGCTGATTAAGGATGTGGCAGTGGAGTGATATGATTATCAGCTCAGCTTCTTCAGGCTGAAGTTATAGATCCCACGAGCCACATATTCCGTTTCTGTGGGATGGTGTCTGGATGTGGGCCCTGCACACGAGCAGTGAGAGAATGGATGCCCCTCCAGTGGAAGGTGCCTGAGAGTAATAGAAAAGCCTTCCTTTGTCAGGTATGATAATCAGGAGGACGAAAGTTTCCTCTGTAATACAGTTTTTGCTTCTACTTCCAGGATGCTGCAATTAAAGGCCTGGACAGAGGATGGGGACATGAATAATGGGAGAGCCCCGCATTAGCACAACACTCCATTCATCACTGCTGAAGGGCAAATGCATAACCCTCAAAATGATCCTGGGAAGAAGAAAAGGGAGAGAAACTGCAATTTCCTTGGAACGGTGATTTACCGCTCAGCAGAGGATGCGAGAGGCCCCATAGTAGAAAGAACGATATTTTTCGAACCTTAACAGATACAGTGGTATCCATAATGTGACCTGTTACGGGCAGCTGATTAATCACGTAACTGATGGGTGGATATTTTCCAGGAAGGCATCTGATTTCATGTATGCATGTGCCTGGTTCCCTGAGAGCCACCTTCAGCACCCACGCTGACTGGCAATCAGAGTCAGATCTGTCATTTACAGCAAACCGCTTTCCCCGCATCTTTCATGTCCTCTGCGCCCTCCCTAATGGCAACATGATCATCACAGTTGTGGTTTGTGGTTTGTAGGGTGGAGTCTGTGAATCTGATTTTTAGTATTTCCCAATCAGTGCAGAGTATTCTGCTGAAAAACAGAGGCCTGGAGATTTCCGGTTCAGGTCAGAATCAATGTGAAAGGCTTGACTTTGAAAAGGATAAGGAGACTTCATTCAGTTTAAACTAAGCCCCCACCTAGGGGCAGGGAGAGGAAAGACTCAATGTCAGATGAAGAAATTAGCATAGTCTTTATGTGATCTTTGGCTCAGGCACACTGGGCTCAGGGAGGTTCCTTGGTGGCAGTGGAAGGCAGGAAGCCCAAGGCAGAAATCATGTCCTAGTCTGGGTCCACAACTGTGGGCAGGAGATGGGGCAAGGGCCAAAAAGGGAGCTGTGACTAGGGCATATGCCTCTTGGCCCAAGCAAAACCCAGGTTCATGGGCAATTAGATCGGACCCTGGCACCTCCAATGTGAGGCTGATGCTGCCCTCCTGCCCCTGCTACATTTGGCCTGAGGCTGTGAATGCATCATCAGCTTGGCAAGTCTGGAGAAGGCAAAATCAGAGAAACAAGGCAGGAGCTGACCTCT
>NW_003852567.1:3635025-3637106 GCF_000181295.1 Otolemur garnettii
GTATTTAGAAGATTTGTTAGTGGGTAGTACAAAGTAGATTATTTAGAACATAATGAGTAGTGGCAGAGACAGAGTATGGAGAACATAGGTAAGTTTTACTCAACTGTAGTGAAGAGACATTCCACGATTGGCATTACGCATCGTATTTCCTCATGCAGCTGAGTATTCAGGGAGGTGGCCTGAAAGAACATTTGGGAGACGACTACAGATTTCCTCCATAACAGAAGATAATGACATTGGCTTGGAACGGATTTGGCGGGTGGGGGATGAACCTGAGAATTTATCACTAGATCTCACTGAATGATCTATCAGGGGTCCTCAAACTTTTTAAACAGAGGGTCAGTTCACTGTCCCTCAGACTGTTGGAGGGCCGGAGTACAGGCCCCGGGATGAATCGGCTGCTAAGCAGGACAGGCAGTGGCAACAAAAATACCCGGCAGGCCAGATAAATGTCCTAGGCGGGCAGCATGTGGCCCACGGGCCATAGTTTGGGGACGCCTGATCTAGTTGAATGTCTGGGTTGATGTGGTCTGGGAGTGGGCGATGTACAGCATTTGGGGACCTGTTTGTATGTAATTTACCAGTGATATCAATGCAAAATATAACTAAAACAAACCCACGACTACAAGCTTCTGCTCACTCAAGAAGACAACCATCCTGCAAGTTTTATGAACATACATGAATGTAATACAGGTGCATTATACAGAAAACAAGCTTGTGTCTGCCTGATAATGTCCAATTCTCTTCTTCCTCTCTGCAGAACTCATAGTTAAAAGTCTTTGACCTCTTTATTCTAAACTTACTGCCTGTAGAACTGAGGAATCACCCTCAGGAGTTAGTGCCTGCATGAGAAGCCATCTGATCATCCTGCAGGCTGCAGTAGAACGGCTCCATCCTCTGAGGACCCCAGTTGGGTGACCTTGCCCTTCTCGCTTCTGAACAGTTCTTTTGAATATCTGGATATCTTCTGGGCGGAAGAGTGATCCCAGGTCAATGCCAGAGGCTTGAAAAGTCCAAGACAAGGAAGTGACTGTGTTTTATCCGAGGAGTAGTGATCCGTATCAGAAGTGACACGTGCAGCTATAGTTATGAAGAAGTTAACTATATAAAGAGAAGATTATGTAGGATGGCATCACCATCTTAAAAAATTAAAGTTAAATAAAAGAAATAAAAGTGAGACTGTTTTATGAAGATTCACTGCAAAATAGTACTTCAAGAATTTAATTTTCTTGGGCAGTGCCTGTGACTCAGTGGATAGGTCATTGGCCCCATATACTGAGTGGTGGGTTCGAACCTGGCCCCAGCCAAACTGCAACAAGAAAATAGCCAGGCGTAGTGACGGGTGCCAGGCACCTGTAGTCCCAGCTGCTCAGGAGGCTGAGGCAAGAGAATCACCTAAGCCCAAGAGCTGGAGGTTGCTATGAGCTGTGATGCCTCCGCACTCTACTGAGGGAGACAAAGTGAGACTCTCTCTCAAAAAAAAAAATTTAATTTCCTTACTGGCTGCCTTTCCCTGTTTTTCATTTTCTCCACTCTTTTTTTCCACTTTCCCCTTAAATTAAAACATGATATGTGTTTTTATGGGGCTTTATTAAACTGCTATTTTCTAAATCTATTTTCTTTTCATTTATTTACACATTTCTTTATTAAACATCCACGGGCCAGGCACCGTTTTTGGCTCTGAGGATCAAGACCACAGAAGAGAATAACCACCTTCTTCACGCCGACACATTTCTGTTAATGTCACATTGTTGAGATTTTCTCCAAGGGCATACGCTCAGCAGGTTGTAATTTCATAGGGGTCTTTGTGAACAAATCACCTTTTCTATCCTTCTTTTGGCTAAGTTGGTGGCTAGCTGCCAACTTACTCCATTTTGACCCTCTTTTATTTAGATGTATACTGCCAACTCCCAGACTCATGACTATTTTTTCATTTCTAATTATATTTTCTTTTTCTCTTTTGTAAATCTATTTTCTTGATTGGCTTTTAGTCTGACAAAATGCAAGCAGCAAAGACTCCTTGGAGAAATTATTGCAGCATTCAGCTAGTAATGCTGAGCCGTTAACCTGTTTTTCACATT
>NW_003852567.1:3637345-3637937 GCF_000181295.1 Otolemur garnettii
TGCAGATTTTTAAAAGGTGCTACACAAAACTGTTCTCAGTCAAAACCAAAAAAACTCACTTGCAAATTGATTCATGTAAATTCCTTCCTTTTGGCCTCCCACTATTTCACCAGACTTTTGCAGATAAATGAATTTGGATCTCAGTTTGGGACCATTTGCTATTAACGAAACATTCATCCTGCTCCCATCCATATGGATTTCTGATGATTTGGGTTTACTGTTAAAGAAAAAAACAGGCTGCCCATAAGTTAGAGCTTCTTTATGCAAATATTAAAGCTATTTTAATGACTTTTCACTTAATCACTTTTCACATCGGCCAGATTTGGTAAATGTCAAGGGTAATAGTTACAGGGATCTTGAATGAACCTCAATGGTTTTCTGAATTTGGGCAGAACCCATCTGGCCATTTGAAGATTTCAGCCCATGTGCCATTGCATAGCTGGTAGTCATTTGATGGATTCAAGCTGTAACTGGCATTCACATCACTTACAGGCCTGGTTTTCCATTGCTTCTTTGTAGTGTAGCAGTAAGCCTCAGAGCACATGTCTTTTCTTTGAACTTCAAGCAAGTGAGGTAGGAGACACAGGAAAAA
>NW_003852567.1:3639723-3651615 GCF_000181295.1 Otolemur garnettii
CATGTTGTTCAAGGGTCAACTGTACTTTATTTTAGAGTTAACACTTGGGAGCTTCTATTTCCTTTCATTACTGTGCTCTTTCTGAGGGAATCACTGTGCAGAAAATGCGGCCCCTCCACAAGGAGCCCAAAGTCCCGTAGAAAATACCCAGAGGTAAACAGACCAGTGCCTCTCAAAATCAGAAAACTAGAAAAGTCATAAAAGCATAAATTAAAAATCACACACACAAAACCTCACCTCCAAAAGGTAACTCACTGCTCGGGTTTTGATTTTTTTCTTCCGGTCTTTTTTCTTATGTATATACCTTTTTCTTTGCTGATTGTGCTTTGTATTACATATAATATGTATTTTTAAACATATACCAAATCCATGATTTGTTTATTATTTTTTTCTTACCATTATATTGTATTCATTTAATTTTACCATTAAATAATTTTAGAAAACATGATTTAATATGCACATATTACAGCTCATTTCACATCACTCCCTTTGTGGTAAATTTAGGTTTCTAGTTTTTCACTATTATAGCTAAAACTTGATGAATATCTTTTACATACATATTTATGTGGATTACCACTTTGAACATTTGTAACAGGTATTTCCAAATTTTTCTAGAAAGTTTATGACATTTGGCACTGTCAGTAGTATAAGCAAATGCAAATTCTGCTACATTCTTGACAATATTAGTGTCACTTTATTTTTTCCAGTTTTCTAGCTAAAAAATACAGTTTAAATTTTCATTTATTTGGTCATTAATTAGGGTGAATAGTTTTGTACATTTGTGTTTTCATTATTTGAATAAAATTGAAGTTTTCATACTTTTATTGGCTCATTAAATATTTTTTTTTGGTGAATTGCCTGTTAATTAATTAACTGGTCTTTGTCAATCTTTTTATTTATCTTTTTATACCATATTCTTTTTTCCTAATGAAATTTATGTAGTAAGAAAATTAAGACTTAGTCATATGTGTGGCAAAGTCTCTTCTCATTTTGTTTTTTCTAGGCTCCAGAAGGAAGAAAAGAACAGAAATCTAGAAAGCAGGCAATGTGAGGGGCTATGCAAGCTCTGAAAGAGATAAACAGTGTGTAAGGTGGCTGCTATTCCTACCCCACCATACAGATGAGAGAAAGGAGTGAAGAATCTCAGAGGTAGCCTGTAAGTTGTGTAGGATGTGTAGGATGTTAGTCTGTCCTGTGGATCAGATTCTGATCAGTGTTAGTATATTGACTGCCTCCTTCTCTCTTTGCTGCTGTAGAACTTGAAAGACCATTTATCCTTTTCAGTGGATCTTTCATGCCCACAATAACAATCTGAGTCATGCTGGACAGGAGCGGGTCCAACACAATCAAGCTTATCTTTATATAATCACTGTATTGCATTGTTTCCCTCTGGTTACAATCACCAAGGGTTTATTACTTTTTATATCTGAGAAACGTCAAATAAAGAAAGTGTAGTGGATGTTGCAGATTTTTTGGTTCATGTCTGTAGCCTTGTTTACTTTAAAAATATAATTTCTGATGTTGGTGTGTGGTTCTGTAAATATCAGTTAGATCCTGTTAATGGATGGTGCAGTTAAGTTCATCTATGGTCCTTGCTGACTGTTTAATAGCTGTGTACGGACTCTCCAACTATATTGTGGATATGGTCACTTCTCCTTTGAGTTCTATCAGTTCTTGCTTCACTTATTTTGCAACTCTGTCATTTGGTCCATACAAATTGAGGATTGCTATTTCACTTTGAAGGACTGATTCTTCTAATGTTGTGTAGTATCCCTCTTTGTCTCTAGCAGTTTTCTTTGTTCTGAAGTCTATTTTATTGTAGAAATGATAAAATTGTAAGACTCAGTATGTACTGATAACAAAAGATGAGTATGAGTCATATCGAGCAGCTCTTCTAATTGCAGAAGTTCAATGGAACTTGAGTATTAAAATTTTAATACAGTTTTTTCCTTTCTTAAGATGTTCATATATTTTTTGGCATCTTTTGTATATACACATATTTAGAGACAGGGTCTTGCTATGTCATCTAGGGCAGATGGCAGTGGTACAACCACAGCTTACTGCACTCCTGTGCTCTAAGTGACCCTCCTACCTCAGCCTCTGAAGCAGCTTGGACTATAAGGGCACTCCATCATTGCCAGCTATTTATTTTTATTTTTTGTAGAGAGAGGATCTTGGCTGTCTTGTCATATTGTCCAGGTTGATCTTAAACTCCAGGCCTCAAGTGATCCTCCCACCTTAGCCTCCAAAAACACTGAGATTAAAGGTGTGAGCCACTATGCCCAGCCTTCAGTGATTTTTTTTTTTTAAAGACAGTGTCCCAGACTGTGTGTGCTGCTATAACAAAATATCTGAGACTAGGTAATTTTACAAACAACAGAAATTTTTCACTTTTGGGGGGACTGAGAAGTCCAACATCAAGGTGATGGAAGGTTCAGTGTCTGGTAAAGGCACAGTCTCTGCTTCCAACATGGCACCTTGAATGCTGCACCCTCACATGGAGGAATAGCAGAAGGGTATGAAGGCTGGTTCCTTCAAGCCCCTACACCATCACAATGAAGATTAAGTTTCAACATGAATTTTAGGAGAGGTCATAGTCCAGGGGTCCTCAAACTTGTTAAACAAGGGGCCAGTTCACTGTCCCTCAGACTGTTGGAGGACCAGACTGCGGGCCCCGGGACGAGTCGGCTGCTAAAGAGGACAGGCAGTGGCAGCAAAAACACCTAGTGGGCTAGATAAATGTCCTAGGTGGGCTGCATGTGGCCCGTGGGCTGTAGTTTGAGGATGCCTGGAACATTCAAACAATACCAAACAGCATAGAATCGGATCATTATTGTTTTTTTATCCATTTTGCCAATCCTTGTATTTTAGTTGGTATATTTAGACCATTTATATTTAAGGCAGTTTTTAATATATTTATGTTTAAATCTGCCATTTAATCATTCACCTTATGTTTGTTCCCTTTGTTTTTCATTTACCTTTTTTTTTTCTTGCCTTCTTCAGGGTTACTTGAATATACAAAATTTTGCAAAGAGGTGGCCAACTTGTAGAGAATATTTTGTAAATATTTTACTAAATTTCATAATGAATGTTTTGTTTAAACCTTTAGCTACAATTTTCCATTGTCCTTATGTATGACTACTATATGGATGACTTTTGAGACACCTTCCAAATGCAGGTTGCTCTGGTTTATTAAGCACCAATTGTTTTGTAACAACTAAAATCAATACATCAACAGCAAAGAAGCAATTTTTTTTTTTTTTTAATTTCAGGGTAATGTGAGGGTACAAACAACTAGGTTACAATGTTTGCCTGTGTTAGGTAGAGTCCCTGGTATAGTTGTGTCCTCCACCCAAGAGGTATGCCACATACCCTTACATTGTGCCCATTCAGTGGGAGCACACTGATCCTTTCCCCCCTTTCTCGTTCCCTCTTGCCACAACTAGAACCAAAAGAAAGCAGCAATTTCACCATCCACAAACTCGGCTTTAGTAGCTAAGTTTCTTCCATGCCAAAATGATGTAGTCCTTTTTCTCACGGCCTAATGGAGTTCCTAGCTCCTAAGTGATGCCTTTATAAGGAAAGAGTGTGGCTTAAGACGCATGGTGCACACTGAATCCCGTTCTAGATGTGCCATCATTATCACTGTCTTCACTGCAAAACATTCTGTAGGTTTTTTGACTCGGCTTCTGCCATGGAGCTTACAAGTCTAAAATAGGAGTTGTAGTGGAAGCAACAAACACGCCTCCGTCAGAATCAAAAAAGAAATGTTAAATTGCCTCAGATTGTTAGTGTTTTAGGACTTTTCACACCTTTTTATTTTTCAGTTCATTTTGCCAAGAGTATAATTCCCTTTCACGTATCTCTGACTACATTGGTTGCCATAGTTTTCTAGCTTTTGCTGCTTCTGGAAATAAGCAACCTATTAGGTTTATGTCATAGTGAACTTGTCTCTTTGCACAATATAGAGAAGTGACTTATATAATCAGTCTCAATTGATGATTATGACTATACTCTCCCATAATCCCCCCAAGTCTCTTGTAGTGAAAGGTTGGCACCCTCACTACATCCTATTTGTTTCAGCAATATATTGCATGTATAATAACACCAGTTCTATCTATGTAAGGAGCCTGACCTCATGAAAAGCTAAGTATTATTTCTAACTAGTATTTTTTTTTTTTTTGCAGTTATTGGCTAGGGCTGGGTTTAAACCCACCACCTCTGGCATATGGGGCTGGCACCCTACTCCTTTGAGCCACAGGTGCTGCCCATAACTAGTATGTTAATGTCATGTGCTTCTGGAGCTGCTCTGTGTAGCATAAGAACATTACAACTGTATAGTCTCGATTCCTCCTTCCCCTCCTTTGTGCAATTGTCATGTCTTTTATTTTTTTCATGTGCTATAAACACAAAATGTATTGCTACTACTTTTGTTTTAAAACCAATTACAAATAGAAAAGAGATTGATTTAACTTTATCTATTAATTTTCTGTATTTTTGTTTCTTTTTGTAGATCCAATTTTCAATCTGGTATATTATTTCCACCTGAACAACTTTTAGCATTTCTTTAAAAAATATTATTGTAAATTAGGCTGTGCCTGGTGGCTCACACTTATAATCCTAGCACTCTGAAAGGCTGAGACAGGTGGATTGCTTGAGCTCAGGAGTTGGAGACCAGCCTGAGCAAGAGTGAGATCCTGTCTCAACTAAAAATAGAAAGACTCAATTCAATTCAAGATGGAGGGAGGGGGAAAAGAGGAAGGAGGGAGAGGGAAGGAGGAAAGAGGATTAGTGTGCTCCCACTTAATGGCCACGATGTGGGGGCAAATGGCACATCCCCTGGGGGTGGGACACAACTACAACAGGGACTATATCTAACAAATCCAAACATTGTAATTCTTTGTAACTTGACATTAACCCAAAATAATTAAAAAAAAAGAACTACAGAGAAAAAGAGATAACTATAAAAGAACTACCTGGGCATTGTGGTAGGTGTCGTCAGTCCCAGCTTCTTGGGAGGCTGAGGCTGGAGGATCTCTGAGCCCAGGAGTTTGAGATTTCTGTGAGCTATGATGATGCCAGAGCACTCTACCTAGGGTGACAGAGTGACACTCTGTTTCAAAAAAAAAAAGGTAAAATTTTATTGTGAATTAGGTATATACCCAACAGACCAAAAGTCACATTACCACAAAAATATTTGTATCAGAATGTTTACTGCAGCCCAATTCATAATTGCCAGGTCATGGAAGAAGCCCAAGTGCCCATCGATCCACGAATGGATCAACAAAGTGTGGTATATGTACACCATGGAATACTATGCAGCCATTAAGAAGGATGGAGACTTTACATCCTTCATGTTCACATGGATGGAGCTGGGAAGTGCTCTTCTTAGCAAAATGTCACAAGAATGGAAGAAAAAGTATCCAATGTATATAGCCCTATTGTGAAATTAATTTATAGCTTTCATATAAAATCTATAACCTAATAACAGCCTAAGAATATGGGGAGGAGGGAGGGAGAGGGGTAAGGGGAATGGGTAGAGGGAGGATGATTGGAGGGATCACTTCTATGGTTTATCTTGCAAGGGTACAAGTAAATCTTTCTAAGAGTAGAATATGAACGTCTTAACACAATAACTAAGAAAATGACATGAAGGCTACGTTAACTAGTTTGATGAAAATATTTCAAATTGTATGTGAAAACACCACACTGTACCCCAGAATTGCATTTATGTATGTAGTTATCATTTAATAAAAAACAAAAAGAATTGATAAACTCTAATTGTATATATTTATGAAGTACAAAGTGATGTTATGATTTGTAAATACAATGTTGAATAATTAAATTAAGCTAATTAACATATTCATCACTTTTTTGTGGTGAGAACAGTTAAAATTTACTCTTAGCAATTTAAAAACACACACTATTTTTAAAATAAAACTTATTCCTCTTAACTTAGACTTTATACCCTTTGACAATCATCTTCCTGTCCCTCCCACCCTCCAGCCTCTAGTGAACACCATTCTGTGTTCTATTTCTGTGAATTTGATTGTTTAGATTCCACATATAAACGAGAAAGTGCAGTGCTTGTCTCTCTGTGCCTGGCTTATTTTACTTAGCATAATGTTCTCCACTTCCATCCACATTGTCACAGATAACAGAATTACCTTTTTTCTAAAAATGGAATAATACTTCATTGTGTATACATACCAGATTTTCTTTATTCATTCACCTATTGGTGGACATTTAAGTTGATTCTATATCTTAGCTATTGTGACTAGTGCTACAATATAAATATGAGAGTGCAGACGTCTCTTTGACGAACTGATTTCAAAGTTTTTGAGTAAATACCCAGAAGTGAGATTGCCTGATAATATGGTAATTCTATTTTTAGTTTTTTCAGGAACCCCATACAGTTTTCCATAATGGTTATACAAACTTACATTTCTACCAACAGCATATAAGGAGAACTTTAACATCTCTAGTGCAGGTCTGTTAGGAATAAATTTTCTCAGTTTTTATTTTAAAGATTTTTACTTTTGCTCCATTTTTGGAAAATATTTTTGCTAGATATAAAATTCTGGGTTAACAGTCTTTTCTTTTCACTACTTTAATGATGTTGTCTTCTGCCTTGAATGTTTCTAATAAGAATTTTATTGCAATTCTTTACTCCTGTATATGTAATCTTTCTTTCTTTTCTTTTTTTTTTTTTGAGACAAAGTCTCATTATGTCACCCTTGGTAGAGTGCTGTGGTGTCACAGCTCATAGCAACTCAGACTCCTGGGCTTAAGCGATTCTCTTTGCCTCAGCCTCCCAAATAGCTGGGACTATAGGCACCTGCCACAATACCTGGCTTTTTTTTTTTTTCCTTTTTGCTATAGTTGTCATTGTTGTTTAGCAGGCCCAGGCTGAGTTTGAACCCAGCAGCCTTGGCGTATGTGGCCAGTAACCTAACCACTGAGTTATGGGTGCTGAGCTTATGTAATCTTTCTTTTATATGTCATTTTTTTTTTTTTTGAGACAGAATCTTACTTTGTTGCCCTTGGTAGAGTGCTGTGGTATCACAGCTCACAGCAACCTCAAACTCTTGTGCTCCAGTGATTATCTTGCCTTAGCTTCCCAAGTAGCTAGGATTACAGCCACCTGCCACAATGCTGGCTATTTTTAGAGACAGGATCTCACTCTTGCTCAGGCTGTTCTTGAACCCATGAGCTTAGGCAATCTACCCTCCTTGGCCTCCTGGAGTGCTAGGAGTGCAGGTGTGGGCCACTGGGCCTGGCCCTATGTCATTATCCTCTAAAAATTTCTAATTGTATTTGTTTTTAGTAGTTGAATATAATATGTATACTTTTTAAAGTAATTTATCATTGTTGCTGTTCTATAAGTTTCTTAGAGCTGTTGTCTCATGGCTGTCATTAATTTTGGAAAACTCTCAGCCATTATTTCTTCAAATATGTTTTCTGCCTCTTTCCAGAATGGTGTCTTCCCACTATTGGATATCCTATTCTTTTTACATTTCTAATTCTCTTTCCTCGATGGATTTCCCTTTGGGTAATTGCTACTGACTTTTTAAAATTCTACCTATTCTTTCTTTTCTCAGTTGTGTTGAGTCTACTAATGAGATGTTGAAGGCATTCTTTATCTTGGTTCCTGTTTTACTTGTGGCGATCATCTCTCTGACGAAGTTATCTTTCTGATCTTGGATGTCTTTTACTTCTCAATTAGAACTTTTAACAATGTACTAATCAAAGTTGTTTTAAATTCCCTGTCAAATAATTACACTGTCTAGGGAAGAAGCTGGGATTTGCATAGGGTTTTAAGAAATGCTCTGAGTTGTTTATCACTATGTAAGTTTAGAGAACCATCAAAGACTAGCAAACTCTCTTGGCGGGCTTGCCAGAAGTAAAATTAAGATACTAAAACAGGAGAAATGCTCTGACACTCTGTCAGAGTATGATCCTCACTAGAATACTCCAGTGTGGTAAACCTAATTCCACGACTCCACATTTATAGTCTCTCTAATATAATAGATTTATTACTCTTCTAGCTCTTATGTAAGTGTTCTGAGCATTAATGTAAGCATAATTTTTAAAGAGTATATTATAGCTTATTTTTGACTCAATTTGTAAGAAATGCTTCTTTTTCCCTGTCATAATCTTCCCTCAATAATTACTAGAGGCAATATTTCTGTGGGAAATACTCTCAAGGCTCCAGTGCATGCCCAGACAACTAACATTGAGATTAAAAAAAAAATACAGTGATATTTTTTAATTTATAAAATAGCCTCAAAAATTATGTGGGTGGCTTTGAGGGATAAATACACACATGCACACATACAAATAATATGACAGTGCTTAACAAAGAAGACATAGAATATTTTGCTCGCCTTAATATCAGGGAGTATATTCTTACCAAAGACCCCATTTTTTTGACATGTTAATAACATAGGCTTTATTTCACAAAGTATTCATTCATCTACCCATCTACCCACTAATCCATTCATTTATTCAACAAATATCTCCTGAATGCCTGACAAGCACTTCATGAATAATACAAAGCTGCTGCTTACAAGGAGTTTACCATTTACTAGAGGAGATAAGATGTAATAATAAGTAACAATAACACACAATAAAGTGTGACATTCTTATTGCTCCCTGGAAGCAGAGCCTGTGTGGAACACCTATTTGCCCTTTCAATTGCTAACTAATTTCCTGCATGCATTGTCTCCTGTGTTCAGTTGCACAACTTATATTCACTCAGAACCAGACTGCTGTTGTTTCTTTCATGTTCTCCGGGGTTAAAAAATCTCCCTCTGATGTACAACACAATCTTAATAATATTTATGAGAGTTATGAGCACCAGCGGGAGGCTGTGCCCCTGAAGCTGTTGGAAGGCATTTGAACAGCTTTTCAGTGAAGATTAATGGTTATGAAAAAGAAAAAAAGAGAAATTTGGTTTACCAGCAGGAAGTTAACTTGAAGGGATATAACAGAAGAAAGCCACTAAGGACACTTCACAAGTGAGGTGTGTTCAAGTGTATGTTGGAACTGAAGCGTTGATGAATTACATGGATAATGCTACTGACAGGAAGATGTCAAAATCTGTAGATAAAAACGGAGAAAATAATGACGGTTACTATTCCAGGACGCTAAGGCACGCCAACAATCTGTTAGTCCAAGAGAATAGTAAACAAAAGCATTGTTGTAAATTAAATTCATTTACCAAGATAGACTTATAAATAAAATTATCCCAAGTGGAACTGTGTTTCTCTAAACGAACTGTAGTTTATACTTTTAATAAGGACTCAGGTTTTCAAATTTCTTCAGAGCATTGGATCCTGCGATGAAACTGTGTGTCACTCTTGCTATCCTTCTGGTCTTCTCCTACCTGTGTGGGTTGAGAATCTAGAAGGAAAAACAGAATGAAGAATGATGTAGTAGAGCCTTGGCCCTAGAATTTCAGTTATTCTCCCAATAAATACCATGTCTTGATAATTCTTGAAACACTATTGAGACAAAATTCACTATATGGTTTCCTTTGGAATCTTGCATCTTCTCAGGTGGCTGAGAAAGTTACGTCTTTTTAGACAATCTTCGGACAAGGCCTTTTGTAAACTTTGATCCCACAAGTAATTTGGTGCTATATCCAAGAATTCCTTAGGCCGTCACTCATTTCAGTGACCTAAAACCTCAGAACTTTTGTTGCATTTCATACTATAGAACACTTTAGGGAAGAACCAGGTAGAGTGACACCATCTTTACAATGAAAACAGATTACTCTCTGTCTCCCCAAGCTATGAATGTAATCTACCTGAGACAGCTATCATGGGAAAAGATCTGTAGCCATAGGTCCCATCCTTCCAGAACAAGCTGTCCTTCCTATACACTGGCTAGGAGGGTGGGCAGTGCAAATATGGGTCTGAACAGATGGTTACCTTGCCTCTCAGAGATGGCTTGGTTTCTGTGGATTTTTTACACTTTATTTTCTTTTTCTTTTTTATTAAAACAACTCATTAGAACTAATAATTCTTCCCAAATAATAAATTTGAAAAACACTTATTTCTATAGTTTATAAGTCTGTATATTCTTGCTTGCATTTCATGAATCTTACTGAGGTAAATACACTTAAGAACTGGAATAGGAAATATTAGATAGGCCTAGAACATCATATAATATTAGAAACTGTGCATGAGGAGAGAATTATCTTTCTCAAGTTTTGGATGTTTGTAACTATCTGGATATTTCAACAGAAAGTTGCTATGAAATATAAGAGTACTAGAAATCGTTCAGTAAGCATAATACTTAAGTAATCATGAGGACAACAGCAATTAATTTGTAGTACTACTGACAGCATTACACTCCATGCTAAGAGTTTTTACATGCATATCTCTTTTAATTTTCATAATAACTCTAGAGGTTAAGTATTATTTTAATAATACATATTTTATAGGCTTAAAAACCTTTCAGTGATTTGTCAAGTCACACAGATTTTAATCATGGAGTAGGAATTCAAGTCCAGATCTTTTTTGTCTCCTCAGTGCTGCTGATTTTGTGTTGAAACTTAAAGATGTATCATCTTACAGTCTCATTAAATATCTTTTAACATCTAGATTTTATTATTTGTTTCTTGAGTAATATCCCAAGGCAGGATTATTTACACAGACAAATATTTTTGGATATCAGGAGGAATCTCAGAAAATGCCAGGCATGCACTGCCTTGGGTTCAATATTTTTTTCCTGGGGGCTAAACACACACACACACGTGTACATATGTGCACGTATATGTACTTACACGTGTATTAAATAATGCATACATGTATATCCAACTGAGGACATATTAAAAGAGCTACCATAATCCTGGAAGTAAAATTCATGGCAAATAATTGACCAAAGGGTTGTAATAAGGTAAATTAACTGCAAAAGGAGAAGACATGAGAGCTTAATTTTGGATCTGGCAGTGCTCTAAATTCCTTTTTACTCAATTTAGTTTTGCTCTATGTTTTATTGGAATGTCTTTGGCCACATTTGCTGCTCTATACTTGAGAGGCTTGCTGATTCTAGTTTCATGCTTTTTCTTAACTTACGCCAAAATTTTTTAGTTAAATTTCTATGCACTGGAATTTTAGCCATTAATATATTGGCAGTTTTTTCTAAGTTAAATACGTTTGTCCTGAGTTGAGAAGCCTTAAAAAAACGGTAGCACTGTGTACCTAATTTAAAGGCTGCCTCTGCATCACATTACCAGACTTCAAATTATACTATGAGCATATAGTAACCAAAACAGCATGGTACTTGTATAAAAGTGGAGACACAGACCAATGGAACAGAATAGAGAACCCAGAAATAAAACCATCTACCTACAATGACATGATCTTTGACAAAGCAGGCAACAACATACACTGGGGAAAGAACTCCCCACTCAATAAATGGTGTTGGGGAAACTGGATAACCACATGTAGAAAAATGAAATAGGATCCCAATCTTTTGTCATATGCAAAATTTAATTCAAGATGGATAAAAACCTTAAATGTAAGGCATGAAACTGTAAAAATTCTAATAGAAAACAGGAAAAACTTTCCTAGACGTTGGCCTAGGCAAAGAATTTATGACTAAGACCCCAGTGGCAAGTACAGCAACAAAAAATAAATAAATTGACTTAATTAAATTAAAAAGCCTCTGCATAGTCAAGGAAATAATCAATAGAATAAATAGACAACCTACAAAAAGAGAGAAAATATTCACAAATTACATATTCAATAAAGGGCTAATATCCAAAATCTAAAAGAAATCAAACAAATCAGCAAGAGGAAAACAAAAAATGGCCTCATTAAAAACTGGGCAAAAGACACGAACAGAAGTTTTTTGAAAGTAGATAGACAACTGTCCAACAGC
>NW_003852567.1:3651762-3665599 GCF_000181295.1 Otolemur garnettii
GGTGGGACTGCAAATTAGCAGAAGCTCTGTGGAAAACAGTATGGAGAGTCCTCAAAGACATAAATGTGGAACTACTATCCATCCCAGCAATTCAACTATTGGGTATCTACCGAAAGGAAAAGAAGTCATTTTAAGTGGTATCAAAAAGACATCTGCACTCAAATGTTAATCGCAGCACAATTCACAATTGCAAAGATGTGGAATCAACCTAAGTGCCCATCAGTTCTTAAGTGGATTTAAAAAATATATACATAGTACACACACCCACTGTGGAGTACTACTCAGCTATAAAGTGGAATTAAATGATGTCTTTTGGAGCAACTTGGTCAGAACTGGAGACCATTATGCTAAGCAAATTATCTCAAGATTAGAAAAACAAACATGGCACGTACTCTCTAATAATTGGGAACTAAATGATTGGTGCACACAGGCACAAAGAGATTTAATGGACATTGGAAATCAAGAAGGGAAAGGCAGAGGGGATAACAATTTACCTACTGAGTACAATGAACAGTATTTGGGTCATAGGCACACTAAAAGCCTCCACTAAAGCATTGTAAAAGATATCCATGCAACGAAACATGGCTATCCCTTTAATATTTTGTATACCCTTAATATTCTGGAATAAAGAAAAGGCTGTCTCTGAAAAGCAGAAAGTGCTCCTCCGGGTCATACTTGAATTTTCCATCCACATGCTCACAGCAAAATTTGGATCTAGTCCTAGATTGTTAAGATTCTTTTCCCTGGCCACCACAAAGTGTTGATGAAAGTTCTGTTTGGCTTCCAAAGGTTGGCCAGTTTTTACAAGTGGTATGCCTACTTTTCATCTGTGGGATGACATTTAAACCCAGAAATATGTCTTATCTCAAAGGAATTTTTTAATGAAGAGCTTTCTAGCTGGGCTGTGCCACTGCTTGATCTAACTCAGGTTTTCTTCTCCTTAGGCAGTTGCCTTCTTTTCTTAGACTTATTTTATATGCTTATTTTTAACATCATATTTTATATTTATTCACTTGTTTATTTATCAATTCTTTCACTCATTTATGATTTTGTTTCTTGTACTAGGCTGCATTTATGGAGGCCACAGCCGAGAATCTGGCAATTGTAGGTACGTAGTAAATACCAACTGAATGACAGAAATATTTAGAAAACATTGTATTGGCAAGGATGTGAGAAGAATTAATGCTTTTTTCTGGTGGGAATGTATATTAGTATGGATTTGATGGAGGGAAATTGGCAATGTGTGACAACGTTCTTAACAGTCTCCTTGAAAATTCTAGAGATCTGGCCTCTAAAAATCATCAAATGCATAATCAAAGATTTATGTAAACTACATCTATTACAATATCATTTATAATAGTTAAAAATTAAAAGCTAACCAAATATCTAATGATACATTAACATACGGTCATTAAAAAGATGTTTTAGAGGTATTTTGTAGGATGTTAATGATACTGCCAAAATTAAAAATATCTATGTACCGGGATAATTTTGAATTTGTAGGAAAAATTACACATGTAATATATCATTTTCATAAAGCTGGGAATAAATACAGTAAAATGTTTAAAGAGTTTATCTCTGGGTGATAATAGTATGTGAGATTTTAGTGGTCTCTTTTTCTTTAGGCTTACTTTTCCCTCCAAAATGTGTGCAATGAGTGTGTAATATTTTATAATTAGTTAAATGTGCTATATTTGCAAATAACTTTGTAAGTAGTCATCTAAAATTACCTTGCGGAAAACATTTCTTTCAGGCTAACTTAGCTTTGTGTGGTTTTTCTTTTGGAGACAGAGTCTCACTCTGTTGCCCCAGGCTAGAGTGTCTTGACATCATAGCTCACAGCAACCTCAAACTCCTGAGTTCAAGCCATCCTCTTGTCTCAGCCTCCCAAGTAGCTGGGAGTACAGGTGCTTGCCACAATGCCGGGCTAATTTTTCTGTTTTTAGTACAGCAGGGGTGGGTGGGTGATGGGTGTCTCAGGTTGGTTTCGAACTCCTCAGCTCAAGTGATCCACCTGCCTTGGCTTCCGAGAATCCTAGGTTTACAGGCATGAACCACTGTGCCTGGCCTGCTAACTGAGCTTTGAATAATGATATGTATAATTTAGAAGGCAAGGATGGGATTTAAAAATTGCTTTTGACTATTTGTTGGTCATTCAACAATAGACTATCCAGCAGAACAAATGTTTCTCAAAAATCATAATAAAGTCCAGGCATCTTTCTTTTTGTCTTTTTTTTTTAGCAATATAAAAATGATTATATTTATGGTTACAAACATTTAATTCATTCAAAATCAATCAGCCCTGTATGCTTGAATAAATCAAAATCTTCATAGTGATGAGAGGTCAGTCTAACCAAGTCACATATCACACAGATGTGGACTCTGCGAGTGTTAAGTACCCAGTTCTCCCAGTGTGTGGTTGCTCTCATGAAGAGCAGGTTTATTTTCCAGCACAGCACATACATTAGTATTTTTAGACATGTGGTATTTTTATTTATTTATTTATTTTTTGAGATAGAGTCTTAAGCTATTGCTCTGGGTAGAGTGCCGTGGCATCACTGCTCATAGCAACCTCAAACTCTTGGGCTTAAGTGATAATCTTGCCTCAGCCCCCAAGTATCTGGGACTACAGGAGCCTGCCACAATGCCTGGCTATTTTTTGGTTATAGTTGTCATTGTTGTTTGGTGGCCTGGGCCGGATTCGAACCTGCCAGCTCTGGTGTATGTGGCTGGAGCCTTAACTGCTTAAGTTACAGGTGCCGAGCTGACATGTGGTATTTTTAGACATGCCCTTATGGTCTACCTGAATGACATTTTCTAAATTTGTCAGTGCAGAACCTGTATAACTGTACATAGCAGTTTTGAGTACTAAGGGATTATGCTGGCAAATCTGAAATTGCCAACTAAGTTATGATCATGAACACAGGTTTTGAAAAATAAAAATGCATAAGTGAAAATGGCTACAGATGAGACAGACACATGTTTTAATTCTCAGTGGAGGCTTCACTTCAATTTTGATTATGATATTGAAGGACAGAGTACTATATAATTACATGAATAAATGTTCCTCTTAAGGGTTAGCCGTTTTGTCATTCACATTAAATTTACTATTCTATATTAAAATATGATTGCATATGTAGACGAAGACTATGATAATAGCTGACATTTAATCCATAGAATACTATCTCTTCATTTTGCAAGCGAGCAAACTGAACCTCAGAAACGCTGCTGAAGGTCACACAACCCTTGTGTGACAGATCCAAGTTTCAGTTTCAGCTTGGTGTGCAAGGTGAACACACACACCATCTCACCTTTTTGAGAGAAGTTGTCTCAAAGGCGTGGAATTGGCTCTTCCATCTGCTTAAGAGGCCTGCTTCTCCGGGCATGAGTTCAAGTCTAAGGTCACACAGCCAGGCAAGGGTCCTGGGATGGCAAAGCAATAGCAGCAGCCTTGACTCCACCAATAGTCACTCTGCCACCTGTGACTGTGAGAAATTTTCTAAGAAAAGGTAGGATCAGATATTCTGGTTTGATTGAGACAGTAGAGACAATTGTGGTACAGGAGAAGGGAGTTCCCTTTATTTTTGTTTGGAGCTGGCTCTTCCCACTGATGAAGGAAGAGGTGGCCAAATCATTAAGGCTTCAGCTGGGAAGGAAATTATCTCTGTGTTGTAATTGACTGCATGCTGCTGGGGTCGGTGGTAAAGAATTAGTTGGACCAAGCATTAGTGTACTGGGGACACAGAGTTCTCCCAGGAACAATTGAAAACATATTAAGACTTTGTCATTTTCCTGTTCCCCTGTTCACCTGCAAGTGTGACAGGCACACTGTAGTGTTACGGCCTCTGAAGGAGAACCGTGTACATGCTTTTCCTCTCACTCATTATTGCTTTGCTCATTTCCTGCCATTTTTCTGCCAACCTTACAAGCCAGAGATTATCTGCTGGCTTTCTGCCCTCCTGCCTGCCAGTGCCAGGTTTTGTGTATACCTGTGGGCCTGCACTTACTGCAGTGGGAGGCCAAGGTGCTCATCTGCCAAGGCTACAAGAGGATGTCCCAGATATACAGCCCAAGGAGAAAGCTAGCCAGGAGTCCTCTATGCAACTGGCTGGGTGTCCTGCTCAGAGCCTGGGGCCTGTGCTAGTCTCACTTAGGGGTTAAAAATCTAATGAAAAGAGGTGTTGGGACTCCCTCCTTCTTCTTCTTACAAATAGGTTAATTAGTGGGGCACGAAGCATACTGACTGGAAATTACCTTTGCGCGATACCAGGAGTGTTTTCTATTAACTTGTGAAAACTGTTTCAAGAAATAAGGCATGTTTTGTGGTCAATAATGTTTAAAAACAGCTGAACGAGTCAGAAGCTGTATTGTTTTTTTCGTTAGTAGAAAACTTACCTTGGCAGTGACCAGTTGGATTATGACTTGTGCAGAGAAAGGTTAACTCCTATTTAACTTTGAAGGAGCTCCAACATACTGGTTCTACCATATTATGCGGTTCTCATTGATCAGAAAGATAAAAAAACATAATGATTTATTTGTGGATTATTCCTCGGTTGACAGAAAATTATCTTGGAAGTGTTTTTTAAAATAATGTATTCAGGGAAAAGAAAATCAAGCTGTTGCACATTACCTACTGATGAGAAAAGGGTGGGCTAAACAAGAGTTACTTTCCCCCAGTAATTAAATATTTATGCAGGACACAGCAAATGAGCATAATAAGAATGAATTTTGGGAACTGAGCAGCTCCATTTATCTTTAAAGCATTTTATTAAAATGCCTCCCACCTTTATGACAAAATTAAACAAGTATTACTCTTCTTTTTTGGGGGGGGCGGGTTTATCAATTTAATTTCATTTTAACAAACTTTGATTTGAATGTGTTTTTGATTCTATCTGATGTCTTCCTCAGTGATGGTTCATCACTGACCCCAGGAGACCCGCCGGACCCAGTGGCACTCCCAAAGAAAAGATAAAGTCAAATCCAGCGGGCCAAGCACTGCTTCAGAGCTTATCTGTAACTTTCTCAAGTTACAGGTGAGTTGGAGCTTCCCAGAGCACGGTGGCTGTAAACTAGTAAATAATTCCTATTATACCTTTTTCATTAGGGGAAGGGGGGAAAGCTAAAAGTTGAATTCAATAAAAGTGACTACCATGATTTAACTAAATCATCTAGCATCTTTCTGCCAACAGCCTGCCTTGTATTTATATTAACCGACTTCGTGGTCAGTTTATCATTTTAGTCTTAATGTCTAGGCCTTCATTTCCCCCGCCCCCTCCCGCCCATTGCCTGTTTTCTCATTTTGTACAGATGGGATGAGCAATTGACAATTTTAATCCTAGAGTTGATTCAGGTTCTATCTTTCCACTAAAAAGGGGAGTAAGATAGAGAATTCGAATTGAAAGGAATTTAGGCTTACGTATTTATTGGTAGCTATAATTACCACGAAAGGAGAATTGGACCTCTGTTCATGAAAATACATGTTTTTATATTTGTGATTTAGATCTTGCTGGGACTCATTTCCTAAATCACAGTCTTGCTTGTTTATTATCCCAGCCCCGTTTCGTGTAAGTCCCCCGTAGCGAGGTGGCCATTATCAGAGGTGTGGCAGTAACGGAGTGTTTCCCTTTGTAACACAAGAGAAAACAAACTCTCCTATCAGCACCACTGGTAATTTCTCCTGGGTACTGGCACCTGTGACTATATGATTTTGGCAGCTTTGCAGCTTTGCAAGTAGTATAGCACTGAGTTTGAGAACATAGGCTGGAAATCCCATTATGGGAGGGAAGAGACTAGGAGGCATGCATTACTTGTTCTCAAAAAGGAGGTGAGCAGATAGTGCTGTGAGAACACCCTGTGGTTTTACGCAGGCTAAAATCTCCAGCTCATCATTATTGGTCACTTGGCACTGCCGGTTTAATGACTTTTCTGGGACCATTGCTTACAGAAATGGAATTCAATAGCCTTGGGTATAGCTTAACATCTTCCTAGGGAGATAATAGTTGATGGAAGAATCCTTGGAAACGAAATCTTTGGAGATATAGAGTATTGAGGTCGCCAGTAAAGAGGCAAGAGTGGGAGAGGGAAGGGGGAGAGAGAGGGAAATAAAAAATCAACTAGAGTTAGAAGGAAGCTGAGCCAGGAGAAAGGCAGGCAGAGGGGTAGCCAGGGAAGAAAAGAATCACCAGAGTGGTGGTTTGTTACAAAATTTAATAGCAGAATAAAGGGGAGAGAGAAATTGCAAACTTAAGAAATATGGGATTTAAATCTCAACGTGTAATTGATTTTGAAATTGTGATGGCTAATTTTGTGTGTCAACTTGATCAAGACACAAGGTGCCCAGATGTATCTATGAGGGTGTTTCTGGGTGAGAATAACATTTAATCAATACATTGAGCACAGCAGGTTGCCCTCCACATGATGGGTGAAATTCTATTTGAAAACCCAAATAGAATAAAAAGGTTACGTAACAGGGAATTCCTCCTGCCTGATTGAGCTAGAACATTGTTTTTGTTTGGTTGTTTGTTTTTGCCTTCAAATGCACTGAAATGTTGGCTTTTACCAGGTCTTGGGGCTGCTGGTTTTTGGATGGAACTCCCCAGCACCTAGCCTGCATTTCCAGCTTACTGACTGCAGATCTTGGGACTGCTCAGCCTCTATAATTGCATAGGTGCATTCCTTACAAATTTCATTATTATAAGACAAACACCCCACTTCCACACATACCTCCTAATGGTTCTGTTTCTCTGGAGGACCCTAATACAGATTTTGATAGCAAAAAGTGGGATGTGATATAAAAAATATTTAAACATATGGAAGCAACTCTGGAACTGGGTAATACATATAAACTTGAAGAATTTGTGGTGCTAAAAATATAAATGTTAAGGGCAATTTTGGTGACTGTTAAAGTGAGATCATAGATAGAAATGAGGAACGTGTTTTTGGAAAATGGGGGAGAGATGATTCTTGCTAAGTCGTGGCAGGAAATATGACTGAACTATGTTCTCGTGTTTTCTGGCAAGTAGAGCTTGTGAGTGATGAAATTGGATACTTAGCTGAGGAGATTTCTAAGCAAAATGCAGAAGAGGCAACTTCCTGTCAGGAAGTTCCTTCTGACAATTTATAGTAAAGTACGAAGAAAGAAAGTGATGAACTAAAGAAGGAATTGTAGATGGAAAATTCTGAGCATATCCATGTTGCAAAAAATGAGAAGGTTTTCTGAAGAGAACACTGAGGGTATGGCTGAACAGCCATTTGACAAACAGATTATGGTGACTTTCATGGATATCACCAGCCATCTCAGCAGGAGCCAGGAGTAGAGAGAGATGGAACTAGCTAAGACACTGCCAGTTTGAACTGAAGGAGACCCGGAAGGCAGAATGGAGGAAGGCTGTTGGACGACTTGGATTTTATATGACTGGATCATGGACCTATTCAGTTGCAAAGGTGCCCTAATTTTCAAGGAAAGGGAGGAATAACCCCAAAGGGCTGCCATTCCCATCTCAGGCCTAGGGGCAAGGCTGATTCCTTCTCAGTTTTCGAGGTCACGGCCACATGGATAGGGTTGCCGTAAGGAACTTAAGGGGTGATGCTGCGATACCAGTGGGTCTGTTGGGCAGAGCATCCAACCAAAGAGACTTGCTTGGACTTGCTTGGGACCCATCACCCTTTTCTTTTCTATTTTTCCTTTTGGAATGGAAACGTTTATCCTATGCCACCATTGTATTTGGAAGCACATAACTTGTAGGGTTTCACAACAGGTTCACGGCTGAGGAGGAATTTTGCCTTAGGCTGAATCATACTTCAAATCTCATCTGTATCTGAGTAAGATAATATTTAAATGAGACTTTAGACTTTCAAACTGATGCTGGAATGAGTTGTATTTGGAGATTGGGGCTTTGAGAAGTAATTGGGGGTGAAATGAAGTCATGAGGATGGGGCCCTGATGATGGGATTAATATCCATGTAAGAAGAGATACCAGAGAGCTTGCTGGCTTGCTTTCTGCTATGTAAGCACACAGTGAGGCGGTGGCAGAACAAGGAGAGACCTTACCAGGCACCAATCCTGCTGGCACTCTGATCTCAGACTTGCAATTCATAGAACTATGAGAAAATCAATTTCTATTGTTGAGGACACAAATTCTACAAAATTTTGTTATGATAGCCCTCAGTGACTAATATAAAAATCTAACCAACAGGCATTTTTCAAGTGCCCATTGCATACAAGAAACCCCTGTATAGGTGGTTTATGTACAATTATAGTAATTTAATAAAATCTTGCAAGAAGATTTTCGAGGATAACTTTGGGAATGAGAGGCAGTCTAGGAGACATAGTTTGAATAGTGATAGTCTAGAATTTCTGAAACATTTTAATATTTATAAGGACAAGGGAAAAAATTCTTTAAGTCGAGGCTCTCCTAGACAATCTAGGAATAGTTTGAAAATTTAGAATGAATGATGTTGGCTATAAGGGGTATAAAAAGTAACTAATTGTTTGTTCTAGAGAAGATTGCAGTTGAGGAAATAAGAAGTAGGAAACAACTAGTGAATATGTGTAAGGAAAACTGGATGGTGAAAACTCTTAGATTGACCTATCCTCACTCCTCATGCTGCTGTCCCACCACCTCCTGTCTGGCCACCTTATCCCTCTGCTCTATGCTCTACATCAGACATCTCGCTAAACTGCTACCAACCAAAAACAGGCATGAGTGGTGTTTTGCCTACCAATGGTTGGAAGATTTGGGATGAGGTAGAAAGAGAGGTGGATTAGGAAGACCCAGGCTCTGTACCTTCCCTCTCCATTTCTTAGCCATGTTTGATCAAGTTCATAACCTCTCCTTTTTAAAACATCTATAATATATTGATTATCATATTTATTCTACACCTGTTTTTACTCAGTATATACCAGATATGAATGTAGGTTTGTTGAACGAATGAATAAATTGGCTTTGCCCATCACAGAGTAGTGGCAAAATATGTATTATCATCACAAGAATAGTCCCTATGGTGTTCAGGTAGTGAGAACAGCTGGCAAACTCAATCCCATGCTCTCATTCTTAGTGGGTGACACAAGGGAGCAATTGAGGTTTCTTTCTTTTTTTGGCTGATGCGTTATGTATTTCAATTCCAGGATTTTTCACATATTGTAGACTCTGAAAATATTCTTTCTCCCACACTTCACTTAGAAAATTCTTTTGATTTCCACATCTTAGTTTAGAGTTTTTAGTTAGTGTTTTCTAGAAAGTCTGATCTGACTCTCATGCTAGGGTTGGATGCCCTTCTCCTGTGCCCCTGCTATGGACTTAGATCAAAGAGACCTTCCCCCTTGATTAAATGTGGATTATCTAAAGAACAAATATAGCAAACCACTGTAGTTTTTACTTTTCTTTTACCAAAGCCAGTTATTGTGTTTGAAATATTGACCTTTAGAACTGCAGAATCTCAGACCTCATCCTAGACCAACTGAATCAGAATTATTTCCTTTTTAAACAACATCTTCAGGTGATTTATATGTATGCTTTGACTTTGTATTGAGATTTCCAAAATGTCATTTGTTTAGAGTTTGTTTTATGATGGTATATAGTTGATATACCTAATTTGTTGTCTGTCCCTTTTTCTCTGAAATACTTATAAGGGAACACACCAAAAAATATGCAAAACTCTAGGGCCATGGAATGTTTTTTTCCTTCAATGATTTAATTAATCCCAGTAGAAATTTTTATTGATTAAAATGTTACTTGTGTACTCTTCTCCCTAATCCAAATGAGAACTTTGTGACTAGAGTAAGGTGTCCCTTCCTCAGTATACTTTATTGTTGTGTAATAAGTTATAATGATTAAAAAATGAATGGTGAAGTCATGCAAAGAATAACCTGGACAATCCTAAGAAATGGGCCTGGAATGGAGTTCTAAACAGAACCACAGAGCCAGCTTGACCTATTCCAAGTGTCACTGTGTATTCTATTTCTTAGATACTCTCTGGGGAGTGACTTCTATGGTTGCCAGGATTGCTTTAACTCATTTTTGGTTTTGTGTTGATAGAAAGTTAGTGGATTCATTGTAATTATATGGGTTTCCTGGGCTTAGCTGGAAGGTTCTTCTGCCGATCTTGGTTTTGGGGTCTTCCATAGAGTTGCAGCTAATTGATGAATAAGACTTGAATGTTCAAGGTGGCCTCACTATTATGCTAGTGCTTGGGGGGAGCAACTGGAAGACTGGGCTCAGCTGGGACCCTTTCCTTTCGCTTTCCTTTCCTTTGCCTTCCCTTTGCCTTTCTCTCTCTCCACAAGTTCTCTTCACATAGTCACTCTAGCAAGATTGCTAGACTTCTTACATTGTACTTTGGGCTCCTAAAAAGTACCAATGTAGAACTGTCAGTCTTTCTTAAAGCTTAGTCCTGGAATGGGCTCAGAGTTACTTCTGTCACTTTCAGTGGTTAAAGCAAGCTGTGAGGCCCGCCAGAGGCGGTGTGAGTGATAACTATTCAAGAGCACAGACACAGAAAGTAAGGGGTTTACTGGGACTCATCAGCAATTAGTTATCACCATCCCCTAAAAAGTTTTTAATATCTTTTTTGCAATATATCAGCAACTTCACAAGTTTAGTAAAGTAATAATACTAAATACAATTTTGACCCCAGAATAGGGGTCCCAAAATATGACTGAGATATGATTTTTAATTCCTTCCTTGTATAATGGGTAAAGCCAAATTAATATGATTTAGAAGAAACTAAAATTGCTATTTCCTGTGTGGAAGTGTCAAGGAGGAATTTTGTCATGTTACATAACTCTTGCATCATTTATTAAATTAATGTGGTGTAGCTTTAGGGCACAGGCAAGAGAGTCAAGAGAGAATTCAGAATCAAGAGACTTTGTCCTAACATGTCTTCATTATTAAATACTTGCGGTATCTCTATTACGTAATTTTACCTTTCTGTGCACTGGTTTCCCTCATTGAAAAATGGATAAAAAAATAAAAAGAAGAAAAGATCTAACAAATTTCTTAGCATTATTTAGCACTATACATCATTATTAACTGCACAAAAAAGGAAAAACGGATAAGATATAACCTGATTTTTTTCAGAATAATTCTGAACATATAAATGCTCAATATTTAAAGTTTTGATATATCCTTAAAATAATATCATTGATTTGTTTTAAAGAAATAACTTTAAATAGAGTAATATGTAATACAGCCAAGTAGCTTAAGAATAAAAGCCATATACTTTACATTTGAGATTAATCCCTTCATGTTAGGGCCAGCTCTGGCACTTAGTAGATGTTCAAGTATTTGGTGATTAAATGAGTGTAAATAATTTAAAAGAGCAAAAATTCTGAAATTATTTATATTATATCTTTAACACACTTCCTTTCTGAAACAAGGAGATGAATGAGAGTAACCTTTATTCTATAATTTAGAACATGAGCGTTTAACCTTTCAAACTTGCTTAATAATGCAAACCACAGACTAATAAGTTATCTTTTCATTAGGGAATTAAAACATTGGATTTTACTAGCTTCTGCTTAAGCTTAATAATGCAAAAAGTTATCATATCCACAACTGTGATAAGTCTTAAATTAATTCCTATTAGTTTGGCTTCAGAATTGGTGAATGCATACATCTTTAAGCAAGAAGAATCTGATGATATAAAAAGCCTAAAAATTCAGATAAATCTGAAAGTAAGTGAATAAGAATTCCACCATCATAACTTCATCATATTTGGTAAGAAAAAATAGGGTGAGGCTTTTTGTGCCAGTGCCTTTTTTTTTTTTTGAGACAGAGTCTTACAATGTCTCCCTTGGTAGAGTGCCACGGAGTTACAGCTCATAGCAACCTCCAGCTCTTGGGCTTAGGCAATTCTCTTGCTTTAGCGTCCCAAGTAGCTGGGACCACAGGTGCCTGCCACAGTGCCAGGCTATTTTTTGTTGCAGTGTGGCCGGGGCCAGTTTTAAAACTGCCACCCTCGGTATATGGGGCCAGTGCCCTACTCACTGAGCCACAGATGCTGCCATAGGGGTCCTCTATCATTTTTCTGCATGTGGCTGTCCAATTTTCTCAGCATTGTTTGTTGAATTGTGTTTCTTTTTCTCAGTGTAAGTTGTCTGCTTTGCTGAAGATCAGTTAGTTGTAGGCAGATGGTTTTATTTCTGGGTTCTCTATTCTATTCCATTGGTCTCTGTTTCTACTTTTATTTTTATTTATTTTTTTGGGGGGGACAGAGTCTCACTATGTCACCCTCTGTAGAGTGCTGTGGCATCACAGCTTACAGCCTCAAACTCTTGGGCTCAAGTGATTCTCTGGCCTCAGCCTCCCAAGTAGCTGGGACTACAGGTGCCCACCATAATGCCCAGCTAATTTTTTGTTTCAGTTGTTATTGTTGTTTTAGCTGGCTCAGGCCAGTTTTGAACCTTCCAGCCTCAGTGTATGCGGCTGGTGCCATAACCTCTGTGCTACAGGAGCCAAGCCTGTTTCTACTTTTCTACCATTATCATGCTGTTTTGTTTAGTATAGACATGGTATAATTTGAAGTCCAGAAATGCGATGTCTCTATTTTTCTTAAGATCTTTGATAATTCAGGCTGTTTTTGATTCCAAGTGAAACTTAGAATTAATTATTTTTTCTAGATCTGTGAAATATAATATTTATATTTTAATGGGAATTACATTGAATCTTAAATCACTTTGGGCTGTGTCGACATTTTAATAATGTTGAATCTACCAATCCACGAGGATATTTTTCTATTTGTTTGTGTCATCTGTGATTTCTTTCATGGTGTTTTGTAAATTTCCTTGTAGAGATCTTTTGCCTCCTTGGTTATATATATTCTCCTAGGTATTTTATTTAATTTGTAGCTTTTACCAGTGGTATTGAGTCTTTGATTTGGCTCTCAGCTTGGCTGTTATTACTATATAGAAATACTACTGATATGTATACATTAATTTTGTAACATGAGACTTTGCTAAATTTATTTGTCAATTCTGGTAGTCTTTTGATGCAGCCATTGGGGTTTTCTACATATAAGATTGTATCATCAGCAAAAGGGGATAGTTTGGCCTCCCCCTTTTTTTTTGAGTATCATTTTTTTTTCATTCTTTTGCCTGATTGCCTAGGGTAGGACTTACAATACTATGTTGAATAGAAGTGTTTCCAGTGGGCACCCCTTTCTTGTTCTAGTTCGTACAGGGAATGCTTTCAACTTTTCCCACGTGATGTTGGCTGTGGATTTGTCATATATAGCTTTTATAATTTTGAGATATGTTTCATCTGTGTCACCTAGTTTTTAAAGGTGTTTATTCATGAAAGGGTGCTGGATTTTATCGTATATTATTTCCGCATCTATTGAGATGATCATATGATCTTTGTTTTTGCTTTTGTTTATGTGGTGAATCATGTTTATTGAGTTACATATGTTGAACCATCATTGCAACCCTGGGATAAAACCCACTTGGTCAAAGTGATTTATCGTTTTGTGATGTGCTACTAAATTCATTTTGCCAATATTTTATAGAAGATTTTTGCATCTATGTTCATAAGGGATATTGGTCTACAGTTTTCTTTTTTTGTTGTGTCCTTTTCTGGCTATGGGATCAAGATGATTCTAGCTTCATAGAATGAGTTAGGGGGGAATCCCTCCTTCTTGATGTTATGGAATCATACACATATGAAAGGCAGCAGGTCCTCTTTGTAGCTCTGGTAGAATTTGGTTGTAAATTTGTCTGGTCTCTGGCTTTTCTTTGTTTGTGTTAATAAATAAATTAAAAATGATATATGTTTTTTTCTTTTACAGTTTTTTTTTTTTTTTTTTTTAGAGACAGAGTCTCACTTTATCTCCCTCAGTAGAG
>NW_003852567.1:3666445-3674368 GCF_000181295.1 Otolemur garnettii
GGTTGCAGCTGTCATTGTTGTTTGGCGGGCCAGGCTGGATTTGAACCCACCACCTTAGGTGTATGTGGCTGGCGCCTTAGCTACTTGAGCCACAGGCACCGAGCCCAGACTTAAGTTTTATTTCTACTTTATTAAACCATTTCCTCTTAATTGTGAACATGGCTACAAATTCTTTTATGATTTAAAAAAATAGCAAATTCAGTAAGTGAGGACTAACTGAATGTTCACCTTGAGATTAGTATGATATGTGCTCAGTACCTGGCACATAGTAAGGTCTCCATATTTTATTTATTTATTTTTTTGCAATCCCACATGATTATTCCCACACAGTCATGTGTCACTTAACAGTGAGGATATGTTCTAGGAAATGTGTCATTGCTCCACAAACTTTATAGAGTGTGTATACATAAGCCTAGATGGTATAGATGACGGCACACCTAGGCTTCACACCAGTACAGTATGTTACTGTACTTGAACACTTTAGGCAATTGTCACATAATGGTAAGTATTTAAATATATCTAAACATAGAAAAGGTAAAATAAAAACATGGCATAAAAGATAAAAAATTGAGCACTTACCATGCGCTTACCATGCAGGACTGGAAATTGCTCTGGGTCAGTCAGTGAGTGAATGGTAAATAAATGTGAAGGCCTAGGTAAGTTACTGTACACTACTGTAGGCTTTAGAAGCACTGCAGACTTAGGCTATACTAAATTTGTTAAAATTTTTCTTTCTTAGCTTAGTAACCTTAGCTTACTTAGTTTTTTAATTTATAAACTTTTTAATTAAAAAATTTTAAGCGCTTTACTGATACATAATTCACATACCATATAATTCACTCATTTAGCATTCAGTGGTTTTTAGTATAATCATGGGGTTGTAAAACTAAGGCCACAATTCTGGAACATTTTCTTCACCCCGAAAAGAAAGCCCAAAAGCCCCTACCTCATTTCCCCTGCTAAGATTTCTACTTTCTAACTCCAAACCCTCAGCAATCACCCATCTATTTTCTGTCTGTAGATTTTCCCAGTTTTGACATTTCTTTTACTTAGCATAATATATTCAGGGTTCATCTGGGTTATAACATGTAGAAGTACTTCATTTCTTTTTATGCCCAAATAATATCTCGTTTTGTGGATATGTCACATTCTTTTAATCCATTAATTATCCGTTATTTTGGTTGTAACCATCTTAGCAGATATGGGATGGTATCTCATTATAGTTTTGATTGGCATTCCCCTAATAATTAATGATTTTGAATATCTTTCTGTGTGCTTATTGGTCATTTGTGTCATTTATTGAGAAAAACTAAGACACGGACACATATACATTAGCCTAGGCCTACACAGAGTTGGGATCGTCTTTACCACTGTCTTCTACCCCCACATCTTGTCCCACTGGAAGGTCTTCATGAGCAATAACACAGATAGAAGTGTCATCTCCTATGAGAACAATGCTTCCAGAGAAGATCTGGAACACCACCTGAAGGAACTATCTGAGAGTTTACCTGTTTTACAGGTAATTTTTTTTATAACTAGAAAATTCTCTGTAATGTGATAAAAAGCATAGTACAATAAAAAGTATAGAACAAACCAGTTACATAGTAATGATCATTACCAAGTATTATGTACAATACATAATTGTATGGGCTATACTTTAATATGACAGGAATCACTGCAGTTCTCTTTATGCCAGCATCCCATCTCTTGTTTATGAGATGGACTATGGTGTTACAATGTCTAGGACAGTGTTTTTCAACATTTTTTATCTCATGGCACTCTTGAACCTATAATTAAACTCCCATGGCAGACTTAAATTACATTGATCAATAAAAAGAGTAAAAAAGTATACTTAACTGTGCTTTGAAAATCTTTTGAAAATAATTTAATTAATGATCTTTAAAAATGTTCACAGTATACCTAAGATCCTCTCTTGGCATCTGGTTGAAAGTCACTGAATAGGTCATCACTGAGCACATGAATTTTTCAGCTCCTTTATAATCTTGTGGGACCTCCATCATATATGTTGCCTGTTACTAATTGAAACACATATGTAGTGTGTGACTGTATGTAAGCATTTTTTTTTTCTGCATGGAAAAGTACTGTAATAGGTGTAGAGAAATAATGCACTGGAATTTGTCAACATCTAAACAAAGACATTCCTACATCCCAGTGGAATCTCTACAGCAAGACTGCTAAAGACAAGGACATAAAACAATTCCCTTTAAGGGAAAATGAAAATAGGATTTTGCTGTTCCAACTCCAACAATGGCTTAGAATCTTGAGGTCCTCAAATGTGGTAGTTAACTAGTCCTTGCCAGTTCTACTTTCTGCTAGTTCATTACTGATGGCTGTGAATGGAATTGCTAAAAAGAAGAGAGAAAGGAAAAGGAAGGCAGAATTCTTATTAAGGTTATTTCTATTTCTGGCAAGTTGCTACTTGGTTATGTAGAACAACACATTTATCTGGAGGTCTTTTTAAAAAAAGTGAATGTTGCCTTATAATGAATACTAAATAAAACCAATAGAATCAGATTAATTTTTAATGAGCAGCGGTTGTGTACTGCATGTAATAATATTGAAATTAATACATAATTAAAGTGGATTTGTACAGAATAGTTCACTTGAGAGTTGAGTAGTGGAGAACAAAACTGAACATCTCCAAATGCGACCCCCAGCCCTGTGTTCAGATTTTTGAGACATGGAGAGAGTTTCCCTGAGGCAAAGTCATACTTAACAGGGGCATCCTTAAGAGGTCTTTGGGAACCTTGACCAGAGCTAGTTCATAGGAACTGGTACGCCATGCTAAGTAGGATGCAATTGACATGCATCACAGTCTTGCCCAGAACTTGGTCATCATCACAATGACTTTTCTTTTTATTTTCACTGACTAATTATTTTCACCTTCCTTAAGTCAGGTTGCTGGATCAAATCTTGAAAGTAAGAAAAGCAGTGTTGTGAACCTACATGTTTTAAATAGAATTTGCATTTCTTATATTGTAGGTAGTAGAATGGAACAATGGATACCCTGAAAATGACAAGAAAAATACAATGGGGGCAGAATTCCTTGCTCTGCAGCTCCACTGTGACTGCTCTAGTGAACAGCCATGTCACTGTGTCTGGAGAGGATGCCTCTGTGTGGGGACAGAGCAGCTGCAGATTTTAGCAGAAAGGGACCCCACTGAGCAGCTGTTGCCTTCCCCCACTCAGCATCAATCTCCCCATCCTCTGTCATCAACTCCATGATTTTCCCTCCCAGTCTCCATCCAATCACTTCAGATGGGGCTGCCCTAACTCTAGGCTTGCCACTCAGGGCTAGAGAGTCACACGCTCCTGTCCACCCCAGTTGGTTTAGAGATGAGCTTGTGACCCAGACTGGACCCAACAGAATCAATAAAATCCAGTACTAAGGTATTAGAAAACTTCTGGGAGACACGCCTTCTTTCTTTTTGTGCACTTAGAGCTGAGAAGGGGCAGACCTGGAACTGCAGGCTGTGGTAAGGCAAAAGCTTTCCAGAGAAAGAAACCAATACAGATCTTCAAAAGAGGTGGGGTAGCCTTCCATGACATTATTTACATACCCAGACCCAGCTGTGCTTAGAACTGATCTGCACCTGGACTTCTCAGTTACACCAACCAATACATTCCTCTCTTTTTTTTTTTGCTTAATTTATTTTGTGTTGGATTTTCTACCATGGCCTCTCAAAGGACTCTCAAAAGTCTGAACCTTTTCTCTAATATTAACTTAATAGAATTCAGGACACTTCCCCGTCCCAAATTTGTGTGATTGCTGGTGGAATTTGGGGACTCAGCATGCAATTTGGTCTTTGAGATCTCACAGGCCCTTTCTTCTATGGGTCATCTATATGGCCCAGAAATCTGGGAAGGAAAAGAAGCTAGGAGGCTGTAAAGTTAGAGAAATTAATGATGACTCCAAAGTCTCACTTTTTTGTAGTGCCTGCCCCATTGGAGCAGATTTCTCCAAGGCAGAGCTTCTCAAGCTTTAAGGGTTACATAATCACTAGAGGCTCATGTTACAAATGAACTTCTGAGTCAGTAAGTCTGGGTGGGGGATGTGATCCTGCATTTTTAATAAGCTTCCAGGTGGCCTGGATGCTACTGGTCCAAGGGCCATGATGAATCACTTATTTTTAATTTTAAGTAACTTACTTGTTTATCTAACTTTGAAATAAAAACTCCTGCTTGCATTCTTATTAATTTAAAATTTCCCTGGCAGATAGAGACCGTATTGTATAGTATCAACAGCTGGTTTTGCCCTGGCCAAACAGAAACATACAGTGTTTTTCTCTTTCCCCGGGCAGCTGTGAGCATCGGCATAGATTTTCCAGACCTATCACTAAGTGGTCCTGAAGGACCCCAAAATCTATATTGTAGTTTTAGAGAAGTAAGTCAGAGGTCAGCCCTTTATTTAATAAACACATCAATTCTGAGTCCACAATTTTATTTTTAAAAACAATTCTTACTAAAAGGGCAGGATACGTATTATAATAATAAGTGTTCCCTGTCAGTACTGAAAGAGAGGGAAGAGCACGACAGGGGATCTGAAGAAGGCAGACGGAGAGCACTGAAGAAAAGCAGCCGAGGGGAGGCCCCTTCTCTACAGTGCAGACGAAAGGAGGAGGCACTGCCGAAGGATTGGATGCTCCCAGTCTCAAGCCCAAGGTGACTGTGGCATTGGGCCAGCACTTGTTCTGCGAACCTGCTTGGCTGGCTACTGCAGTAGGAGCTGCTCTCTAGGGGAAAACCAAGGATTGCCATGGTAGGGGGTGTTCTGGGGTCTGGTTTATTCTGAGCATTGGATTGTAAGCTAGAATATAGGCTGCGTTTCTCCATTTTCAGAGGTGTTTGAGTGACAAATTGGTCGCAGATACAATATCAAATGAGAGTCCTAGGGCAAGTAACAGCTTTAAAAAATATGGAAGAGGCTTGTATATATTTTAATGTAACTAAGCTAGGGAAAGAATCTGAAGAATGTTGGAGTGGAAGGGGACAGTGAGGCAGACACTTAGGTACATGTAGAATAGGAACTTGTGTGTGTGTATTTCAGATCAGTGACAATAATTTCGCAGAAAGAAGGTTAAAAGGAGACAATGCTGTAATATTTGGTCTTCAGAAATCTATCTCTTTGAATGATTAGAATAAGATACAAGCTTGATTAGTATTCCCACGGAGCCTTTTGTTTAACTTCCAGCAAAGGGTTTTATTTCCCTGAAATATGATTCCAATATGCTGATCCTAAGCCTAAGTTAATTTTAAGACATTTCCCTTCACTTATGAAAAAGGGCTCATCAGCAGTCCCGGCCAAAAACTCATTAAAATACCTTTTAAGCTCTACTTTAAGGTCATTTCTAGTATTCTTTGCAGCGTTAATTAGAAAACTGCAGTTTCCTTCATTCCTCTCAGAAACCCTCTCCAGAAGCATCTTTGACTCAGTTTGGCATTTTTTGCTGACTGCCTGCTTCCCCGAACTTAGCTCTAATGGAATAAATGGCTCTATTTTTGCTTTGCTGTATTTTCTTTAGCTATTAGTTTTGCAGCCTTGATCACTGATAAACCTAGAGCTGCCATTTATTAATTTATTTAGATGCTTTTCACACTCTCCACAGAGTCAGAGAAGGTGCCAATTAAAGTTGTTACTGCAAGACTGAGATTACAGAAAATAAATTTATATGCTCGGAGTACTAACTTGCATCAAATTGCATCCCAGTTTCCTAAAAGCATAAAGGTCCCATGTAAATTCAGTGTGTCCTTATTGCTACATCTTTGTAGACATTTCATCAAGTCTAATTAAGTTATTGCCTTCAACAAAATACATATGGAAAATGTATAAACTATATATTTTGTATGCATGAGAGCAAAGTATTGAAGAGGACACAGAAACCCCACCTTCCAGTTGCAGTTACGTTTTTGCAGGAAGTCGGGGACAAATACTAAGCCAGAGTTCACAGAACTTGGTCAGGCCTCAAAGTCACATGGGAGCTCTTTAAAAATACAGCTTCCTGGACCTCACTCTGAACCTACTGAGTCAGCCTCACTTGTGCTGGGGCCCAGCAATCTGTATGTATGTAAAGATACCCAGAAATTCTAATACAGTTATTTGTCTTTACACTGTTTGGCAATCTTATACTGGGAATAAGCAGAAATATTAAAGTTGAAAAATTTTTATTTATATTTGTTTAATCCAGGCAAATATATTTTTAAAAAAAAAAGGTACACTCACCAGGATCATTTCTTGGGTCTGAGGTGGACAGAGACTTAAGCTGGGCCCTAAACAGCTTGAGCACTTCTTGGCCATGGGCGAGGACTGTGAAGTCAGCAGACAGAGACTGTGATCATGTTTGGGAAAGTGACTAAAGCTGGGCTGGAATAAAAAGGTCCAAAACTAGTCTCTAAAGCAGAGGGGTAGTTCTAGAGCAGGGGTCATGGTATTAAAACAGCAATGAAAGGCAGGGGAAAGAGGGCTGCTGTGATGCATAAATCCCAGAACCATTCACGTGATAGTTGTATTAGTTATCAATTGTTGTGTAACAAGTCACCCTAAACACAGCAGCTTACAACAAGAAATATTTCCTATCACAATTTCCATGAGTCAGACATCTAGATCTCTCATGTAGTTGTGATACCGGATTTTGATACTGGATTTCCAGGCTCTTGGTCTTGGCGGTTTGAAGAATGAAGCCATGGACCACAGGATCAGCAGTAGGTTATGTTTTATTTAATAAGTGTTATAGCTCTCACAATGAACCAAACCTCCTTGCAGAGCAGGATCAGCAGTACAAGTGTTGCTCTCCTGTGCTCACTTGCTCTCTCGCTCTTCTCTCACTCAGAGGTCTGTGGAAGTTTGCATCTGGGCTCTGCTTAGGGGCTTATATAGGGGCAGTTGTCCAACGAGGTTTCGGGTCCTGAAAAGAAACCAATCAGGAGCAGGTTTTGAAAATAGACCAATCAGGGATGCACTGGAGGAATTGCCAGTGTCTTCCTCAGCTCATGTCCGGTTCCTTTGGCTACTGGAGCCTCCTTTGGGGGAGGGAAGCTCCCCCCGCTTGCCTACGCTCCTGCCTGCTGGTTCCGCTGCCAGCTGCCGCCACCAACACCGCCAAGATGGAGGTGGCAGGTCCTCCAGCCCCACTCGACTGAGCTGGCTGGGGCACCACCTGTCCGGTATCACTTGTATTCAAGCTGTTGGTTGGGCCTGGAGTTATCCTGAGACTTTCCTGGGTGAGAATCTCCTTCCAAGCTCCGTCCTGGTGGCTGTTGTTGGCAGGCCTCAGACAATTGACTACCAAGCTTGCTGATGTGGTTGCTGGCAGGACTTGGGTCAAAATCATGTAGGCCTGGCCCTGGATTGTCTGAGTGTCCTCATGACATGTCAGCTGGCTTTCCATTGAGTCAGTGATGAAAGAGAGAAGGAGAGCTCCCAGGACAGAAGTTGCAGTCATTTTATAACCTAGTCTCAGAAGTGACATTGTACTGCTTCTGGGTATACTATTCACCAAGGGTGCATCATTGAGTCCAGCCCACACTCAAGATGATGGGAATTAAGAACTTTGAGGGGAGGAGCATTAAAGAATTTGCAAACCTATCTTTAAAACTTGAACAGCAGTCTGAGTCCCCTCTGTCCTTTCTTTGGGCAAAGCACACCTTACATGGCTGCACTTGACAGTCCTGGCTGAAAACCAAGAGGCCAAGGCTAGGAGCAGAAGGTGAGACAAACCTGGGTAACCTGGAGAAATTCAGGGTAAGGAGTAGAGGTGCGAGTGAAGCCACAGAGCACGGTGTTGAGGGCCCAGCTTAAGTTTCAGGTTCTTTCTTTGTGTAAAGGGATTACACCTGGGCAGTAATTTTGCCAATCCCATGAAGTTGCTTCCCACATTAAATTCTTCGGTGAGTTCAGTTGGTTTT
>NW_003852567.1:3675086-3683430 GCF_000181295.1 Otolemur garnettii
AAGGAACATATTAGTTTACATTCCCACCAGCAGTGTAGGAGTGTTCCCTTTTCTCCACATCCACGCCAGCATCTCTGGTTTTGGGATTTTGTGATATAGGCTAATCTCACTGGAGTTAGATGATATCTCAGAGTAGTTTTGATTTGCATTTCTCTGATGATTAAGGATGGTGAGCAACAACTTTTATTTATTTATTTATTTTGGCCGGGGCTGGTTTTGAGCCCATCACCTCCGGCATATGGGGCCAGTGCCCTACCCTTTTGAGCCATAGGTGCCGCCCTACTACATACATTTTTTACCTCCTTCTCCATAGCCACACTGCCACCCTTCCCCAGGCCTCTAAAATCTCCAAGCTGGATGGCAGCACAGACTTCTACTTACTGCTAATTTAAAGTTCATTCCTCTCACAGCAACCAGAATCATCTTTAAAAAGTACAAATCAAATCATACCGTACCTCAGCTTGAAATATTCAGCACTTCCACATGGTTGTAAAATAGAATTAAAACTCCTCACCAGGAACCAGAAGGCCCTGCCTTATCTGACTTTCATCTGCCTTTCTGGATTTTTCCTGGACCATCATACCTGCAGCATCCTTTCTGCTTATCTAGCAAGCCAGGCTAGGCCCCCAAGGACCTTTGCACTTGCTCTGGGGTTTCTTCTCCCAGGTCTGTGTGTGATTGTCTCCTTCCTGTTCTTCTGGCCCTGGCTTGGATGTCACCTCCCTAGAGAGACTTCCCTAATCGCCCCACATTTTTATTTCTTCATTTAATTATTTTCCTTCTCAGCATTGACATAATCTGCAATTGTTTGTTTTCTTGCTGTCTCCATCCACATGGAGAGCAAGGTCCACAAAGACAGTGCCCTGTTTGGTTTCCTTGCTGTTGTGTCCTTAGGGATTAACTCAATCTGTGGCTCATTGTAGACTCTCAAAAAAAAAAAAGTTATTGAATGAATAAATAAACAGGAAAATGTATATTAAATGCTTAGTACAATGCCTGGCACATAGTAAGTGCCAACATGTGTTAATTACATATTGGGTATATTAACATCTATTTCACAGGGCTGGTGAAAGGATTAATGGGGGTGGCATATGAAAGGCATCAACCTTGTGCACCATTTATTGAATTCCTAGTGTTATGTTTGTGTAATGGGGATAAAGAAAGGTTGACATGTGGCTATACAATGTCTACATATGTGTGTTTGGGATCTCCTATGTGTTTGACTGAATTTTCAAATGTTCATATTGATATTATTGAGATTTTAAAACCCCAAGCTATCAAATGTTGTGCTTTGTGTAGTGAAATGTGAAATGAGTGAATATAATATTACTTTGAGCACAGTTTGTACCATAAAGTAAGTTACTAAATGGGCTTCAGTGTTTATTAATGTTGGAAACGTTGTTAACGCAAGCATTCCTTTAGCTTGCCTTTCCTACACTTGACAAAATGAATCTTGTTTGTGTTAGAATATTTGTTCTGTAACAGGCATATGGCAGAAAAAATTTAGATAGTATTGTTGTGGGAATTTCTTCCTAAGTAGGTCCCTGGTCTCGGAGATTCGAAGAATGAATCCACGGACCACAGATCAATGGTAAGACAGGATTTATTTTACAGAAATAATATAGAAAAAAGCAACAGAGCTTCTGGCAAAGGGAAGCTTCACTACACGAAGTCGGAAAAAAATCCCCCCTCTGCCTGGGTTCCTTGTCTAGGAATATATATAGTCTCAGGGGTCCTTTGTAGTTACGTTTGGCCAGGACTTGGTAACAAATGAATGGATATAGTCCCTTCCACTGGGCAAGATGAATGAGTGCATTAATGAATGGATGCAGTCTTCCAACCGGTAAGATGAAGGAGTGTATCAATCAATGGATACAGTCCCTTCCTCTAGGGCCAAGGTGAATGAGGTCATTAATGATGGATACAGTCCATCCATGAAATTGTCCAGGGCTAGGAAACTTACATGAAATTGTCTAGGCCTAGGAAATGAAAGGTCCCCACACCCTTAGGCCTGTAAAGTGCTCACAGGGGAGTAGTGCAACCAGAGGAGGACTCTCTAGGTTCAAAGATGGTTCTGAGGGTTGGCATCAGCAACAGCATGGGCTTTGCCCTGGTCTCCCTCAACTAGGGACCCGCAGGTTTCCAAAGTGCTTGCCCTATTTCCCTCACTTGGTTCTTCAGCTCTCGCCTCCCCTAGTCCATTGCACCAACACCCCAAGGCGGAGATCCAGAAGGCTCTGCAGGTCCTCCTGGCTGGCTGGTGCTGACCAAGCCCGGGTGCATGCGCCCCACATCAGTATCAGAGAAAACTATCAAGAGAAAAAGTTTCTTAAATATAAGGGCAGCTACTGGTAGCAATCTAATTCTAAGTGCTGGATCTTCCACTGTGACACCCCATGCCACGTCTTAAGGTGCCTCTGTTGGCAAAGAGCTTGGCAGAGGCAACACTCAGCAAAAGCTTCTTTAAAAAGGAAGGAAAAGCAAACTGAAGTTTAGGTTAACACTTTATGCACTAAGAAGACAAAATATGGGATTGAAGTCTTGGAAACTGGGTTTAAGCCACTATCTTATTGTTTACATGTCTATAATCTAGGACAAAGGAATCCACTCTGTAATCTGGACTCCCCTGAACCTGGGATTCTGAAACTGTAACATGAAAACACTGTTTAACTTTCTAGCAAAGAATTGATGTGGTGACAAATGAGACATAAGATACCAGCTGAATGTAGTTGGTCGTTTTTACTTTCTTCCCTTGCAGCTGGCCTCAGAAAGTTAGCTTGCTTTTCCATCTTTTCTAATATTTTTTGCCTCTTTCGAGCCCAAACCTCCTACACACACAACAGAGTGGCCTAGTCTCTATGCACTCTATTTTCTACCAGACATATCCAAGGCCTTTTGATTTTATGCATTGTAATGTTAATCAAAATATGAAACAAAACTAGAGGGTAGTGATACTGGAATTTCTACTTTTCTCCTGGCTGGCTCATCAAACCTGAGAAAGGATTTTCAGGTTCTTGGTCTTGGTGATTTGAAGAATAAATCCGCAGACCACAGATCAGTGGCAAGACAGAATTTATTTACAGAAAACAATAGAAAAACACTAAAGTTCCTGGTAGGGAGAGAAAATCCAAGTCGGGAGAGAAAAGCTCTCTCCGTTGTTCTCTCCCCGTCTCTCTGTTTAGTGGTATATATAGGTGCATGGGTTGAGCCCAGGAAATGAATGGATACAGTTCCCTCCACTGGGGGAAGGTGAATGAACGCATTAATGAATGGGCATAGTTCCGTCTGTGGACGGAAGGTGAATGAATGTACTAATGAATGGACACAGTCCATTCACAGAATTGAGGCCTAGGAAACTTACATGAAATTGACCTAGGCATAGGAAATGGGGGTTCCGTTTTTAGTCATAAATGTAAAGGGAAGGAGACACCACGGTGCCGGTGACTCCTCAGCAGTTGTCCAGTCCTTTCAGCTACTGGAGCCTCCGGTGGAGGAGAGAGGCTCTCTCCCTTGCCTACGCTCCGGCCCGCTGGTTCCTGTGCCAGCTGCCGCTGCATCAGCACCGCCAAGGTGGAGGTGGTGGGTCCTCCAACCCAGCTCGGCTGAGCGGGCTAGGGCGCCACCTGTCCTGTATCAGTAGCTACATAGTAAGCACAGTTGCTGATGAGTATTTTATAATTTCATTCTGAAAACAAACAAACAAAACCCCCAAAAAACAACAACCTAGAACCCCTGTGAAATTCTTCACCTATGCCCCTGTTCTTGGGGACGGGTTCATCAACCCTCCCATCCTTCTGATGTCTTCCTCCTGGAAGAGACCTCCTTTTAGCAGTTATAAAGCGACAAAGTAAATCAATAGGTGATTTCCCCCCATCCCAACTGAGTGATTTGCCTCTCTGAGAATGCTTGGCCTGAATGGTTTCCATTGTAACTGAATTCTGACCACCCAAGAAGTGTCCCTTTGAACATCCCTCACACTAGATAGTGATGTTGCCAGTAAGGATTATCTTTGACTAAAAAGAGACCTCTCAGAGGGTACTCTAATAATTCCCAGCATACTTCCTTACTTGGAAGAAAGTAAATTTGACAAAAAAAATTTCAATTCTGTAAGTAGGTTATAATTTAATTCTCTTCCATTCATTAATTCACAAACATGCTTTGTACTAGGATCTCGTGACAGAAAGATAATAGACATGTTCCCAATGGCAAAGAGCTTCAGGTCGAATGGAAGAGACAAAGCTGCTAACAAGCACAGACATGCTAACTCCACGGCAGAGGCAGGTACAGGGCACAGCTCGTTAGACAAGAGAGGGGCTGCTTCCTTCTGGGCTGGTAGATACCAGGAAGATGATGGGATCAGATAAGCCCCCACACTTTGTGGCTTCAAACAAGGAAATTTATTCCATTTCTGCTGGTCAGGAGTCTGGGCATGGGGTGGGTGGGTGGGAGGTTCTTGCCCGGTGTGTCAGGAGGCTGCAGTCAACATGTCAGCCGGGGAAGGATCTGCTCCCAGACTCACCCGTGGCTGTTGGAAGGATTCAGTTCCCCACAGGCTCTTAAACTGAGGGTCTTAGTTACTTTCCGGTTGTAGCTAAAGGCTTCTTTCAGTTTCTGGCCACATGAGCCTCTGAGCAGGGAAGCTCACAAGACCACGGCTTGTTTCATTGCAGTGAGCAAGTGAAAAGAGGCAGAGAGAGAATGGGAGCAAGACCCAGGCCAGAGTCTTTTGAGATCTAATCTCTGAAGTGACTTCTGTCACTTTTGCCATAATCTGTTCATCAGAAGCGGGTCACTAGATTCATCTATACTGGAGGGGAGGGAATTACACTGGACAGGAAGTGGGGATCACTGGGAACCCGACTGGGAACTGACTGCAGAGGAGTAAGAATTCAGCAGAGCAGATCTGGGATGCTGGAAGAGGAGGAGCCCATCCAAGAAAGAGGAAGGCAGACGAGCCAGCCAGGAAAGCATGAGCAAGACCTGATTGGAGAATTTCAAATATTTGACTCGAATGCAGGGTGCAGGGCTGGGATAAAGAGTGGTGATAATTATTGTCTTAGTGGTGATGGTAGGAAATGAAGTTAGAAAGATAGCAGGTAGGAGACAGGTTCAATGGCTGGAAAGTTACAGATACACAAGAAGAATAAGTTCCAGAGTGCTGCTGTGAAATATAGTACCCAGAGTTAATAATATGGTATTGTGTACTTAAAAAATTTGTTAAGAGGGTAAATCTCATTTTAAGTGCTTTTTTTTTTTTTTTAAACCATGAAACAAACTCAACAAAACCAAATCACAAACAAAACAAACAAAAACCCATAAGGACACAAGGAAAATTTTGGAGGTGATGGATATGTTTATTACGATTGAGGTAATGGTTTCATGGATATGTGCTTATGTCCAGATTTATCAACATATATAAATTAAATACGTACCCTTTTGAGTATATTAGTTATACCTCATGTTAAAAATGATGCAGGTTACGAAGGGCTTTGTATAGAGAAATAGAGAAAATTAAACTTTATGCCAAGGTACTGGGGAACTACTAAGGCATTATAAGGAGAGAGATGATTACACATTTACTGTTGCAAGATTACTTTACGGTGGTGTTGATAACAGGCTTATTTATCTTGCTTCCACTTGATCTTATTAGATCCTCATAACCAACATGCATGCCAGCTTTTCTGGTCTGTGCAAGTGAGGCGCTTTAGGGCTTTAACAACAAACCATCAATAATCTGTCACTTGCTTATGGGTTGTGTATGTTGTGCTAGTTGTGAAATGGCCGAAGAGTGGGCAACTGATCTCTTTTTCTTGCATCAATTTCAGGAAAACTGGGAAAACTTGATGAGAAGCAGTTGTTGGTTTGTCCCTTAGTGGGATACAATTTAATTAGCTTTCTTAGATTGTTTACTTTAGCCCCACTGAATGAGATCCATCCCACTGTTTCTGTCTTGAAGCCTTATTGTTCTACAGTTGGAAAGTTTTGAAAAGCCATTAGCAAAGCACTAAGAGACAAAATACATACGGGCAAACTCTGGTGACCTCTTAGAGATTTAAAACAGTTTTTGAAATAGAAAAATGATAAAGCAAGCATGCCTCAGTTCCTTGTTTGTGAAGGGAGGGTCTTGGGTGCAGTGATCTCTGAGGCCCTGGAGAGGTCCACATCCTGATGTTATCTGTAAGAGGCATAATTACCTAGAAATCTGTTTGTTTATTTTACTTCTGGAGATTAATCTTAGGGCAGGGTATATCCTTTTCATTTCAGGCTGACATGAATTCTTTGATGTTTTGGGGTCATATAATTGTGAAGTAGGTCTTTCTTCCTGAATTATTGCAAAATGCTTAGAAAAGCAGTTGCTAAGATAACATTGGAACCTGTAAAATGCATTTACTTCCTCCTATATTGCTGACAGATTGAGCTTTTTTTCATTTCCAGCACGGACTTTGTCATTTCCAGCAGGGACTATAAAATGCATGAAAAGAGGAACAGCCCAGAGGACTAAAGCAGAACTAGAGAGTCTGTCCTACCTTTATCAGTTAGTTGGGAAGAAAAAAGAGCCACGAGTGCACCTGAGTTGGCCCAGAGCCGTCTCTGCCCTGTCTCTCTCTCACGGAGCAGAGGTGTACCCTCCCTAGGTGTGCAGCCCTGGAGCCAGTCCAGACATGCTTATTTTAAGCTAAGAAGAGGATGGTGTGGTTAGATAAAGGGACTCTCTATTTACCAGAGGAGGTCCTTGAGCCTGACATCCTATGAAGATGGTGAAAGAGTTTATGGGGAAGGACTAAACCCTTATTCTGCAATGACAACTAGAAAATGTGTTGCACAAAAAGTAAATGTAGGCTTTTGTGATCTCTGCAGGTCCTCTTCACTAAAAAGGTGGTATTAAGAACTTAAAAATATTTTTTAATAATTTGTTTTTAAGTTAAGTGATTAATACACACCTGTTCATTATATTATTTGCTTATATGTTGTGAAAAATGTAGGTTGCAATGGAATTTTAAAACAACTTTATAATCAAATGTAATAAACTGTACATATTTTAAGTAGGCAATTTGACAAGTTTTGACATATGTATGTATTTGTGAAGTCATTACCACATAAAAAAAAATGAACATCTCCACCACTCCCACACTTTTCCATGTTCCTTTGTAATCCATCTCTTCTGGTTCTCCATACCCTCCTCACCCCTTGAAACCACTGATTTCTTTTTTTTTTTTTTCGCTATACATTGGTTTGCATTTTCCAGAATTTTATGTAAGTGAAGTCATACAGTATGTAATGTATGGTGCTGACTTCTTTCCTTCATAATTGAGATTCATCGATGTTGTTTCATATAACCATAGTTTATTCCTTTTTATTGCTAAGGAGCATTCCATTGTAGAATATACCAGAATTTATTTATTCATTCACCTGCTGATGAATATTTGGGTTGCTTCAAGTTTTGCTTGTCATAATTAAAGCTGCTATAAACACTCTTTTACAAGTTTTATGTGTGGATATGCTTTTCCATTTCTGTTGGGTAAGTACCTAGAAAGGCAATAGCTAGATCATGTGGTAGGATTATGTTAAGCTTTTAAAGAAACTACTAACCTATCTTCCAATGAAGCGGCACCATTTTGCATTCTCCCCGGCAGGGCTGAGTCCCAGGTCCTCCACATTCTCTCAAATGCTTGCTATGGTCAGTACTTTTCGTTTTAGTCGTCCTAATAGGTGTGTAGTCATATCTGATTGCGATTTTAATTTGCATTGTTCAATGAGTAATGATGTTGAGCTCCTTTTCATGTGCCTATTTGACATCCGTAGATTTTCTTGTTTGAATTTCAGAATGTTAGAGTGCATGTTTTTGTTTACATACTTTGTCATTGTGCACACCGATCAAAGTCGTGCACATAAATGTGTCCTTCACCCACGCAGAGTGCACTGTGCTCAGAGCCGTGAGTTTACCCATCCCCTCCCAAACCTTCCCCAGCTTGATTTTCACCAGAATTGACTTCCATATATGCACTTATGTGTTGATGGATTAGTTCCAGTTTTCTCTGGTGATGTATATGTTTAAATCTTTTGTCCATTTAAAAAATCAGCCTGTTTTCTTACTGTTTAGTTTTGAGAGTTAAAAAAATATATTCTATAGATAAAAGTATTTATCAAATATATACTGTACAAAAATAATTTCTTTCCAGTTACTGTCTTATTTTCTTATTTCCTTATCCATGTCTTTTAATTGTAAAATCTTTAAATTTGAAGTCCAATTTATCAATTGGGTCTTTTATTGATTAACCTTTTGGTGTCATATCTAAGAAACCCTTGACTGTCCTAAGATCTCAGGGATCTTGTTTTTTTTTTT
>NW_003852567.1:3683536-3705912 GCF_000181295.1 Otolemur garnettii
AAAAATGTATCCTTTGCTACATGTATTTCAACTTTTTCTTCCTGTATGTGGTTTGTCTTCTTTTTTCTCTTAACATTGTCTTTTGTAATATAATACTTTTAAATTTTGATTCAGTCACATGTCAATTTTATGATTTATGAGTTATAATTTTTTACTGTATCTAAGAAATCTTCATTGCTTAAAAATCTCTTGGTTAGCATTGATTCTCCAACCTTTAGCTATCTGTGCACTGTATGACAATCAAACATTCAAATATGGGAGAAATATCCTTAGCATATGGAATATGCTAATATTGTGAGAATAGTGTATTAGTTCTGAAACTTAAGAGGGGCCAGGGAAGTTTGCAATAGACAAATTAGGTATAGAAGACATTTCTGAACTTTGTTGGGAAGAAAGGGAAAAAACCTTGCCATGGATGGTTCTAACTACTTTTTTTTTTTAATTGCTTCAGGTACATTGTTTGCATTTGTTAGGTAAAGTCCCTCTTATAATTGTGTCTTGCCCCCAAGAGGTGTGCCATACCCTTAAGTCCTCCATCCTTCTCCTTCCTCCCCTCTCCTCACTCTCTCGTTCTCTGCTTGGTACCTTGAATTGATTTGAGTTTTTCTCTTATGAGGGTATATGTATCAGATTGTCTACTGGCTTCATATTAGAATTGAGTACATTAGATTCTTACTTCTCCATTCTTGTGATACTTTATTAAGAGGAAGGTATTCCACCTCCATCCAGGTTAATACAAAAGATATAAAGTCTCCATCTTTTTAATGGCTGAATAGTATTCCATGGTATACATATACCACAGCTTGTTAATCCATTCCTGGATTGGTGGGCATTTAGGCTGTTTCCACATTATGGCGATTGTAAATTGAACTGCAATAAACAGTCTAGTGCAAATGTCCTTATGATAAAAGGATTTTTTTCCTAACTACTTTTGAGAACAGAAGGATAACCATGGTGAAGATGAGATTGATATTATTAAGATAACACACTGGAGAGTAGGTGAGGCATATATGTAAAGTGAAAGATCAACCATGAAGCATTAGTGGCCATTACCTCACTCTGTGAAAAATTATTGGGAATCATTTTGGGTCTGGGAAATAAGTCATATTCCTTCTTCTACTCCAACCCAGAAAAAACTCAGTTTGTGAGCCATGGAAAATTTGCCTTCCTTTCTCTTACAAGGGACTCTCCTTGGTTAGCATCTTTGCCTGTTTCAAATCTTCACTATTTTCTTTCGCTTGTCCAGTTAGCTTATGCAGCTTCTTGGTTCTAACAGCTACCTTGCCTTCCGCCTCACGGAGGCCAGTGGAAATGCTCTGGTCCCCTGCGCCTGAACACATATTTGCATGTACAACTATTCCTTTAAATCTGCAGTCATCTTCCTCTGTAGTCATTCCATCAGTTTCTTATATTCTTATTGCTGTCTTTCTACTGGGCCCTTCTTGTAGTAAATAAATATACTCAGAGATCTCCTGATCTAAACACATTTCTCCACGAGACTTTGAATTCCCCTTTTTTGATTTTTGGCTTTCCTTCCCTTTCCCCCCCATTTTGAGACAGAGTCTTGCTGTGTCGCCTCAGCTAGAGTGCAGTGGCATCATCATGCTCAGCTCACTGCCACCTCAATCTCCTGGGCTCAGGGGATCCTCCCACCTCATTCTCCCTAGGAGCTGGGAGGGCCCGTGTCACCATGTCTGGCTAATTTTTTCTACTGTTAGTACAGATGGGGTCTTGCTCTTGCTTAGGCTTCCTCTTTTATTTACATGTTTTCGAAAGAGTAATATTTCTATCTCCACTTCTTTCTCCTATTGCAACTTTCTCCTCAATACATTGCACCCTGACAGAGAATAGCTTTACCACACTTTGGCAACTACTTTCCCAATGTCCAACAGCTCTTTCATTGCCACATCTAGTGGACTTTTACAAAGGACTATTGTACTGGACTTCTCAGTTCCTTCCCCCCCTCCCAAATCTACATTTTTGAGTACCACGAAATTTCACTTTCTTGGTTCTTCTGCTTCTCAGACTATATTTTTATTGTCTATCTGTTCAATAAATTTGTGTTTTTAAAAAATTAAGTGACTCACTTAAATGAATGATAAATATCGTAGCACATTGGGGCTATTTCCGGTTTCTTGTCAAGACTTTTAATTGGGTATCCAAACGAAAAATCTTACTGGTAGCTTCTGCTTTTCATTTTAGTAGATTGTATGTTCTATTTTTATTCAATTAACTTTTCACTTGACTTTAGCTTAGTAGAGAAAGTATCCTCTTGGATCTGTTTACCTATATATATTTTTTGGTGCAAATCTGGACAGTCATTAAATTTGCTCAATAAAACAGCTGCATGCAGAGAATTCAACTTGGGCCTGGAATATAGAGTTCTATGCTTTAAAAATTATGCAAACCTTAGAAATCTGCAAATGAGAATTGAATTTGGAGCCTAGAGGTAGAAAATGTAATTAAAGAGAATATAAGAGCTTCTAAGATTTTTTTTTCTGCATTGGAGTGTAAAAAAAGACAGATCTTATTTGCTTTTTTCTTTACCAGATAAAAAGGCAATACACAGGCTTAGAAATACAAAGTTGCTTTTGGCATTTAAATAGATTTTTGGCATATGGGATAGTAATCCTTGTTTAAGTCAACAATGCAGTGTGGAAGCACAGAGTTAAGGATAAATGCTTCATACATATGATTTCACTGTCATGTTTGGTATCACAGAGAGAAAACCATTAAATGGGACCACGTTTATCTTTTCATCAGTATTATTATCATTTTACTGGGTAGAATTAATCTCTTAAAATATTTTCTAATTTAAACCACTTTTGACTATTAAAAATACCAATGATCATTTCATTTGGTCAAAAATTCCAGATACATAGATTTTGTTTTTGAGAAAACAATTTAAATGGCTTGAAAAGAGGTTAATGGAGGCATACATAGGATAATGCCATAGTGTTTATATTTATTCTTTATTTCAACACGAGAGATTTTGTTTCCTCTTGCTTGCTTGTGTGAAATATAGCTGGTGTATGCCCTGTAAACAGCACAGCCTTCTGCAACAGAGAAGAGAATGGCAGCGTGCCTGACTAATGGCAGTTTAAAGTCTCTGATGCACAGGGATCAAATTAAGTAAGGCTTCTGTGTTGTCAAGATTTAGAATCTACTGATGCACCGACATTTATTCATCTGCTTTTTATTTAGCTTTGAAGGCTCGCAGGTCAGCTGCCTCTGATTGCTCTGGCTTCCTTCCAGAACTAGCTGCGGCCAAAGGAACAGGTGCAGTCACAATTCCACAAGGTGGCAGGCTGTCACGGAAAAACCCTTTCTCTCATTTACAACCCCTCTCTCCTTTTCCCTCCTTCTTCCTCCTTCTCTCCCTCCCTCCTTCTTTCCTTTTCTTCCACTCATTCCCAAAAATGTTTTACTGGTCTTTATGATAATATTTAGTATTTATTTTCTTACTGTCATAACCTTCTTTCCAATTCTGGAATAACAGGGAGGGTTTCTGAATGTTACTGTAGACCGAAGAACTATTCCACTTAATAAAAATTACATACATTACATAAAAGGTAACCAAATTTTTAAAATAGGATGCAAAGCCCCTACCAAAAAGAAAAGTACATCAAGTACCAGAGACTAAGGTGAGTATAATCCACCCTGCACTCCCTAGGAAGTCCATCCTGCTCATGTCCATTTCACTTTTAACCTCAGAAGGAATCTGCCTTGACCTTGTTGCCAGTTTTACCTACTGAGCCTGAGTATGAAGAGAGGCAGATTCACTCTCCCAGGACCTGAGGGCCTCTGAGCAGCAGGAGGGCGGCTGCACAGAGTCACCAGCGTTTTACTAAACTGCCAGGACTGTAGCAGGAGAAGACTTAACTGAGCCACCTATATTGTTTTGCTCAAAGCTTCTGATACAGGACAGGTGGCGCTCCAGCCAGCTCAGCCCAGCTGGGCTGGAGGACCCGCCACCTCCGCTTTGGCGGTGTTGGTGCAGCGGCAGCCAGCAGAGGAACCAGCAGGCTGGAGCCTAGGCAAGGGGTGGGAGCCTTCCTCCCCCACCGGAGGCTCTAGTAGCCAAAGGGACCGGACAACTGCTGGGGAGACACCTGCACCTTGGGGTCTCCTTCTTCTTTACACTTATGACTAAATACGGAACCCCCACTTCCTATGCCTAGGTCAATTTCATGTAAGTTTCCTAGGCCTCAGTTCTGTGAATGGACTGTGTCCATTCATTAGTACATTCATTCACCTTCCCCCGGCAGAAACGACTATGTCCATTCATAGTACATTCATTCACCTTCCCTTAGCGGAGGGAACTGTATCCATTCATTTCCTGGCCTCAACCCATGCACCTATATATATCGCTAGATGGAGAGAGACAGAGAGAGAAAAACGGAGAGGGTCTCGACTAGGGTTTTCTCTCCCTACCAGGAACTTTAGTATTTTTGTCTGTAAATAAATTCTGTCTTGCCACTGATCTGTGGTCCATGGATTTATTCTTCAAATCACGGAGACCAAGAACTTGAAAGTCTGGTAATCAGATTTGGCGAGCCAGCCAGGAGACAAGACGAAATTCCGGTTTCACTTCCACTAGTACTTTAGAACGTAAATGGAGAAACTAAGAATCACTTAAGCCAGTAACTTGACAGGGCTCTGTAACTATCATCATCAGAGAAAAGATGCAGACCCAGGTCTCTTTGGTGCCAACACCGCCTCCAGTTTAGACTGGATTCCTTTCCTTTTCCTCACACTGATTCCATTCTCCACATTTTCATCTCTTTTATTTATTCTTGATTCTAATTTCTTATCTCCCCAAAATTTACTCGATTCACATTTCACCGTCAACACTAGCCTATTACCAATCTCAGTGCTGTTTTTTAAATTTTAATTACTTTGATTATTAGTGATGCAAACATTTAAAACAAAAGCATATACTATTTCCTTTGTGAGTAATCTGTTCATGCTGTTTACATATTTTTTTCTCCCTTTTGGGAAGTATTCTTTTCTTTATTAGGTTCAAAATGAGTTTTTTTTTTAAAATATATTACCTCTTTGTCACATGTTACCAATACTTTTAAAAATAATTCTTCATTATTTTTTTCATTTTGCATATGGAAACGTTTTTCCATGTAGAAGATTTTAATCTTTATAAAATTGAACTTGTTATTTCCACTATGATCCTTAGTTTTGTTATCATCTTGTTTTCACAAATTTCTTAACCTCAAAATTGTCCTGTATTTTATGGGAGGGTTTTTTTTTTCTTCTTTCTTGGTCTTTATTATTTACTTCAAAACATTTAATTTTTACTTTCAGAATAATTTAATTTTCTATGTGATAAGAATAAAATCTAACTTTATCTCATTTTGAGAATAATCTATACTTTAGTATAATCTATACTAAATGTATTAAGTATGAGGCACGTAGTAAACTTACTCTGTGAGGTGGGTGCTATTCCCCTGCCCCCCCTTATTTCTCAGTGGAAGAAATTGAAGGACAGAAAGGTTACATAACTTGCCCAAGTCTAAGCTGGTTTCAGGAACCATGAAGGCTTGTAGCTTTCAGCTGATACTCTGATGTGAGAGATTGGCCAAGACTTTAAAAGTTCCTTCTCAGAGACTTAAGTAGGATGAAATTTTCTTTATAATTGTATTTTTATCTTTATTTTTCTTTCTAAACATTTAAAAAATAAATAGGCCACAGGTAAACTTAATGTACTTTCAGACTAAATTATGAACAAATAAAGCTATTAAAGGTAAAATGTAAATATAGTCTAATATATAAAGACTATAAAGTGAGTAAAAATACAGATTTACAAATAAAAGTTTGTATGTGTCTTTCAGAATCAATACATTTGAAAATTCTTCACTCACTTCCATAAATTATCTAGCTATGATAACTTTTCAAACTCTACCCACCCAGTTTTAGTTGCCTTTTCTGCAAGGATGATGGGTGGGTAGTGATCTACATACTAACTCTCCTGCTTCCACTCTTTCTTATGACAGATAGCCCAGATTTCCTAGTGTTTGGAATGCAGTGTGTTGCTTTGGAACCTGCCCAAGCTCACTCTCCTAAACCAATCTCACACTTTCAGGCTCATTAACTCTATACTCTAACAAGTTAAGTTCATTTGAGTTACATTTGTTAATTTACTCTGCTAGGGAAATTACTCACACTGTGTGTGTGCTACGCCCTAGTGGTCTGAGAGAATGAGCACTGTTTATTATCTGAGAGTCATTTCACCAAGGGGAAAAATTTGACTTCATCAATTTTACCCATAAGACTATAGAATACCAGCTTTCTATACTTGGCTGCTTGTATCCAGAAACAGTTTGTGAATAACATAAAACTATCAAAGCAATTGAGAAAACAGTACATGAAGGGGACCTGGTATTAAGATATAGATCTTGCAGCATATAAATTATGAAATAATTGTTTTGAACAGAAGCAATGGTCAAGTCAGTATCTCTTGTGAGTCAAACAGAATTTTCTTTCACATTTTATAGGATGCAAATCGTATTAGAGTTTTAAGAATTAGATATTTAATGAAAAAGAACCTGAAACATACATGAAGTAAAGAACATTTTGAGACTGCTTTGAGAAACCATGTCTCATTGGAGTGAGTTTTGAAAGTAGCTTGATTTTTGTTTTAAGATCAATATCAAAATTCTACTTTAAAATCTGGCCTTATATAGGACTCAAGTTTTGACTCAGTGGGTAATATTGGGCAATGGACTTAGATCATACAGATTCTATTCTGAGCTTTAGAATCTGGTAGCTGCCTTTTAGCTTTTAAAGAAGAGGATTTTTCTCTGTCTTTGCCTCTTTTTCTCTCTCATGCACATACACACACACACACACACACACACACACACGTCCCTGCAGAGCAGGAACCACAAAGTGAGATGACAGGAGCCATGTTTTTGAGGTAACTGTCATGAATGCTCTGCAGACGGAACTCACCCTAGGAGCAAATCAAACCTTCTTTAGTTTTTTCTGCAATACCCACGTCTGAGAAGAGAAGTATGGCAGATAAAGACACTGAACTTAAACTCTGAACCTTGGGCAATTGTAGTCAAGTACTGAAGAGTCTCTCTGTGAGTTCTTAAAGAGCCCTGGATATATCAAAGAACCACTATCTCTGTCTAGAGTATGGGAAACAGAACAACACGAACTCAGAAAGTTTTTGAGTTGGCGGGAACTATAGAATCTGGAAGGGAGGACAGGATTAGCTAGAGTAGAACAGAACTATTTCTATAATTTATGGATCTCCATGATCATTATGGAATTCCTCAACTAGGGATTTTCCTCATTTTTTAGGTAAGAGTTAAAGACTAAGTGGAAGCTAACAGTAAAATCACATTGTCTATTATATGAAGTTCATTGTGCACATAATTGTGCTTAGTGGAATCATTCTTAGTAGGGTAGGATTCTTAGTAGAATCATTTCTTCAAGTATTGTTGAAGAGAAATGGCAGAGCTTGATGGAATCCTACTGATAATTTTATTCAAGATTCCAGTAGGCAGAGTAGATCAGTAGTGTTCCCTAGAGAATGACATCTACTTATGGCCTATACCTTATGTTAATTCAGAAAGAGAAAGAATTATATAGTATTACAAGCCCTCATTCTTATTTCTAGCCAAACCCTCATCTTTTGAGGAATTTGAGGGTGGGACAGTAAAAGACTTGTTCAAGGCCACCAAAGGAACACAGAAGGGCTAGGGTTGGAATATAGATTTTTAGGTTCCCCCTTTTTTGGCTAGCCATGCTCTGATTCCTGATTTCACCAAATTCGCCTGTTCTGGCAAAGGAGAAAGCCTCTCTTAATCTGTTTCTGGAATAAAATTTCCTCTTGCCATTTGCAACACTCCAGAGAATAGAAACATAACAAAATCATTGTTTTGCATTAATACTTCCACTTCCAGCCATCTCGGCAATCAATCAGAACTTTTATCTTCTTGCCTGAAGAGACAAGGACATTTAATTCACAACAATTTCCTTTTCCCTTTCTCTCAGTGACTCTGTTAAATAAAACATGATGAATCACACTCTGCATTAGCATGCCAGCTAAAGCAGAGCCAAGGCTCTGCTAGAACAGAAAGGATCCCGCCCTTGCCTAAGCATGACACGCAAAATTGAGGTTAGCACTGGAAAATGCTCAAATTATGCACATGTGAACATTGGCCCCACTCAAAGAGGGGGCCAATACACAGTGAGAATAAAAACAGGAAGCTATGATAAAAATTAATAAATAAGTTCCAATTGACAAAAAGCACAGTCCTCCCCAATTAAGGCTAGTGTTTAAAAACACTTGGATCTTAGAAAGCTGAGCTGTGGCATAATCAGGCCAAGTATTCATGTTTCTATACTGGTTCTTTGAGTTAATTCCCTCCTTCCCATAACAATTAGAATACAATTTTTTTTTGGATCTGTGCATTTAGAGAGACTGTTCACCTTTCGTTGTCTTCAGAGTGCCCAAGGGTGCTTGTTCTGCATGTATTTTTAGAGCATCTCAGTGTACCTTGCAATTTTTTGCATATGGAGCTATTGATTATATAGTGTTGACAGGACCATAAGGGCATGGCTCCATCCAGCCACCTGGTTTTATGAAGACAGAAGATTACTTTTCTACTTCTATATTCTCTTCTACAGAAAGGTTATGGTTTGCGTAAGATCAAGGATAAATAGTGAAGTGTTGACTCGAATGTAGATCTTCTGTCTCTTACTAACAGTCATGTTTTCATTCATCTGTTTATTCATTCAAGAGATCCTATTTTTTTTCTGGGAATGTAAAGATAAACAAGATGCAGTGTCTTCCCCCAAATGTTTACAAACTGTGAGGGACTATAAATAAATAAGCAGTAATAGTAGTGTGATAAGTGCCATTATGGAATGAACATGAGATTCTGTGGGAGCGCATAGGAAAGGCTCCTAATGTAATCTGGCGGTTGAAGAAAAGATTTCTTGAGAAAGTAAAATCTAAGCTGCAACCTCAAGGAAGAGGGAGTCAGCCTAGGAAAGGGGTGAGGAACCAGGCAGGGGGAATAATAAGTGAGAAGCCTGGCTTAGTCAAGGAGAAAAAAAGTGTCATTTATGCTTAGGATGACTCTGCCATTGACAATGGTAAGAGAAGAAACTGGAAAGAGAAATTGTTTAGGGCTTCAAATGCCGTGGTAAAGACTCTGTCTTTTTTTTTTTTTTTTTGGACAGTCTTACTCTGTTGTCCTGGGTAGAGTGCCTTGGTGTCATAGCTCACAGCAACCTCAGTCTCTTGGGCTCAAGCACTCTGATCCTTTAGTCTCAGTCTCCTGAGTAGCTGGGACTATAGGTGCTAAACATAGAAAAACTGGATGAGTTTTTCCATGTTTAGGAGTGATGGGGCCTCAACTCTTGTTCAGGCTGGTCTTGAACTCTTGAGCTCAAGCAATCCACCTGCCTTGGCCTCCCAGAGTGTTAGAATTAGAGGCGTGAGCCACTGAGACTGGCCTGTATTAAATATTTTTGGACTTACTACTTATGGTAATGGGAAACCATCAAATGATTATCAGAACAAGATGAAAAAAATAAATTAATGCTACAGAATAATTACTTTGGTGTGCATAATAGATTATATAAAATTAAGAGAAGCTTGGAAAAGGCACCACCACCCCTAACCTGCCCCAGGCTAGAATCTCTATCTGCAAACTCTTTAGCCTTAATTCATCAGAAGGGAACTTATTTAGGAAATGAGAAAATGGTGGAAATTCTACTTACTTGGTAAACAAATTTCATAGTCTTTCTAGCTTCTAAAAGTAGGATTTTCCATTGTCATGTTCCCCATGTGGACAAGGCCATGCCATTTGGCATGGCAAATTATACTAGGTCATTAAATATGAAATGTTCAATTCCAAATCAAAGTTTAGTTTCTTATCTCTCAAAGAAGAAGCGTTCAGTTAGTCAAAGTATGTGCTTAAACTAGTGACACAATTTTGCCCAATTTAACAGTAGATTGTTTATCCCAGAGGTGAAGAAGCATAGAGAGCAAGTAGTGATTAAATCACAAAAGGTATTTTCCACAGCTTGTTGAGAATTGAATATTTTTACTTGCAAGAAGTGATCCAAAAGCCTAGAAGAAGTAATAGTCAGCTGGTGCAAGTTCTGGTGAATATGGTGGATGATACAGAATTTCCATGTCTGGCCAGTGTAGCTTGAGTAGTGTTGTTTGTGTGACATATGGTTGAGCATTGTCTTGCAGGAGGATTGGCCTGTAGAGACACTGATCTTGGCTGCCTAAATCAAAGCATACTCATCATGTCATCCAGTTCGGTTGCAGTAGACATTTGCTATCATTGACTGACCAGTTTCATGAAGCTGTGGTGGATAATAACATCACAGGACCACCAAAGATACCACTAGCTTCTTTGATGAATATTTTGTTTTGGACTATTTTCTGGCACTTTATCTTGATCCTATCATTGTGCCAAATTCTTTTGATTGTCAGAAAGAATCCATTTTTTAAAACACTTAACAATACATCATAGCAATGGTTCACCCTTATGTTGTGACAGCAAAGAAAGGCAAGCTTCAGTACGATTTCTCTTCTGATGCTCATTTTATTTATGAAGAACCTATCTATCCAGCTTCTCTACCTTGCTTATTTGTTTCAAATGGTCCAATATTGTTGAAATAATGACGTCAAACCTTGCTGCTGATTCACTCATAGGTTGAGATGGACTTGCTTTTACTGCAACTTTCAGCTCATCATTATCCACCTTGGTCTCGGGTCACCCATGTAGCTCATTTTCAAGATTAAAAGCACCAGAATTGAACTTCTCAAACCATTGATGTACCCATAGCCTTCACTTCACATATATTTCAAGCTGTCTGCTCTGCATTGATTCCACAACAAAACTCACATTTGAAAATAACATGATATTTTAAAAAATAATACAAAATTTTGACTAAAATTTGTTCTAAGAAAAATGTGAAAGATAATCCCAAGCCAAAATGTGTGAGTGAAAGAATGAGGATGTACCTTTGCAAGAAAACTGAGCAAGGGTCAATGTGAAATATTGGAGACATCAACTGTCAAACTTACTACTTAAGGAAATTGGATATTTAATACTTAATAATCTAGTATTTAGACTTGTGAATGTCTCACTTTTTGTATAAAGGAATCTGAAACTCTTGCAATTCTCCCTACAGGTTGGCTGATGATTAAAGTTCTGGTGACAACACTCACAGCTCTAGAACAAGCTCCATCATCCAAGCTTCCCTGAGAGAATTTTATCTCTCAAAGTCTTAGTTTATAAGCTCTTAAATATTCAGAAATTCATCTAGTAGCACAGAATTTTGTCTTCTTTGAAATTTCCTGTTTGACACTTGACTCATGGTCTCTGATTTTAATTCTCTCATTTTGGGGAGGGCTATATACAATCTCAAGTCCATAAGCCTTCCATTAACTTTTCAAAGAATGTTCATTATACTTTTCCAAAGTACAGGGTCCTATTCTATGGGGTCTACAAATTTATTCCAAGACTCATTATGCTAATTAAGTCTACATATGAATCAGACAATTAATTTCACAAACTCATCCTAGAAAAAGTGTTACATACCTTACTGCTGAATGTCACTACTGTCACCCTTGAAGTACTCCCCTTGGCCATCTGGTAACCATAGTAATATGAAGCAGTTAGGTATGTAGCACTTTTTCTAAGATGAGTTCTTGAACTTAATTGTCCAACATCATATATGAGAAATAAATAGTCCTCAGTCAATAGCCTGATGTGGTGGCATGTTCTTGCAGTCTCAGCTATTTGAAAGGCTGCGGTGGGAGGATTGCTTGAGCCAGCCTGGGCAATGTCTCCATAGGTAGCAAAGGGAAAATAGGGAAAAGTCATCTTGCAAAAGCTTACTAGCTCCTCACTGACCATGGGATGTCCACCATCTTTCCACACCCAGCTTAGGTCTCACGTTAGTAGAGACCAATAGAGGTCTCAGGAATAAACCAACCAAAGGACTGGTTGGTCTGGTTCCCTTCATAATCCCAGTGTGAGTTTGAATTAGAGGCCATCTAGAAGTGTAGATCACTTCTAAAGTTAAGAGAGGGAGGCTCATGACCAGGATGGAGGTGATCAGAGGGGATAGGGATGGTTTGGGGAGCAGCAGTGACTTCCCTCTTCTATAATGGGCTCTCTCTTTCATGTTTCATTTCAGGGAATATTCTGTATTGAACAAAAATCATTAACTCCTATCTTCTCTCCTGCACAGGTGTTTATGCTGAACTTGGGGTTTATCCAATCTCATAATCTCTCAGCTCTCTCTATGTCCCTTGTTATGGCCTTGCAAATCATTTTCTTTCTTTCTTCTTTTTTTGAGACAGAATCTCAGTCTGTTGCCCCAGGCTAGAATGCCATGGTCTTATAGATCACAGCAACCTCAAACTCTTGGGCTCAAGTGATCCTCTTGCCTCAGCCTCCCAACTAGCTGGGACTATAGGTGTGTGGCTTCACAAATCATTCACCTGGCATCATATCAGTCTAGATTCCTGGGTCTACCCCAGAACATGCCCTTTGTCTGTAAGGAAACTTTTCAGACAAAGCTGTCCAAGGATCACACACTTGCTTCCCCACCACCTACAATATTTAGTAGTTAGTAAACTTTTTGTACATGGAATTAAACTTTTAAAGAAGCAAATGGCTCAAAATCTCTATAAGTTGGAATCTTACAAACAGCACGTCCATGCGGATGGAGCAGCACTGGGGTGTGGCATGCTTACCATTTGGGACCCAGGGATGGCACTGGACATTGGGATGACAGGAACTTATTAAGGAGAAAGTGATGGATGGATGTGCACAAGGGAGGTGGTTATTTTAACAAGGTTTATCTGAGTTAGTCCAGAATAACCAGCTGCCTATCTCCACAGGGAGCATCTTTTGACATAAATGAAGACAAGGACAATGATCAAGTCTGAAAGAATGTTAATTGAAAAGGAGTAGCCTGCTCTGATCTGCAGATTGAGCTCCTTAGGAGGACTGGGGGAAGCCAGAGTGAGTCAAACGATTAAAACATAGAGGGAATTTCCCTGTAAGACACAAACACCATAACTTCATTGACCTCGAATCAGGAAAAGGCCAACATAACAGCAGCTCATAGGGGGTTAGTTTCCAGGGGATGGATCTTTTAATTGCAATGTTCATTAGAATGGTATTTTTTTTTTCCTTTTAGAGCTAGGCAAGCTTTTAAAAGAAACATCAAAGAATAGGAGAATGAGAGTGGGTATTAAGTATTTGACTCTTTCATCTTCTGATGAAATACCTTAGCCTTTCGGTTGAAAGATAAAGAAGTTTGGTTAAAGTTTCATTTCTCTATTAATTAATCTGGGGCTGAAGAATTAATATGCACCTGTCTTGGAAGAGTCATGAACAGTTTTGTCTTGATAACTGTGAACTATATTTATTCTTTATCATGTCAGCCAAGTTTCTCGTTAAAATTTCATCTATTTAGACAAGCTGTGTTGGACCACCACTCAGTCTAAGTTACTGTTTTTATCATTCTCTATCAACAATTACCAAGATACATGTTTCTTTATGGTATGTAGAATTAAATGCTATATCATTGTTTGTCTGCTTGTCATTCTAATCTGACTGACTGGAAGGCTAAATTTATGACTGTTATCTTAAGGGCCTAAAATAGTGCTTGACAAGGGTAAAATGAAGAAATGAGTATCATAGTCAAGGATTTGCACATTTTTTCCTAATAAGCCATATGTGCTTTTCCCATGTTTGGCATTTTGTTACTGATTTCTTTTATTCTTTTATGATGAATCAATTTCAAAGACAAAAAGTACCATTAGTAATAACCAGCAAAAAAATAATTATGCTAGTTATACAGGAAGGAGAAACATCAAAAATTAATGCCTGAAGAGGTTCAAAAAGTGGTATCACAGACATGAAAAACCTAAATATAAATATTTAATAATTGCAAAAATAAGTGAAATGGAGTCAACTATGTAAGTAAGAGCTACCATAAATTTTATCATACAATTGGTATGTATGATTCTGTTAGGGTGATCAGATTTCATGAATGAACTTTGCTGTGACTAGCTGTGCAGTTGTTTAAGATAAAGTTTTTATGAGATAATTATAGATACTCATGCAGTGGTAAGAAATAATAAAGAGAAATCTTGTATTCCCTTTACCCAGTTTCCCCTAGTGGTAACACGTTGCAAAATTATGATGGAATATCACAACCAGGATGCTGATCCAATTTACCAATCTGATTCAGATTTCTTCAGTTTTACTTGTACTCATTTGTTTGTCTGTGTGTATTTAGTGTCACACAATTTATACCAACTGTAGGTTGATGCATTTGCCATTGCTGTCAAGATATGCAACAATTGCATCACCATAAGAATCACTCTTGTTGCCTTTTATAAGCACTTTCCCTCTACACCTAACCCATGACAGCCACTCATCTTTTCTCCATTTCTATGATTTTGTCATTCAAAAGTGTTATATATGTGGAATTATATAATGCACCGGAATTGGCCTTTTTTTCCCACTCAGCATAATTCCCTGGAGATTCATCCAAGATGTTGTTGTATCATTAGTTTACTCTTTTTTATTTCCAAGTAGTATTGCATGGCATGGGTGTGCCTTATTTGTTTCACAACTCATTAGCTGAAGGACGTCTAAGCTGCAAATGGTTTTTGGCTATTACAAATAAAGCTGCTATGAACATTCATGTATTGTTTTGCGTGAACATAAGCTTTTTATTTCTTTTATGTTCATGTTTAAGAAAAACATAATTAAAGGAAGAAATGGGAATATTAACCATATCTTCTAAAAATATATTGCAGAAACTGTAGCTGTAAACATTTATTGAGCTTTGGAAATTTGTAGGAACTCTACAGGGCAAATCAACATCATGTACCTTCCAATGTGATACACTGAGGAGGACATAACATCACTTAGGTAGTATTCCTGCCAAAAATTTATGACCTGAATCTAATCATGGGAAAGATCAGACCAACCCAAATGGAAGGGCATTCTTCAAATTAAATGGCCTATACTCTTCAAAATGTCAAGAGAGATTAAAGGAGACTAAAGGGACATGGAAACTAAATGCAATGTGTGATCCAGGCTTGGATTCTTGACCAGAAAAACATGCTAAAAAATATGGGCATCATTGAAAAATTTGTTGAAATTTGAATAAAGTCCTATAATTTGATAATAATATTGTATCAATGTTAAATTTTCTGACATTGATAATTGTACACACACACCCCCATGCCTATATCCTTGTTCTTGGAAAATATATCCTGATATGTTATTTACAACTTATTCTCATAAATAATAAAGAAAAAATTGTACATACATATATAGGAGAAGAGAAACATTTATAAAGCAAATGTGGCCAAATATTAGCAACTGGTGAAATTTTGATGAAGTGTATAAGGAGTTATTTATATTATTTATAGAATTTTCTTACACTAGACTGCAAACCATTTGAAAAATTAAATGCATCTTATTTATTTCAGAGCCTTAGCTTAGTATGAGGCTAAGTAAGCAGCTAAAAAGCTGCCAGGCTGTGGGCAAGAGCTATTGCCCATGCAGGTGCTTGTGAAGGATAGGGGAGAAAGATACTACTGGGGCATCTTGGAATTATTTGGAGCTACTTTCATGATGTGGCCCTTTTCCATCTCCTAGAACCTTGATTATCTATTTGATTTTTTACCTCTTGGGGCTTTCAGCAGCATCTTTATAAACACTTGACTTTTCCTGATTGAGGTTTCAGAATAGAGCCTGGACCATATCTTTCATCTACATGTTGGCATGACTTTGGTCTCTTTCTTCTTGTATACTTCTTAAAATAACTTTTAGCATTTTATTTTTTCTCACTAATGTATGGGCATTTTGGGAGTTTAGAAACTATGGGCAAGCATAAATAAATACCTCCAATTCCATCTGCAAATACCATTGAGAACATTTTGGTATCTGTGTTTTTGCATAAATGCATGTGCTTATTTAACCATAACATGACCATATTGTACATGCTGTTTAGTAATCTATTTCTTCCCCACATTTCAATGTGTTGTTCACATCTTTCCACTTAATTCCATATTACAGTAGAACATCTGTAAGTTGACCACCCATGGGACTGTAATAAACTGGTCAACACACAGAGATGGTCAACATAAGGAACTAGGCCTACCAGACTGATATGTACATGTTGTGCATGTCCAAGCTGTGAAAATTAGGTCAACTTAATGTGGGAGTCAGTGTAGGGAAGTGGTTAACTATGGAGGCTCTACTGTACTTAAAAAATATCAGCTAAGATTGGCAAAGATGAGGAAAAACCTCCATTCTTATTCATTGTTGTAGAGAGGTAAAATAATTTCCAAACTTTTCTACAGGGAAATTTTGCATCTCTATGAAAATATTCATTGAGATTAATCTAGCAAGTCTTTGTCTAGTATTCTGGTCCAGGACAATCAGGGATGAGTGATGATACTCAGCTACATGATGTTAATTTCCACATTGTTTATAACAGGCCCAAAATGGAGACAACCTAAATGCCTAATAATGAATGACTGGATAAAAATAGCTCCCTTGTGCATTATAATCATGTAATATTACAAGGTCATCAAAAATAGAATAATAAAATACAGTAGAACTTTCATATTTGACCACCTACCTGCACTGACCACTTCCTTAAGTTCACCTAAGTTTTATAGACTGGACATGCCCCACATGTATGCATCAGCACTAATTTTTTACATTGACCACCTCTGTGTGTTGACCAGTCTGTTACAGTTCCTTGAATGGGCAACTTACAGAGGTTCTACTGTATTAATGCTTGAGGCTTAGCCCCAACTAATGGAATTAGTTGCTCCCTGGCAATTTCACAATTCATCCATGTTTGACCACCCTTGTTTGGAGCTCAGATGGTAGCTGAAAGGGAACAAACTGCTGAGATATTAATTTGGTTCAGGAGATCATAGTAAAGCATGCCACCACACCAGAAAAACCCCACAAATAGAACAACTGGCTGACAAATATTACTTAGTGAAGTGTACAGGCAATCAAGGCTTACCACAGTTCCCGTGATCACATTAGTTCAAAGTCAAGACAGTCAGAAAGTTGACCAAGTTTGGGCATCGCAACCTAGGTGTGAAGTTCTGAGTCTACTTTCAGGATCACGAGTCTGAGAAGCATCGGAGCTACAAAAAGTACAGGCATGGGTTCTTGGCAAACATTATATATGTAAATATTGTGTGGTTTTATCAGCTTCATAAAATGAATTGGGGATGCATGTCTTTTCCCTCTATTTTGTAGCATTATCATGGAGAAGTGGTGTTAATTATACTCTAAACATTTGGTAGAATTCTCCAATGAAATTGCCAGGTCCTGGTGACTTCTGGAGTTTTTTAAACTACAAATTCAATTTCCTATATATTTAGAGGGCTATTCAAAATTTCAATTTTGTATTGAATGAGTTGTGAAACATTAAAGAAAAATCATTCAATAATACTTGTTAAAGGGAAGTTAGGGAGACTTTATTCAGGACCATTGCAATAGGCAGAGGGACAACTGCAATGGGGTCTTAACAGCAGGGGAGAAAAGTAGGGCTCAACTCTGAATAGAGCATGGGCATGTGGGGATTTATAGCCAAGGAGCAACGTCAGGGTCAGCAGATAGAAAATTACCAAGAAGAAACCTCGGGGTTGTTGTATCTGACACAGCAGAGAGACAGACTCAGACTCCACTTGATACAAAATTAGGTAGAAGTTTATTACACCTGTGCAGGGGACCACTGCTCTCAAAGGCAGGCAGCCTCAAGGTGGAAGGCAGGTGGTCTTTTATACTGTTTTTTTCTGCGTAGCTCAGCAAGCAGGCCAATACAGAAGCAGAACAGTTGTGGTTAGCTCAGGGCCGGGGTACAGGGCAGGGGATAATCACAGGTTAGGAAAGCTTCTGAGAACTTGGGACTTTTCAACAGGGGCTTTTCTTGGAATCCACCCCTCCCTTCATGCTTCCTCAATTTCAGGCTTCTTGGCATCTAACTCTTCTTCTCTTAGGGGGGTTGGGATAAAAGGGCTGGGCTTGAAAGGTTCAGGGATGGTTTCTTTTAGGGTTGGGGGCTAGGTTATTACAGGGTAAAGAGAGATTCTGGCTAAACCAACTGGACAGGATTCTTGCTGAAGGTAGGGTGTGGAGATCAGGCATCACCTGGGGGATGATGGAGAATGAGGAACCTCGTCAGACATTGAGGATAGGAGGTTCTTGCTAAGCTGATTTACTACGGTTCTTTACTACAGTACATAAATATAAAGCTTATTCTTTTTACTCAATAAAAGGGTATGAATGGCTAAATAAAAATTTAAGTTAAAAATTAAAACTGGATTTTATAAGAAAGTACACAGATAAGCCTAGCAGAAGGTTCAGGAGCCTGAATAAAGCATACCAAGCAAAAACACGTCTTTGTCGCGTGGTTTATAAGAAACTGGTCAATTTTATTTAAAATTTCAAGCTTAATTACATGGAATTATTTACAGTTTTCCCTCATTATCCTTTTGATGTTTTCAGGCATCCTTTGTACACCTGCTATTGATAATTTGTATCTTTGCTCTTTTTATCTTTTTAATTTGTCAGTTTCTCTAGAGATTTACTAATTGCATTGATAATTTCAAAGCACTAGCTCTTTGTTTTACTGACTTTTCGGTATTATTTTTTGGTTTAATTTATTTTTTTAATCTTTATCATTTCATTCCATATGTTTGCTTTGGTTTTATTAAATACTGTCTGGCAGGTGTGGAAGGCCAGGACACCAAGATGCCCACACTGACACCATGGAGGGGGGTGGCAATGGGATTGATGGTTTCATTACTGTCCAGCTAGAATGAATACCTCTGTTCTCTATTTGGCCTTCTCTGACACCACTCCATGGGTGTGTTGGGGACTCTCATTGCAGCCTCCAAAGTGTAGGTTCTTAGTCCTTGCTGGTGCGAGTGGGGATGAAGCCACAGTTTTTTCTTCTGGTTAGGTGCAATAGCGTGATTATTATCTGTAAGTCCTCCAGGCTGCTCTTGACCTGATCCTTTGGCTGAGAGTGCAGGCTTATTTGGAGCTTTTATTTTTTTTTAACTGTACCTGTTGGTATTGCCAGCTTCTTCAGCTTCAAATCTTTCAGATTAGAAGAAAACCCAGGGAACTCACTGCCATGTTATTTCTCTGGTCCTGTTTCCCTAACTGGTTTTCTTCTGTGTACTTTTCAGAATTTTATGTTTATTTTACATATAATATTGAGGTACATAGTGATATTTATCAGGTGGAATAGGGAAAATGTATCCACTCTATTTTTTTTGGAAATGGAAGTCCCTGATGTCTGTGGGTTTACGTGTTGCTGCGCTGGATACATTAGATCAGACCAGTCAGGAGAAGCTGCAACTTATTTCTTTCTTCAACTTCATTTCTTTCGGGGTGATTATAGTATTATTTGTCCACTTTAGCAAATGAAATCTCAGCTAAATGTTTTTTATTGCTGAAAATGTCAGGTACTTTGTTTCACACATTTCAAATTAGACAAACCTTTCTGTTTTTTGGTTACTTATAAATGAGACCCCATTTCGAGCCTCTTGTGTGGAAGGAAGGAAGGTTGTATGGGAGGCACGGCTCTCTTTGTTGGAATTGTCACTGTGAATGGCCTCTTTGGGAAATACCAGGGAAGAGACTGGGAAGGAGGCTGATGTTGTGTAGAGTTCACACTTCAGGTGCTTTACACAGGGCCTCTCATTTAATCTTACAGTGGCAGTGTCACCATCCCTATTGTTTCCGCTGCCACCACTGCTTACTGGGGTTAGGATTTTTAAAGAAGTGTCAGCACTGATATTTAAGCCTGTGTCTGTTTTCTGATAACAGTGACTTTTTCCATCCTTCCAAACAACCTTCCCTAGCTCATGAGGTCATCACATGTTTATATGGCAGTCTTGTTCTAAGCCAGGGACAGTCTATTCTGAAGGATACACACTATAGATCAGCAGCAGTAGAGATAAGAGCTCTAATTATATCTACCTGAGAACTTCAGTAACTATCATATGCTCTTTATAAAATCACATCAGGCAAATGGAACATGACCATTCTCTTTCCTGATATTGAAGCTTAGGTAACTCAGTTCATGACAAAATTTCTGACGAGGGGTATGGATTAAGAATTTTGAGGGAAAAATAAGTTGTCAAAGGAGAACAATTAAAGAATAGAAGATAGAGAAGTTTGTTTCTCATTAAAGCATCACAAGCAGTTCAGCACAAAAAATATTTTAAGCATAAAAAATGAGTGATTATTTTGACACAAAGAGCAAATCTGGCAAATAATCTGAATGATTAAGTAACATAATATAATTTTGGCCTAAAATATCAATATAAAATATAACATTTTAATACCAGAGATAGACTGGACATATGTTTGTGTATGTTAGGTAAATCTGAATTTATACATACATAAATATAAAGCTTACTCTTTTTACTCAATAAAAGGGTATGAATGGCTAAGTAAAAATTTAAGTTAAAAATTAAAAAAAAGATTATATGATGTGGAACTCAGTAAGTACTACAATGTAGGCTAAAATTACTGTAGTTTCATGAATTAATGTTAATGTGTGAGGCATTATAATGGTGTTGTGAATAATTAAGAGAATGTCCTCAGTTAGAGGATGCATGCTGAAGCATTTTGATGTGAAATGCCCTATGTTTGCAACTTACCTTGAAATGGTTCAGAAAAAAAAGAAAATCACTTGGAATCTTTCGTTCCCACATCCCCTTGCTTTGCTGCCACCTTCTCCACCAGGCATAGCAGGCATAGTGCAGAGGGCCCACAATACTCTTAGGGATCTTTGAAATGTTCACATTTCCTATAAAATAAAAAGGCAAAAAATGAATTTCTAGGGCAAAGAAGAGTCTTAATGTATGATATTAATAATTAATCTTTATGCTAACACAGTCATAAATATAATTTATATATATAATAATGTATATATATATATTTTTTTTAGACAGAGTCTCACTTTGTTGCCCTTGGAAGAGTGCCATAGTGTCATAGCTCATAGCAACCTCAAACTTTTGGGCTCAAAAGATACTCTTGCCTTAAGCTTCCCCAGTAGCTGGGACCTCAGGCGCCTGCCACAACACCTGGCTAGTTTTTCTATTTCTAGTAGAGACAGAGGTCTCACTCTTGCTCAGACTGGTCTCAAACTCCTAAGCTCAAGCAATCCACTCACCTTGGCTTCCCAAAGTGCTAGGATTATAGGCATGAGTGATCGGGCCTGACCTAATTTTAAATGTATTTTTATGAGGGATGAGGAACATGAAAGTGCCTGGGGCTCATGAAAGCCTTATTGTGGTCCTTGTTGCCACTATTAAAATTTAAACTCCATGAGAGCAGAGAGCAATGGTCTTGCTCCCACCTACATTCCAGACATTCATTATAGAGCCTGGTATGTGGCATAGAATCAATTAGCATTTGTTGATTGAATAAAAGGGTAAATGGATTACTTTGGTTCGAGTTTGATGAACATTGGACATTTTCTTCTATTGAAGTTGTATAAAACACTCTTCTATAATCTAAGTATACATTATTTTTAGAATATCAAACATTTTGGATTGTTAACATCAGTTTTCTTCTTTATTATAATAGTATAGAAATTTGAGAACCGATGGCATAGGAATAAAAGACTGGATCAATGATGAAGCAATCATTTGCTGACCACTCGCTATATGATAGCCTGTGACCTCCATTCAAGGCACTCATTCTATGTCCTTTAAGTCCAATGTGTCCACCTCTAGGAGGAAAAGACATGACAACTTTATGAATATTGTTCTGTATATAATTTGCATATAACAAGAACATTCAGTAACAACAGTTAATTTGTTGGGCACTTACCACATGTGAGGCAATGTGTTCAGTAACACCTCGTATGAATGCTCACATTTAAGCCTTACAACGGACCTTATGTCTAAAACCAGCAATAGCTCATTTTATAGATGAGCAAACCGGGAGCCCAGGCATTTAGTATGTCCCCCCCAATATCACTACGAGGGAGAATGGGGGGGTGCAACGTGACCCCAGGTCACCTGACTCAGAACCACAGACTCTTCCCTGCTTTGTCCTGTTCTGCCTCCCACCTGTGTCTCAGTCGCCAGTGCTTTCAGTTAGCTGCCTGTGAAAACCTGGAGACGGGCTCTGCGCCTGTGGCTCAAGTAGCTAAGGCACCAGCCACATACACTTAAGGCGGCAAGTTTGAATCCAGCCCAGGCCCGCCAAAAACAACAAGGACGGCTGCAACCAAAAAAAAAAATAGCTGGGCACTGTGGCGGGTGCCTGTGGTCCCAGCTACTT